>NC_140169.1:31510325-32022825 GCF_963971535.1 Notolepis coatsorum | reverse complement strand
AGCTAGCTTTTATTCTCTCCACCACTTCTAACCACATTGACATTTTGGATTCATTGAGACCCAGAATTCTTGCTGTAGATATTTCATGGTAAATTACATCGAGATATGTAAGAAACCAAACTTTATGGCACATTTTTTCCGGTTGAAACCAGCGTGATGCGATCAGCTTTTTGGCTACTGTGATACCCGATAAAACCAATCTCTTTAGCTGTGGATTCACTGCAAACTCAAAAACATCATTCAATAGTAATACCGAGGGGTGTACAGGTATATTCCAAGATACGAGTTTTGATATTTGTTGGGTCACATCTTTCCAGAATGCCTTAACTGGTGAGCAGTCCCAATACATGTGCATAAATGTCCCTTCGTCCCCATTTGTACATTGGGTGCATTTGGAATCTTGTTTAAGCCCCATTCGGCACAGTCTTATAGGAGTCAAGTATGTCCTGTGAATATAGTTAAGATTGATTTGTTGATGATCCGGGTTCCTTGATGTAAGTCGGACATTTGCCCAGGCTCCTTGCCAATCAAAGTCATTTTCCAGGTCTGGTATATCCCTCCTCCAGACAGAGTCTAGTTGGAGGGTTTCATACGAGGACGTTAGTAATTGATGATAAAATTCTGAAACAAAACCTCTCGATGTCTCTCTTGCGTAGAAGAATTTGTGGTATCTGTGGTGTTCAATTGGTCTGTCTAATGGAACACCGTGAGACTTCAAACATAGCTCTAACTGTTTGTGAAAAAGCCATGTGGACTTGGTGAGATTAAATTTTTTGCGTATTTCTTTATCACTACAAAAACCCTGTTTGTTAAAAACATCCCCTAATGAGTGTATGCCTTGCTCTTCCCATATATGGAATCTTATAGGTCGTTTTCCAATTAAGAGTGCATTCTTATTGAATAAGGGAGTATGATTGTGCCATTTTTGTGGGTTGGGATTTTTTTTTTGTGATTCACGCCATATCCGGATCGCATGAGTAATTATGGGGCCAAATTTTCGTTCACAGTGCTTGATTGGTAGTTTAGTGTATGCTATGTCCTTCAGTCTATGTGGGGCTACTATGTTTTCTTCTATTTTTCTCCAGGATGCTAATGCTTGGGAGTCAAACCATGTTGTCAATGGACTTAATGTGTACGCCTTAAAATATAGGAAAAAATCTGGAAATGCCATGCCACCATCTGCTTTATTTCTCTGTGCGGTGGATCTTTTTATACGTGGTGGTTTGTTATTCCAAATAAATTTGTATGTGGAGGAGTGTAATCTTTTCCAGTAACCCTCTGGAGGGGGTTATTTTAATTTTTTTATGACTAATCGACGCAACAATTCCTCGTCGATGATTTTTTTATAATCGACGTCGTCGATTATGTCGACTAATCGTTGCAGCCCTACTCCACATTGTCATCAAACGGTCCAATATTTCCAATAACCCAAGCCATTTCTGTTGTAAACACTCACGATAGTCCAGTCGATCAGCTAACGTTAATAATGTAAACTAAGCTCTCAACGGACTTCTTCTTTCTTGCATTGCGCAGATTCAGACGTCCTCATCGCCGAATTGTGTTATATCCTGAGGACTTATTAACCTCACCTGTATAACAATGATTACCGGACCACTACTTTAGTTTAACACATTATTCTGACTACAGCTCCGGTACATACGTGCAATCACTTCCGGGTACCACAGATGTGAACTACGGCAAGTATTTAAGGACAATACAGACACAACGTTGAGAAAAAGATTAACGGCGTCAATTATATTATCGCGCGATACTAGTCTCGCGTTAACGCAGCACGTTAACGCCGTTAGCGGCCCAGCTCTAATATATATATATTATTTATTTTTTTGGTATCGAAAATGGTATCGAATATCGATACTTTTCAAGGTATCATATCAAAGTCGAAATTCCAGTATTGTGACAACACTAGTCTACAGTCCCGCAACAATATGCGACGCATTTCGGAGACGCACCGAGATCGACTCGGCCATTTCCGGTTTGGCAACTCGCCGATCATCCACCAGGGGGCAGTATTGAAGCGTTGCAGAGTTGTGCCGGCTCACACTGCATCAGACCAGGCTCCGTGAGGGAAATATGAATAACATGGTGAAAAAATTAAATATGATCTCAATAACATCGTACGCCGTGGATTGGCAGAATTAGCATGAACTTGAAACACGTCATACAACGTGACTGGCGCAGGATGTGTTAAGCATCCCCCAAAGCCCAAATGGAATGATAAAAAAAAAATATATATATATATATATATATATATATATATATATATATATATATATATATTTTGTCGACTAACGGCAAATTTTGGCCAATCATAGTCGATCATCCAAATCCTTAGTCAGGGACAGCCCTAGAAATCGGTTTGTCTTCGTCTTTGTATGGATGATATGTTTGTGTAAGTCTGAAATGTTATTTATATACTGGGGGAAAATATGGCACTCCTCCTGGCCATCTGGCCAGATTAACAAACCTAAATAAGCTGTGCAGAATTATTGTTTGTTGTGATGTCACAAGGAGGGGCGACACAAGCTACGAATTAGCGTTGATGAATCAATTACCAGTGTTTTTTGGAGCCAGGAACACTGCCTACCAAAGTGCTAGGGATGGGCACGAGTAATGTTTTCCCAGATCGTGTACAGCACAATGCGAGTAACACACACACACACACACACACGCATGCACGCACGCACACTTGTGTGTATGACGTTAGCGCTGACCATGTCATGGATAATACATTTTTCAGCCCGCTTCTCTAGCATGCATAAGTACACATATTCTATCGATAATCTAGCGTTTATTTGAAAACGATTCATAAATCAGCTGAAAAATTTCAACGTTTTGTGTATTCCACTAAAGAGCTATTATCGCGGAATTTCTCTGGAATTACTAGAACTCTCCAAAACTATACTCATATTCAAAACGGTATAAAACGGAAATGTACCAATGAAAAAACAATCTGTTTCGTACATGTTGACTGCAAGGCAAGTCATTGATACGCGAGGGGTGTTTTAGACCCATAACTAGGGGTGCACCGATATATCGGTCGGGTATCGGTATCGGCCGATAAGTGCCTTGTTGACTGCCATCGGCCTATCGGCCGATAAGCTCAAATGTGCCGATGGCAGTAGCGATAAATATCCATCAATTTGTGTCGTGTCAATCTGGCCCACACGTTCAAACTTTGAAAAAAGTTTCAGTCAAGCGACCCGCACAACGCCGCCCCCACACACGCTACTGCATCAAAGTTACTTATGATTAACAAAGGCATTCGTTTTGTGGCATTAACGATATATAGTTACATGTTCAATAGCATCAGCATATTATTTACCCGACCATATAGCATTGTTGTTGGTCATTCATATCTCAGTTCCTTCCTTTGCTCAGAGAGCCCGTACTGAATACCCATTCTGCAATCTGTTAATAAAGTTTTCAATCAGACAAATGTATAGAAAAGCTTTTATTATAACAATCGTTGCAGTAAAATCATTATGCCTTGTTTGGTCATCCTGCGGAACGCTGGTAATCTACTCGTGGGCCGCAGGGAGCTAGCGTTGTTGTTGTTGTTGTTGTTGTTGAGCTCTCGTCAAAATCAATGGCAGACTTCCCGGAAGTAGCTACATCGCCAACACTCTAATAAATTACACACCAGCAAGAACACTGCGATCATCAGCTGCTGGGCTACTAGAGGCTCCCAGAAACAGTCAAAAGAGGATCGGTAATGCAGCCTTTATCAACTATGCCCCCAAACTGTGGAACAAACTACCCCAAAACATCAGAGAAGCCAACTCGCTAGACATCTTTAAAAGACAGCTTAAAAATCTCTTTGCTCAGGCATTTCACTGTGGGGTAATGCAGGCAAACATTTGAAGATAGATATCTGCTACCACCTAGTGGCAAGGGGAAATATTATTATAGAAACATCAGGGATATACTGACACAAATTGTACTTACCTGCACTATTCTTACACTGCCTACTTTTATACGCTGCCTATCAAATTCATGTGTCGGTTCTATGCTAATTGTATCTCACTACCTCCTACTGTATGCACTGTAATTTTAAGATAACTATTTTATCACACTTTTTACTTCTTACTGATGACTATTTTTAAACTGAATCATTTTAAACTATTTTTATTATTTGTATTACTGAATCAAACTGTAAACAGAGAGCCTATTGGGATGCTAGATCCTAATGTGAAACACTGTGATTTACCATACCTTGCTATCTGTCTATCTTTTTATTTTATTTATATAAAAAAAAAAAATTATGCTCGTTATTATTATTATTATTATTATTATTACCCTACCTACTTTCATACACTTCCAATTAAAATCGGTTCTATGATGTTAGAGTGATGCTCTGTTGTTGTGAGCGACACACTGCTCTGTTGTTCTATAAGGTAACTTAGAACTGTACTTTGTAAAGAAACTCAAAGTGTTAAGAGCGATGGAAACTCAAAGTACTAAGAGCGATACACTGCTCTGTTGTTATATATTTTTCTTTATTGAACAATCTTATCACACTTTTTACTGTCCGTTCTATCTTATTATTTTTAGCCTATTTTAAACTATCTAATCTATCTAATCTATTCTATTTTATTATTTGCCTAACCTTGTTACCTCTCTATCTCTTTGTATTTACATTTTTTATATTTTATGCTCGCTTATGCCTGTATTTTTTACTGTTGTGAAGCACTTTGAACTGCAACCTCTGTATGAAAAGTGCTATACAAATAGTTATTATTATTATTATTATTATTATTATTATTATTATTATTATTATTATTATTATTATTATTATTATTATTATTATTATTATTATTATTATTATTATTATTATTATTATTATTATTTATTAAGTCAAATAAGAATAAACGCTTGCCGATTGGTGGTAAGAACAGCAGGAGGTGGGTGCTAGCGGCAGAATCGACTGTCAATCAAAATGGTTCTGTTGCAAACTCAGATTATGGAGATATTACTGGAGAACATGGAGCTTTGTTTGAGAGAGATACAGTGAGTGCTGTCTCTTAAAACTCATACACCCTTTTGTCTTTTTAGTCAGCAATAATCATGAGCATTATAAAATATATAAAAAACACACATGGCATGATGGAATACCATAAACATATTTCTTGATGTTTCCTTTTTTAAGTAAGTAAAGAGGCCTATGTTGATATCGGTGAGCACAATTTGTAACACAAAAAGAGAGACGTGTAGCCTATTTATTTATTTAATATTTTATTTATTCATTTTATTATTTTATTTGTTGCCATGCCTAAAAAACACATTTTCATAAACAATAATATATTTTTTTGTTATATGGTTATAATAAAAGCTTTTCTATACATTTGTCTGATTGATTGATTGAAAACTTTATTAACAGATTGCAGAATGGGTACAATACAGTACAGCTCAATACAACAACAGTGCTAAGACTGGAGGATGAAGACCAGAAAAAGACTTTCGGCTTTTTTACATAAGGGTCCTCCATTTTCAATTCATCAAAACATTTAGACATACAAATATACAGTAGTTTCATAAAAAAAATATATATATATTAACTTTTTTTATTTATTTATTTTTTTGCCACAAATATCGGTATCGGCCGATTGTGTTAGTTGAACAATCGGTATCGGCCGCAAATTTTCATATCGGTGCATCCCTACCCATAGCCATAATTTAAGATATAGTTTAAGCCTTCGCAAATTTCCCCAACCTCTCATTGACTTCAGCGCTGGTACGGAACGGCCATATATGGTCAAAGGGGCGTGGCACTCAATGTGTTAAAAGGGAAATATTTGTTTAAATGTTTATTTTTTACCGTTACGCATATAGACTGCCCCTCCAACTGAAAAATGTCAGGATAGAATAAAAATATTAGGTAAAGAGAGAGCGATGCCCCATATTTCATTGCAGTTTGCACGGCCTCCTCAGCATGCCTCTCCGCGGACGGTGGACCTATATATTTTATGCATAGCCTGGGTGGTGATGATGATGGTGGTGATAGAAACCGCTGTGGCACATAGTTGAATGCTGGTATTACACTCATAATAATAATTAGGGATGCCTCGGTCACGTTTTTTGCCACAGATACCGATCACCGATCGTCTTGAGCCATATCGGCCAATACCGATCCGATACCGATCGTTTTTGGTTTTATAAATATTTTTTTTTTTTTTAAATATATACATTTTTATTTTTATTTTTTATAAAATATATATATATTATATAATTATACTTGTAGTTGTATTATCTGCGAGACATCGCCACCACGCAACAAGTCAAAATGCTCGCTATCTCCACTGTCTGTGTGTATACTCTGCTTTGGTCAAATCACATTCAGCATGCACTCAGCAGGGTATATGTGCGGCTGCGGCTCTGCAGATATACCCTACTCCCTCAGCTAGCCCCGTTCGTGACTGCGATGTAAGCCGGGGCTCGAATACGCATCGAATCAATGTTATAAGACATTGATATCAGGAGCTATCTGTAGCTACTGCTAGCCGGCTAGATAACGTTAAGACAACGCCTCAGTGAACTATATAGTTTAATGGGACATTTCGTTTTGAACAGTGAGCTAACGTGAGCTAACGGAGGTATCAACATGCACTACTAGACTATTGCTGGAGCATTTGTTGATATCAGGAGCTAGCAGTAGCTAGCCGGCTAGATACCGTTAGACAATGCCTCATGTATTAAACTAAAAGTGAATAGTTGACTGGGTCATTTTGTTTAAACAGTAACGATAGCTAGGTAGCTAACGTTAGCTCACGGAGGTTGCATGCACTAGACTAGAGCAGAGGAGCCTCCTCTGTGTTTACATGGGTAAGGGAGGGGCAGGAGGAGGAGGAGCGGCAGTTTGCAGCTCTGTGTGTCTACAGAAGTCAGTGAGTGAGATCTCCGCTAAGAATTGGATAATTTTTTTCGATCGGTTTTCACGATCTGCGAAAATAAAGCATTATCGGAATTCACCGATCTCATATTTATACTGAATATCGGCCGATACCGATCGCTGGCCGATCGATCTGGGCATCCCTAATAATAATAATAATAATGCAGGACCTGTTCAGAGGTCTTTAATTGTCATGCAATTATCCTCAATGTTTTAGCGGTTAGCACATGGTTAGCACACACACACACCGGAACACACACGCATGCATTGTCTTCGTAGGATCGCCGATGTGATTCGTCTCTGCGCTTAACCCATCCCGTCGTCCTTCCCCCCAAGGGCAGCCGGGAGCAGACAGGCGGCGGCGAGGGCCGCGCCCAGGGACCAATCAAAGTGCTCCTGCCCGTCTTCGTCAACGATCTGTTGTTGTGCATGTTTTTCCATTGGGTTTATCTTATCGGGGGGGAAACCCTTGCGAGCACGGGGAGGACATGCAAACTCCACACAGAAAGGCCTGGGATATACCCCACCTGGGTACCTGGCATCATGGAAACCTGGTCCCCAAGCGGGAATCGAACCCTGGACCTTCTTGCGCTCGGTCAAAAAGCACATAGATATAGTGCTCTTTTCAGCCTTTGAGCACCTGCCCCTCTGAAGTCCTGTGCACGTCCCTGCACACACACACAACCGATTGTATTATTATTATAATGTCGTGCTCCGTGGACATAACAATGCACAGCAATATACCCAATGCTTAATGTGCATTGTATATACAAATAACAACTGCATAGACTCACTCAACCATGAATAATTAGATGTAATCTGTATGGCTGACCTTCGAAGCTTTTTTTGGCAATCGAAGCTTCGGGGCCGAGCTTCGATTTTAATTTGAAGCTTCAAAAACAAAACAAAAACAATTTAATTATACTATTATTATTATATATATTTTTTGTATCTTATGTTGTGGGACTTGTACAGCACTTTGGTAAACTTTGCTGTTTTTAAATGTGCTCTATAAATAAAGTGGATTGGATTAATTAATTAAGTAGCCCCTTTCGTGACTGTGACGCAGCCAACAAGGTTTCACTCGGCTGCGCTGCCTGGGTGCAGTGGGGCTGCTCTCACAGCCAACGACATGACATTACATAATTATGTTGCAACCTTCGTCTATCAAGCAAACAATTATATTATATTTAATTTATCATTTATCATTTATAATTATATCAGACATACAAAAGCAGATGATTACAATTAAATTAGCCAACTTGGTAACACATTAGTCATAGTAGCATAGGCAAAGCCTTATTAATGTTTTGTGTGGCGTCGCCGTCGTGTACAACGATACTTACGTTTTTTAGGTGATTTGACAAAGTTGTTGTAGAGTTGTGATATGCCATTTTCTTCTGGCATATCTGGCACTCTGCTTTTTGGGCATTGTCTTTGCATATTTTAAAGTGTAACCACACGTCTGATGACTTCTTCGTCGACATGTCTGCTGCACATGTCCTTGTTGTTTTTAACACAGATAATCTCCACGTGCTTGTTGTAGAGAGGTGGAGTCGAGCCGCCGCTTACTTTCGTTTAATTGGAATGGAGGCAGGAAGGCGCCGCTTACTTTCGTTTAATTGGAATGGAGGTGGGAAGGTGGCGCTTACTTTCGTTTCATTGGAATGGAGGCGGGAAGGCGCAGCTTACTTCCGTTTCATTGGAATGGAGGCGCAAGATTTTGGAGGCAAAAAAAATCAAAGTTTAAAAATCAAAGTATTTAAGACAGCCCTAGTAATCTGCTCATCTTATAACAGAATCAACGTCTCCTCACCATCTCCTCTCGTTCCTCCAAACCACTGCGACAGAAAGCACTGATCCATCCATTACTTTCACTGAGCCATACAGACTTAGACCAGCGGTTGATCATCATTCAGATATTATAGACGAGCTAATCCATTTTCTTATCCATTAGAGATGTAACATCCAGCCCATCCTTCCCCCTCCCCTCAGGGAATATCAGATATCTAGGAATCAACATTTCCCCCAGGCTGTCCCACTGTTAAAAACAATAGAAGATGACATACAAAGACAGCTAAACGTACCTCTCACTAATAGGTAGAATAGTTAGCAACTATCAAAATGTCAATTCTCCCAAAAATCTATTATCTACTACTTACTATGATCCCAACCCAGCCTACCACCATCTGGTTCAGCTCGCTGGACTCCATCATTATCATGTTTTACTGGAAGAATAAAACTTGAAGCACCTAACTTTCTCAACTATTATCTGGCCAACCAATTAATTTAATATACATCTACAAATGAATTCACCCTACCCAACAATACAACCCTTGGGAAGACATTGAGAAGGACGTGTGCATGGAAATCTCACCACAAGATATGCCATTCCTTAGCACAAGCATAAAACGTCACAGTTGTTTTAGGAATACAGTCATTTCCGGGCGGCTACGTGGCGTAGTGGGCAAGGCGCTCGCCACGAATGCAGAGACGCTGGGCTCGCCTGCCCAGCGCTCCACATTGCTTTCAGTTTAGCTGGTCGTTCGTACTAATACACATTGGCCGTATTAGGGGGTGGGAAACTGATGGGTGGGGATCGGGCGTTGTGGACAGCGACTCCTACAGGTCGGTTGGTGCGCCTGCACAGTAGAATCAGGAAGTGTCGGGGGCAGCGTGAGCCTCCCACGCGTTACTCCTCGCCACTGAGAGATCGAGCTGCGCAGGTGAAAGGATGCGACTGCTGTTACCTCAAGTACCGGAGGGGACTTGTGCTATGTATGACTTAGTCCAGTGGTTCTCAACTGGTCTAGCCTCGGGACCCAACATTTTCCTTAGTCATTAAGTCGCGACCCAACATTTTGAACCACTATGATTTATGTAAAAAAATAATATTTGCAGTAATACGCAATCTTTCAAAACATGAAATAAACACAAAAAAGTGCAACAAAAGTGCAACTATTGCTAAAAACCCAATGAAATAAAAGAATAATAAATAATATATGCTTCTTAGCAGATTTCTTAGCTTAACATAACAGACCTAAATTTGGGGGAACTAATGGGATAACTGAGTTTGCAACAAAAGTGCAACTAGGGCTAAAACCCAATGAAATAAAATAATAATAAATAATATGCTTCTTAGCAGATTTCTTAGCTTAACATAACAGACGAACTAATGGGATAACTGGGGTTGCAACAAAAGTGCAACTAAGGGCTAAAAACACAATGAAATAAAATAATAATAATAATAAATAATATATCCTTCTTAGCAGACTTCTTAGCTTAACATGCAGGGAACTAATGGGATAACTGGGGATGATGTTTGCTCCTGACAAGAGTCTCAATGTGAGGTTCGCCTCTTCCCTGGACCTTTAATTCCTGTTCCCTGGACCTTTAATTCCCTGTCTCCTCACTGGACCTTTAATTCCTGTTCCCTGGACCTTTTATTCCCTGTCTCCTCACCTCACCAGCCCCCACCCTCGCGTTCGTTTACTCTCGTCTGCTCTTCAGCAGCCCACACCCTTGGACTACCTTTCATTATGTGTTTGATTGGTCCGTGCCGAACACACACTTCTAAGTCAAGTATCAATTACCATCACGCACCTGATGTGTGTTCTAATTAGCGCCCCAGTGGGCTTTAAATACCTCGATCTTCCCCCCAGTCCTGTTCGGGTCGTTCTCTATCTGTAGGCTCCTACGGGAGATTCTCTATAACAGTATCTATCTTATCTGTATGCTGGTTCATCTCCGGCGTGAGACGAGGTGCCAGCCTTCGCCACCTGTCGCCGTTTGCCTGGAGTGGGACACAGCCTGCGCTCTCTAATTCTCTACGGGAGGTATTCCAGTGTTCCACTCCAGACCCCGCGCAGACGCGCTCCTACAGCAGACGCGCTCCTACAGCAGACGCGCTCCACTCCAGACCCCGCGCAGACGCGCTCCTACAGCAGACGCGCTCCTACAGCAGACGCGCTCCACTCCAGACCCCGCGCAGACGCGCTCCTACAGCAGACGCGCTTCTACAGCAGACGCGCTCCTACAGCAGACGCGCTCCACTCCAGACCCCGCGCAGACGCGCTCCTACAGCAGACGCGCTCCTACAGCAGACGCGCTCCACTCCAGACCCCGCGCAGACGCGCTCCTACAGCAGACGCGCACCACTCCAGACGCGCATCGCTTCCTAATACTCTACGGGAGGATGCGTCTCTCCGAGCCGGCGCGCTCTTCTAGCCGACGCGGTACTACTCCAGATGCGCTACTACTCCAGACGCGCATCGCTCTCTAATTCTCTACGGGAGGATGCGTCTCTCCGAGCCGGCGCGCTCTCCTCCAGACGTCTAGCCTGCGCGCTCCTACTCCATCCCTGTAAGCAGCTCTGGCCCTCGCCCTGTCCAAGGCCTTACCCTGTTTTCTCTGTCCCTGTCTCCAGCCCGCCTCCCCGGGCCTCTGTCCCTGTTCCCCTCTCCAGTGCCCCTGTTCCTGCCCTGTCCTTTGCCCTGGCCCTGTCCTTTAGCCTTAGCCCCTTCCCTGTTCCCCTCTCCAGTGCCCCTGTTCCTGCCCTGTCCTTTGCCCTGGCCCTGTCCTTTAGCCTTAGCCCCTTAGCCTGCTCGCCTCTTAAAGGCACAGTGCCAATTTTCCCTAATTCTTGTTTCCAGTATTTTATGTTCTCCCTTAGCCTTCCCCTTAGCCTGCTCGCCTCTTAAAAGGCACATTGCCCTTTTTCCTTGTTCCAGTATTTTTGTGTTCTCCCTTAAAGGGACAGTGCCGCCTTTTTGTTTTGTATTCAATAAATGCCCTGTTCTTGGCTTACTCTCATACCTGTCTTGTGTTGTGCGATTGGGGTCGGTTACAAACCATAACACTCAAAGTCTGGGGTGATGGTAGACAAAGCAACTCTGAGGTCATGCTCAATGTCCAATCTGTTCCTCCGCTTTGTCTTCAGCTGGACCAGAGCTGAGAAGCCACTTTCACAAAGATAGGTAGTGAAAAAAAAAAGTATAAAAAATAAAAAATAAAAAAAGAATTCACACACATCCGCGACCCACTCAAAATGGCCCCGCGACCCACTTTTGGGTCGCGACCCACCAGTTGAGAAACACTGACTTAGTCCACATTGCAGCCGGCTTGTGGGAGGCAAGAAACAGCGTTCGTGACAGGGGAGGGTTGAATTGGATGATACGAAATTGGGATGGGAGAAAAATATAGAAAATGGGAGAAAAAGTGGATAAAAAAAAGGAATACAGTAATTTCCACAACTCTGACAGCCTGGTGGAAAGCCAACAAAATCACTGGTTTATTGTTTATTGTTATTATTTGCACTTACAAACAATACAAATAATAAATAAAAGAAGTAAAAGAAGAACAGTTCAAATGTGCAGGAAAGGTCAAAAGCCCAAGGGCTTATAAGCTACCTCCCCTCTTAAACCTATAGGAAACTACACAGAAAATGCACAAATACATTATGCACAAACACACATGCGCATATCCCTTTCTCATACACAGATACATACGATACAGTATTATACAACAATTATAATGTTGAAACATTTTATTCGTTCCCACGGCGACTATGGATATATATATTGAAATTATTTTATTGGGATACCACATTGAGATACAGTATCTCGTTTTCGAGAGGGTACCACAATGGATAGGGAATTTCTTTATTTAATTAAAATGTTCACAACAACATGGATGCATGTACTCTGCCAGCATGTTTAATATCCATAATACTAAAGGTTTGACTAAGATTTCTATGAAACTTTATTGTAAAAAATAAATAAATATATATATATTATTCAGGCAACGATTCAATGCATCATGAAATCTCTTCATTTGACCACGATTCGATTCGATACATTTTCTATACATTTTCTATCAGTTAATTCCCCCCAAAAATTTGAATACACAAATGTGGCTGGGGGAACTGATTCACTCAGCATGAATTGACTATAGGTCAATAAAAACAATACACACAACAACAAAAAACATAAAAAAAAAAAGATAATATTTTTTTCTTTTTTAGATTAATTTCGATTATAATCGATTCTAACATATTCAAATCGATGCATCGATTCTAACACATTAGAATCGGTGCATTTAGATTAATCAATGCATCGTTACACCCCTAATGGATACTAAAGACTACAGGATCTGTAGTTATTTTTTAAGCTTGCTTTTAAATGTATTTAAAGTGGAACATGTTTCTGTTAGATTTTGTATAGCATTCCACATCACTGCACCTTGATAGACAAATGAGAATGTGGCAACAGAGGTCCTACAGAAAGGAATGTGTAAGTCATTATTTCGTCTTGTGAGATGATAATGAGAATTAAACTAAAAATAATTTTGAAAGAAGTTAGGTAAAGATGACGGAAGACCAATTACTTTATACATAAGAACCCCTGTTTGGTACTTGTTGACCTCATAAATTGTGAGTAGTTGCAGTTGTTTAAATAATGGTTATATATCGTATTTGCTTATCGCGTCCCGCTCTGAGCCTTATGAGATACCCCTTATCTCCTATGATACCTACTGTATCCCCAACGAAACAACTACATGCACCCCACACCCCGCCCCTATGGAGGCATAGCCCATATAACCATGACTCTGGTCACCAAACACCCTTCCTCTATTTTCGTTCCAGCGTACTGGCTGCGTGCACCATACGTTAACTAGCAGGATGAAAAGATTAAGGAAGATTCGTAATGTTGAAGGCTTACCGGAGGATTGTTTTTCCCTGGATTCTCCGGAGCTTGTTTCGGCGACACATGAGACCTGTGCTGGTGGTTCCTCGGCTGACGGCGACGGACCGAGGGGCAGCGTACAAGGTTTGACTAGCGGGTCGGCTTGTACAAAGGTGAGGTCTGTGTCAGTAGGCATCAATGTCGGTGTTGGTCGTGCTGTGGAGTATGTTTCGGCACCAGGGCCGGTGCGGCTTGGCGATCGTTCCACTGTAGTGGGCGATGTCCTGGCGATCCTGGAACATGCTGTTAACGCTAATGCTACTACTGCTTCTTCTGCTAACGCTGATGTTGACGCTGGAATGTCTAATAATCCCCGCCGCGGGATTCCGCTTTTCCCTCCTCTTGCCAGCTTCATTGATGAAGGTCAGTCGGTGGTGGATGTGGGGGGGTTCGCTGAGCTCTATTTACCTTTTTTACGGGTGAAGGGGCTGACAACGGGGTGCAGGCCGGGGGTACCTTGGCTAAGCAGCCAGGTAGCTTCTTTTCTGTGCCCAGGCGGGGATGAACGACGTTCCGCCCGGCCGATGCTTGATAGCATATCGGCTCGGAGGGTGGCAGTATGGACGAATGAGTGGTATACTGCTGCAGGATGGCATTTAGCGGCGGCCAGTGTTATGGCTCAGCTGGCTACTTTCCTATCCAAGATGGCGTCGGGTTGTAGGTCTTTGGGTCCAACCGACATTGTAAACGTGATTCATGTTTGTGGTGTTATAGAGATCTTGACTCAGTCGCAAGCTATAACTGCGGGGAGGATTCGGATGCTATCAACTTTGGTTGTTAGGCATGTTTGGTTGGAGCAGTCTCCTCTTGGGGAAGAGGATAGGTTTTCTCTCCTCACGACTCCTTTTTCCACAGATAGTCTTTTTGGGCGTTCTGTGGAGGCGCAGGCGGTTATTGATCTGGGTCCTACACCGCCTCATGCTGTGCAGCCAGAGGTGGGAGCACGGTCTCGTCAACGACTGTGGCGAGATCCTCGACAGGCGGCCATGTTTCCCCCGCCAGTGGTGCCCTGGTTGGAGAGTCAACAGGGTGTCGCGAGGCCGACAGTCTTGGCGGCCGAGGGATCGGCCATTTTGGGTGAATTCGGGTTTGGTAAACCAACCCGTCGTCATTTTGCCGCGAGCAGCCCGCTCCCCGTTCAATCCTCTCTCTGTTACCCCCAGAAGCGGGGCTCTGAGCGTTCTCCTTTGGCTGCGGGCCGCAAACCTTCATTGAAGCGTATGCGGCCGCATTCTTCGCTTCTCATGGGGGCAGGGGCTGACACCCAGTTGATGGCTGAGCCTGGGTCTGTCCGTGAGAATGTTCCGTCGTCGCGTGGTTCCTACACCGCAGGTTGTGGGTGGGTGGAACCTGGTGTTACAGCTGCCACTAGCTCCAGTGGTCAGCAGGGGGACTCGTTGCCTCTTCTGTTGAATGCTCAGCAGGGGTTACCCCGGCTTCGCCTTCGCCAGGCGGGGTATCGCGCTGTTGCCTCCCACTCCCGTCAAACCGGCAGTGGTCTGCAAAGGAGAGGCGAGCGTGATTTGAGTGGTAGCAATATCACTGCAGGGCTTCGGCGTGTAGGAGCCCATGGGGTCCTCATGCCTTGCGTGTCTAGCTGCGGAACAACTCCTCAGCATGCGCTAGAGGGGTGTTCAGGGGGGGAGTGTGTGTCCACAAGTCTGATGACAGCTCCTCCCGTATCAGACCGGCCCTTTCTGTCGGGGTCCCTCCTTGGGTGCTTTGCGCAACGGGGGGGACCGGGCCAACTATCTACTGTTCCTTGCGGCCCAGCGTCAGTTGGCGGCGGGGGCGCTGTGGGATTATATTCACATATACATTTACATTTAGTCATTTAGCTGACGCTTTTATCCAAAGCGACTTACAAGTTCTGTGCGACAAGACAGCAAGAAGGGTATAACTCTATCAGCTGAGTAACAATGTTCATCAAAGTGTTGCGTGTTACAGTGTAGGTTAGTTTATTAGGACAAGTGCATGACATTAAGGTTAGTCGGGGTTAGTTTTTTTTTTTTTTTTTTTTATCATTTCAGATAATGGTTGAAGAAGTGAGTCTTTAGTCGACGGCGAAAGATTGGACGGGATTCGGCTGTCCTAACTGGGATGGGTAGTTCATTCCACCATTGTGGGGCAAGGACTGAGAATAGGCGGCTTCTCTTTGATGACCCTCCGGGAGCTTGGATAGGAGTAGATCTGAGGCGGCCAGAAGATGCAGAGCGTAGGGGTCTTGAGGGTGTGTAGTTAGAGACCATTGACCGGAGGTAGGCGGGAGCGGTTCCCTTTGCCGCACGGTATGCTAGGTCGAGGGCCTTGAAGCAGATACGTGCAGCAATGGGGAGCCAGTGCAGGTCCCTAAGAAGTGGGGTGACATGGGCCGACTTCGGTAGGTTTGAGATCAGGCGGGCCGCTGCATTTTGAATGAGTTGAAGAGGCTTGGTGGCAGTGGCCGGGAGGCCAGCTAGCAGTGCGTTGCAGTAGTCGAGGCGGGAGATGACTGTTGATTGGACGAGGAGTTGGGTGGCTTTTTTTGTCAGGAAGGGGCGTATCCTTCTGACGTTGCTCAGGAGGAATCTGCAGGTTCTGGTTGTCGCTGCGATGTGAGCAGAGAAGTTCAACTGGTCGTCGAGGACAACACCAAGGTTCTTGGCGGTCGGCGACGCGGTCACAGCTGCATTCTCGACTGTGATGGAGAGGTCGGTCAGGGGGGAGGATTTGGCCGGCAGGTGGAGCAATTCTGTTTTGCTTAGGTTCAGTTTGAGGTGGTTGGTCGTCATCCAGGCGGAGATGTCGGACAGACAGGCCGAGATCCGCTCAGAGACGTGGATATCTGAGGGAGGGAAGGAGAGGAAGAGTTGAGTATCATCGGCATAACAATGATATGAGAAGCCATGAGACGTGATAATGTTACCCAGTGATTTAGTGTAGAGGGAGAAGAGAAGGGGTCCTAGGACCGAGCCCTGGGGGACACCCGTCCGGAGGGGGCGGGTGGCCGACAGAGTCCCTCTCCATGACACTTGGTAGGAGCGGTCATTGAGGTATGATGTCAGCCATGTCAGCGCAGATCCAGCCACTCCCATTCCTGCGAGGGCCGCGAGGAGGATCTGATGGTTGACTGTGTCGAAGGCTGCAGATAGATCTAGGAGAATCAGGACAGAGGAGAGGGGTGTTCAGGGGGGGAGAGATATGGCGACGGGAATGCCCTCTGAATCAGTGGATGAGGAGAACGTTAGAGGCGGGGTTGGTTTTGCAGTTCGCTCAGCCCCATCCTCCGTTCTCAGGTTTGGTGCCGACCCTATTGTTAGGGTCGGACGCAGTGACAGCCCTGGCCGACGAGATCCAATCTGTTGGCGAAGCAGGCCGTCGTTGTGGTCCCGAGAGAGGACGCAATGTCAGGCGTCTACTCCCGTTATTTTCTGGTGCCCAAGAAAACTGGGGGGGGTCAGACCTATACTGGATCTGTCCGCGTTCAATCGGTTGATTGTAGCGAGACCATTCAGGATGTTGACCGTCCGACTCCTTCTGCTTGCTGTCAGGAGGGGGGACTGGTTCACCTCCATAGACCTGAAGGATGCGTATTTTCACATCCCCATTTTCCCTCCTCACAGGAAGTTCCTACGGTTCCTGTTTCAGGGCGTAGCGTACGAGTACCACAGAATGCCGTTCGGTTATTCTCTGGCTCCCCGCACATTCACCAAGTGCGTGGCGGCTGCTCTGGGGCCTTTACGTCGTCGGGGGATACGAGTCCTGTTCTATCTCGACGACATTCAGCCGTTCAGAGGAGGTTGCCAGGTCTCATACTCGACTGGTGGTGGAATTCCTCACCAGCCTGGGTTTTGCTGTGAATTGGAAGAAGAGTACCCTTCTTCCCAGTCAACAGGTGGAGTACTTGGGCTTGACATTGAGGTCGAAGCCCATGCTTGCGACCCTCTCGGAGCAGCGTCGGGGGGATCTCCGTCGCGCGCTCGGGGGTTTCCGTCTGGGAGGGACGGTTACGGCGCTGCAGGTGATGCGTCTGCTGGGCCTTATGTCGGCTGCTCACATGGTGGTTCCTCTTGGCCTCCTCTTTATGAGGAGGATACAGAGGTGGTTTCTCTCTTTGAGAATAGATCCGGTGTGGGGCAAAGGGAGACGGTTGACTGTTCCTTTGTCGATATGGGGGGATCTCGCCCACTGGGGGAGGCTGGGTATCCTCTCCACTGGGGTCCCCATGGGCAGCAGTGGCTCACACGTCACGGTTTTCACCGACGCCTCTCTCACGGGTTGGGGGGGGAAGTTTCAGACCCATGCAGTGGGGGGCAGCTGGACAGGTCATGCTGACCCGGCTATCCTGCATATCAATGTGTTGGAGTTGAAGGCGGTCCTCCTGGTCCTCAAACGGCTCGACCACCTGGTGGTAGGCAGGCACGTTTTGGTCAGGACGGACAATGTGATGGTCATCACGTAACGCTGGTTGTTGTTGTGCTGAGCCGAGGCTGAACGGAGCCAAGCTTGGAAAATCGATATATCGAAACTTTGCGACCACGTTTCATGTTTATTTCGAGGAAATAATTTATCGCGATAGTTATCGTTATCGTTTTATCGCCCAGCCCTAGACTGTCGGCTTCGACGGTGAGGGTATATGCGGCAGCTATATCCTCCTATCATGAGGGTTTTGAGGGGACTGTTTTGTTCAGCCACCCTCTTGTGAAGCGTTTCCTGCTTGGCGCTCGACGCGTTAAGCCGGTGCAACGCTCCTTGGCTCCGACTTGGGATCTTCAGTTGGTCCTCGGTCGGTTGTCCTTGGCCCCGTTTGAGCCGCTCGAGCAGGCGCCGTTGGGACAGCTGTCCTTCAAGACCGCGTTCCTACTGGCTGTCACTTCCGCTAAACGCGTAGGTGAGCTCTGTGCTCTCTCGGTACGTCCAGAGTGCCTGTCTTTTCGGACCGATTGCGGTGCCACTCTGCGACCTAATCCTGCTTTCGTGCCTAAGAATATCCGGAGTTCCTTCCGCTCCCGGGATATTGTGGTTCAGGCTTTTCGTCCTCCTCCTCACACTAGTGAGTTAGATGCGGGCCTTCACCTGTCATGTCCAGTCCGTGCTTTGGGGATTTACCTCAGCCGTACTCAGGACTTCAGGGTTACCGACCAGCTTTTTGTCTGTTACGGTGGGGCTCGTGCTGGTAAGGCACTGTCGAAGCAGCGCCTGTCCCATTGGTTGTGCGAGGGTATTACCCTCTGCTACACGTTGGCTGGGCAGGATCCCCCTGGGGGCATCAGGGCGCACTCCACTCGTGGCGTGGCTGCCTCTGCCGCTCTCCTGGGTGGGGCCTCGGTGGAGGACATCTGTGCTGCGGCTTCATGGTCCTCCCCGGGCCCCTTTGTAAGGTTTTACCTCATGGACATGACCGGGGGTTCTGTCTCCCAGGCGGTTCTGGGGTCTGTGGCCTTTCCTGCTTCCCGTCCTTTGGTAGGGTAGCAGGAGTGTATGGGTATGGGCCACAGTGTGTTGAGTCACACGTGGTTCCGCCTGTACGGTGTGTTCAAGGGGTTCTAGTTCCCTCTTGTTCGCATTCAGGTGGAGTTGACTGCGCCCCCCCTTCATTAGGAAGGATGGGGTGACAGGGCTCCCCGCACCCCTTGATGTGGGCTTACGGGTCCTCAGGGGGTACATCTGTCGGGTCTCGCGTCCGCTCTTCCCCATATCTCATAAGGCTCAGAGCGGGACGCGATAAGCAAATATGATATAACGATAGGTTATGTAGATAACCTAGTTATATTAGTATTGGCTGAGCGTCCCGCTCTGCGCGGCCCTGAGTTCCCTCTTGAGGGATCTTTTCCTGGAACGGGATTTGGCGAGGAAGGGTGTTTGGTGACCAGAGTCATGGTTATATGGGCTATGCCTCCATAGGGGCGGGGCCCCATACAGGTGTGGGGTGCATGTAGTTGTTTCGTTGGGGATACAGTAGGTATCATAGGAGATAAGGGGTATCTCATAAGGCTCAGAGCGGGACGCTCAGCCAATACTAATATAACTAGGTTATCTACATAACCTATCGTTTGGTTTAATGGTTGGGGCTAAATAAGAAGAGTTGGTTGCAATTCTTACAAAGGATTTCTGAGATCTATGGATTGCTTGTAAGTAAGAAGGGTAAATGTTGGCCCAAATAAGAGATGTGAGGATAAATTAAACTGTAATACAAAGTTAGTAATGTGCTATTTTTTTATTGGTTTTTAACCTTTTATAATGCCCAACCATTTTGAAACCTTCTTGCAAACAATTTTACAATGATTCTTAAAGCAGAGTTTCTCATCGATATTGACACCTAAGAACTTCACAGATGAAGTTACCTAAATCACTGGTAACACACTAACCTAACTAACACTGGTAAATACACCCCAATCTGGCATAACCCTGACTTTCAACTCGGCAAATCACCCATATACTTCCCAGCTTGGAAACATAAAGACATTACTCATCTTCACCACATCTTCACAGACAAGTCAGCCTAATCACTTCTCAAGATTTGACTGAAGTATTCAGACAGACCAACACTTCCCGATTTCTACAGTTGAAATACATTTTGAAATCTAAAATTAACATTACACAAAATGATCTTGAACCACCTCCAATTATATTAGCAATGAATAAAATAACATCACAGAATAAAATAAAATAAAAATAAATAAAATATACAAAATACTGGCAAGCGCAGACACTACAGTCCATCTCCCCTTCACAAAATGGGAACAGGACGTGGCTTTCTCTCCCAATGCCGTATCCTGGCAACACATTTGCACCAACACATTCACAATGACTAACAACACTAACCTTCAATTAATCCAATATAAGGTGTTAAACAGAGTACATGTGTTGGTGCACAGATGTGTTCCGTGATAACACAGACAATATTAATGACTACACTGAAACAGTGCTAGACTTTGTTTGTACTTCTAAGAAGTGAGGCTCTGAAAGCGCGCACCTCAGCATACAACGCCGGGCTTGTGACAGGCAACACGAATGATCACAAGGCGGCGAGATACAACGTAAGGAGAACAGTAATAGAGGCAAAACAGCGCTACAGAGATAAAGTTGAACTTCAGTTTGAACAGGCTGACTCTAGAGGTATGTGGCAGGGCCTCAGAACGATGACAGAGTACAAAGACACCTCCCTCAAGCTGAACAGTGACATCTCATTGGCAAATTATCTCAATATCTTCTATGCGAGGTTTGAGGCTGTGAATAACAACACCTAGCCTACAAACCACTGCAATGGAGGGGGGGGGGGGGGCACTGCCGATGGAGACTCAGTGTTCAGGACGGTATCCCCGGCCGCATCCTAAAAGTCTGTGCCGACCAATTGGCCCCGGTATTCACTGACATATTTAACCTGTCCTTAGAACAGGCTGTCATCCCCACCTGTCTGAAGAAGTCCACCATTCTCCCTGTACCCAAAAAATCCACGCCCGCTTGCCTCACCGACTACCGCCCTGTAGCTCTCACCTCCATAGCCATGAAGTGCTTTGAGAAGCTAGTGAAGGGCTACATCTGTTCCTCCCTCCCCATCAACCTAGACCCCCTGCAATTTGCATATCACCCCAACAGGTCCACGGAGGACGCCATAGCCCATGTGCTGCACACATCAGCATCACACCTGGACAAGAGGCAGGGGAACTATGTGAGAATGCTATTCATCGACTACAGCTCAGCATTCAATACCATAGTCCCCTCCAAACTCGTAGCCAAGCTGAAGGACCTGGGCTTGAACTATGACCTCTGCCAGTGGGTCTTGGACTTCCTGACGGGCAGACCCCAGGTGGTGAGAGCATGCAACTGCACCTCCTCATCCATCACTCTCAACATAGGGGCCCCCCAGTAGAGCTGCCGCGGTATTGATCTTTTCCTTACCGCACAAATTTGCGAAATATTTCGTACCGCGACGTTAACCAAAAAAATATATATATATTTGAAAGCATTTTATTTTTTTTTGTCTACTCTTTATAGCATATAGCCTGCCTCTAGTCTAATGGGCCAGGGAACAAACTTAAGTTTTTGACTTACCAGCCATTTGGCTGGTAGATTCTTAAAAGTACCAGACGGGCAGATTTTTTACTAGCCAAAAATTATAAATAGCTTTTTAGTATATCGCCATGTGTTATTATTACATATAATACTCTCATATGCTATTTTCAATTAATATCATAAACAACATAAGGAATATTAGCATAGTTTTGAGTGGACTGAAGGAATGAGTCAGTGTTAATAGTTTTAAATGCAAATAATTTATTGAAACATAGAAGTGGGGTCGGGACACACATTTTATTTCTATTTTTTTTAACTGTTTTAACCATGTAGTGTAGCACTTTGGGATCCCAGTGAACAAAAAGTGCATTACAAATCCAATCTATTATTATTATTATGTGTGGCTGCCGCCCTGGCGGACATCTGTGCTCTACTGAGTGCACCTTTCTAGTCTAGAGAGAGAGCGCTGATTCCCCATAGCTGAACAGGGTTGCATTTTGTCAACACAAGTTGGAACCCTGGAGGAAGCGATATAAGGAAACGAATTGCTCCGCTAATCGTTCATGTTGACCCCGCCCCCAAGTCGCTCTCCGCTCGCTCACCGCTCACCTTGAATCGAGCGCTCCCCGCTCCCCGCGTCACATCGCTCGGCAGATATTTTTTTTTGGAGCAACAAATGTTATAATAAAAGCCTTTCCATACATCTGTCTGATTGAAAACTTTATTAACAGACCGCAGAATGGGCACGCACAACTCGGCACGGACTGAGATATGAACAGTAACGCTTGCTATTAGGGGTGCACCGATATATCGGTCGGGTATCGGTATCGGCCGGTAAGTGCCTTGTTGACTGCTATCGGCCTATCGGCCGATAAGCTCAAATGTGCCGATAGCAGTCGCCGATAAATACCCATCAATTTGTGTAGCGTCAAAAGGCAAAAAAAAAAAATTCACTCGCGACCTACCTGCACAACGCCCGCCGTCCCCCACACACACACAAGCTACTGCATCAAAGTAACTACTTATGATTAACAAGGCATTCGTTTTGTGGCATTAACGTTATATAGTTAGTGTTACACGGACAATAACATCAACATATTATTATTACCCATAGCAGCAAGGCATTACTCCGAGTCCGTTCATTAGCTACCGGGAGATGCAAGACTAACGTTACTGGTGAAAATGTGATTTGCGTTGGAATACTCCTTTGCCAACTTGCTGTACTTTGCTTGCAGGTCTGCAGCCATTATTGCTGCATTATGAATAGCCCCAACTTTAGCCAAGGTAACGTTATGGCTAAACCTTTAACAATAGTTAACGCTAGCTTTCGGTTAGCTGTTCAATGCTATTAATAACACAACTCCCCGTCAACACCCTCTCTCGGGAAGATGGCATTTAAGAAAGTATCTGCTGTTAAAATGACACAAACATTCGTTTTGTGGCATTAACGTTATATAGTTAGTGTTACACGTTCAATAACAAGCATATTATTTACCCGAAGATAGCAGTAAACAAGGCATTACTCCGTTAGTCCGTTCATAGCTCGGTTCCATTCCGTTGCTCATTCCGTACCCAACGACACATTCTGCAATCTGTTAATAAAGTTTTCAACCAGACAAATGTATAGAAAGGCTTTGTTTTATATAACATTTGTTGCAGTAAAATCATTATGTCTCATTTGGTCATGCTGTGGAGCGCCGGTCGGCGGGCCGGGCAGCTAACGTAGACGTTAAGTGTGTTCTGCTCTCGCAAACAGAACAATGGCGGCATGCCCGAAAGTAGAAAAATGAATAAACGCTAGTGATGCACCGATGTGAAAATTGTGGCCGATACCGATAACCGATATTAATATTGCTGTTCTGGCCGATACCGATATTTACCGATGTCGATATCTCTGTATAGAAAACACTTTTTTATGATAATCAAATAAAGAGCTATTTTCCAAAACGCATAATTTTTTTTACTTTTGTAACTTATTTTCAGAAATGACTGATATTTTGAAACTATTTAAGGCCAAAACATGTAAAAAGAAGAAAAAAAAGATAAAAAAAAAAAAAAAAAAAATTAAAAAAAATGTTTTTTTTTTTTTATATCGGCCCTATCTTGATATCGGACCGATACCGATGTGTAAAAAAACGGCCATATCGGCCGATATTATATCGGCGGCCGATATATCGTGCATCACTAATAAACGCTTGCCGATTGGTGGTAAGGACAGCAGGAGGTGGGTGCTAGCGGTGTGGCGTAATTGGCCGAATCGACTGTCAATCAAAATGGTTCCATTGCATTGGTTGAAAGCTCTGGTTGAGAGAATAGTATCCCGCTGCAGGCCGCAAGAATGGTTCCATTGCATTGGTTGAAAGCTCTGGTTGAGAAAATAGTATCCCTCTGCAGGCCGCAAGACGATACTGGGAGAGAGATAGTGATACCATAAACATATTTCTTGATGTTTCCTTTTTTTAAGTAAGTAAAGAGGCCTACAAATACAAACATACACATACAAATATACAGTAGTTTCATTAAAAAAAAAAAAAAAAAAAAAAAAATACAAATACTTATATACAAATATCGGTATCGGTATCGGCCGATAGTGTTAGTTGAACAATCGGTATCGGTATCGGCGGCCAATTTTCATATCGGTGCATCCCTACTTGCTATCTATGTCGTCATCGGACGTTGCTATGTTTGGGTAAATACGCTGATGTGTAACACTAACTATATAACGTGTAACTATATAATGTTAATGCCACAAAACGAATGCCTTTGTTAATCATAAGTACTAACTTTGATGCAGTAGTGTGTGTGTGGGAGCGGCGTTGTTCAAAAGTTTGAACGGGGTGGACCAGATTGACGCGACACAATCCTCTTGGGCAAAACATCACGATATCCACGATACGTTAAAAAAGTGTATCGTTAATGAACTGTACCTAGGCCTGCCACGATAACACATTTTGCTGGGCGATTAATTGCCCCCGAAAATATCGCGATAAGCGATATTATTGCGACCGGTTAGAGAATTTTTTTTGAGAAATTTATTTCCCAAAACTTTTATTTTGAAGCCCACCGCTCCGTCTTTTCCGGTGTTTTAGACTTTTATTTTGAAGCCCACCGACCGGACCGGAAGTATTGTTGTGATTATCCTAAGCAGAACCTATGAGCCGACAACTTGTCTCGTCCGGTTCTGTTTTTGAGCTAATGATAAAACAAATTGTTGGTGAACAACTAACTTTAGGTTAGTTTTAACGTTAGCTACTAACGTTAGATGCAGCTACTACAGGCAATCAACGATGAGGAGGAAGCGTCAAAGCAGTATATAATAGAATAGCTGTGGTGCGTAAGCACTGCAGCACGACTCAAAACTACCGGAGTGTTATAATAAATTAATTCATGTTTAACTTGTCCCCGTGTCCAGTCCTTTGACTAGCCCCACCCGTTCATTGTAAACAATGATGCATGTAATTGTATTAACGTTATTCTGTGTTGTACTTGTAGCTATGCTATACGTTGTATTTAGTTTGTTAGCTATTTAGCTAATGTTGTTAGCATGGAATGAGAATCAAAGCTCTATCTTTCATCTTTATTTAGCAGTCCAGTTTCTCCGGGCAGTAGCGAGTAACTACTTGGGTCTAAAAATAGCTAACGTTACACTACAAATAATGCTACTTGGTTAAAAGGAGCAACACTATTGAGAAATGTAGTTAAGCTATGCCTATGTGGCGTTGCCCCACGGAGCTCCCGTGCTGTACTCTAGTAACGTCAGCGGCCCGCCTCCCAACACGGACAGTGACTGACAAGGGGCACTGGTTCCGCCTCATTAAAACAAGCGCGCAAATAGCAATTAATCGCGCCAGTCAAAATCATTGCATTCATTTTAATTATCGCAGCAATTAATCGATTTATTGCTTATCGCGGCAGGCCTAACTGTACCCGATATTTATATAATATCGTCATATCGCCCAGCCCTAGTGGAGCTGTTTGCAGATAGCGAGCATTTTGACTTATTGCGTGGTGGCGATGTCTTGCAGATAATACAACTACAAGTATGATTATATAATATATATTTTATTTAAAAACATTTTTTTTATATAAAATATATATATATATATTTTTTTTTTAATCAAAAAAAATTTGGCAGGTAAGAAATATGCTTGGCGGGTAGATTCTTCCCATCTACCCGCCACTGGCCGGTGAGTCAAAAAGTTAATTTCGCTCCCTGTCTACCCCCCAGGGCTGTGTTCTGAGTCCCCTCCTCTACTCGCTGTACACACACGACTGTGTGGCACAGCGGAACAACAACACAATCATCAAATTTGCTGATGACACAGTAGGGCCTACCTGGAAGAGGTAGAGGTTCTGGCGGGATGGTGCCAGGAGAACAGCCTCTCCCTGAACGTCAGCAAAACAAAAGAGATGATTGTGGACTTTAGGAGGTCGGGGTCAGGGACTACAGCCCCCTCAGCATCGACGGGGCACCGGTCGAGAGAGTGAACAAGTACCTCGGAGTCCAAATATCCGAGGACTTGACATGGACCATGTGCACACATTGACAGTGTAGTGAAGAAAGCACGACAACTCCTCTACTTCCTTAGGCGCCTGAGGAGGTTCAACGTGAGTCAGAAGATCCTTAAGAACTTCTACTCATGCACAATAGAGAGCATCCTGACAGGCAATATCACCTCCTGGTTTGGGAATAGCACCGCACAAGACCGCAGCAGACTACAGAGAGTGGCCCGCTCAGCCGAATGCACAATTGGAGGTGGGCTTCCGTTCCCACTCTCCAAGACATTTACAACAAGCGATGCATGGGTAAGGCTAAGAGAATAATCAAAGACTACTCTAGCCACCCAAACAACTGCCTCTTTGAACTGCTGCGGTCAGGCAAGCGATACCGGAGTCTCATGGCAAGCACAGAGAGACTCAGAAGGAGCTTCTATCCCCAGGCCATCAGGATGCTCAATGACAATCAATGAAAATAACACTATGTAACAAACCATCAAATACACTCACAGCACACACATCCACACGTACACACTCACTTTAATAAACAACTCACTGTAGCACCCACTTGACCCACTTTAGACACTTAACACACTTTATATGTATTGGTATACTGGTATATCTGTATATTTTACCTTATTGCACCTCACCACCACAAGGTGGCACCACAACCTAAGCTAAGTTGTACCTCATCACATTGTACTGTATTGTACTTAGAGTTGTTCCGATACCGATACCAGTATCGGAAATGCCTCCGATACTGCCTAAAATGCTGGTATCGGTATCGGCGAGTACGCCGAAAGTCTAGCCTCCGATCCCATATGACCAGGGAGCGAAATTAACTTTTTGACTCACCGGCCAGTGGCGGGTAGATGGGAAGAGTCTACCCGCCAAGCATATTTCTTACCTGCCAATATATATTTTATATATACAATTTTTTTTTAAATAAAATATATATTATATAATCATACTTGTATTATCTGCGAGACATCGCCACCACGCAATAAGTCAAAATGCTTGCTATCTGCAAACAGCTCCACTGTCTGTTTTGGCTGTGTTGCTCTTCTAGAAAAATAATCCTTTCAGGGTTGCCTATTGAAATACTGTACACTTTCCTACTGTACACTTCCTGATTAATTGAAATGGGGGACCCTGATGTAAACAAGACGAAAGTCTTTCTCTGGTCTGCATCCCCTTAACAATTGTGTGTATTGAGCTGTACTGTATTGTACCCATTCTGCAATCTGTTAATAAAGTTTTCAATCAATCAATCAATCACACCTCCAGTACAGAAACATTGTTTGAGTTTGCGTGTCAGGTAGACCATTGATTGACAGTCGAGTCTGCCAATTACATCACATCGCTTGCACTCCGGTGCTGCAGCTGGACCCATTGCCCACCTCTGCTGTTGATAACGCTAGCCAAGTTATTATACACACAGATACACAGTGGGCCAGTGACTTGTGTAGGGGTGTAACAATGCATCGATCCTAAGGGGGAAATTCAACTGCATCGATTTGAAAATGTTAGAATAGATTATCGCAATTTTAATGTGTACACGTTATGTTATTGTCATGTCCGTTACAACCAACACACCGACATACGCTACTGCATCAACGTTATGATTAACAAAGCAAGGCATTCGTTTTGTTGCATTAACGTTATATTACTATTGCTATCGATAAATCTAGGTGTTCTAAAATCTATTGCTATTGGTAAGAGAGAGACTATAATAAGTTGGTGTCTCGGAAAACGAGAGCCCTGATCGCGGAGTTTCAGGAAGTAAACAAGAAAAATGAGAGCTTCCGATTGGTCATTTGCTTTATTTCCCATGAAACCAGTCACTTCACTCTACTGGGGGCGACAGTGGCTCAGGAGGTAGAGCAGTCGTCTGGTAGAGCCATATGAAATCCGTTTTATTATTTTCCAAATTCCATTTTATTTTTTCCCAAATTCCGTTTTTTCCGTTTTAATATTTCAGAATTCTGTATTTTGCTTTTTATGCTCATTTTACCATCAGAAATAGTGTCTAATAAGTGGGAATGAATAAATGTCTACAATTGAATATGATATAACAGTCCATTTAATGTTTTTAAGTGCTGCAACTCAGAAATACAGTTACATTTTACACAATACTTTTCAAATAATATTGTGACAAAATAAAAATACACATTTCAAGTGTAAACAATGGATACAGCTAGCTACTACTGACATTATCACAATGTCAGTAGCCTAGCTATATCTATTTTATTGTGATGAAATATAGTAATGCATAATTTAGGCACCTTTAGTTTAGTTTATTTCGTTTATAAAGGACAGTGTATAATGACAATCGTTTGCATTAAACAAATGGATTGCACCAGATTTAGCAAGAAGCTATCATTTCCATCTATAGTCCTATGTACTGTAAAACGTTTCATAGCTATTTAAGTTTATTTCGATTATAAAGGGCAGTGTATAATGACTCGTTTGCATTAAACAAATGGATGGGTGCACTAGATTTAGCAAGAAGCGATCATGTCCTAACGTCTATATGAATTGAAAATGGGGGACCCTGATGGAAACAAGACAAACGTCTTTCTCAGGTCTGCATCCCCTTAACAATTGTATGTATTGAGCCGTACTGTATTGTACCCATTCTGCAATCTGTTAAATAAAGTTTTCATTCATTCATTCATAGCTATTTAATCACAATAGTGTCGCAAGTGTTTTTGCGGGTCCAGTCCACGGAACGTTGACAGAATTAGCAAAACACCTTATCGCCGGAGGCATAAAAGTCATTAGGATACTGCTCTGCTCTGAATTGAGGGCTTATTGGGGAATTTATTAGCTTCTTGACGATGTAAACACCGAAGCAGCGAGACGCTTGGGAGACTGCCTGTGTTGTGTGTAACCCGCTCTAGCGTCCGCCTCCCCGGTCGCGTGTGCACCAAGCGTTCCACCCAAAAACGGAATTTCAGTCCAGATTAGGCCAAATTCTGCAATATTCCACGTTTTGCAGTTGATTCCATTTTTATTGGTCAATTCCGCGATTCCGTCCGCGATTCCGTGAACGCGGATTTCATATGGCTCTATCGTCTGGCAATCCGGAGGTTCCCGGTTCGATTCCCGCTCCTCCTGGGCAGCGTGTCGATGTGTCCTTGAGCAAGACACTTAACCCCTAATTGCTCCCGATGAGCAGGTTGGCACCTTGCATGGTTGCTTCCGCCGTCGGTGTGTGAATGGGTAATATGTAAGTAACAAATTGTAAAGCGCTTTGGATAAAAGCGCTATATAAAAAAGCAGCCATTTTTACTGTGATTGGACCGTTGGCTTGAGTGCAATGTGGGACTTGTAGTTTTTTAACGATCTCGCAGCGGAGGAAAAAAAAGACGAGAGGCTATAATCTGTATTCGCACAGCGTGCGCGTAATAGATTTTTACCGTTCGCATACAAATATTTTTAGGGGCCTGCTTATGAACTACACGTCTACACGCCACACGGCGGGCAGCCCTCTAAGTGTCATGCGCCAAAGGTAAAAACAGACCGCCCCTGGCGGGCGGCGGGCTTTAGTTTCGGTCCCTGCATATGACGTCATTTATCTCCTGCGGAGAGTGAGGATTATAAAATTAGCGTGTTTTTAATCGACCGTGAATTAAAGTGTGATGCTGTTTGTCATTTTAACAGCAGATACACTTTCTTAAATTCCATTGTCCCGACGGTGCGGTGTGACGGGGAGCTCGGATGTGTTTGCTTGCTGGTGTTATTATACTGTAGCATTAACAGCTGAAAAGCTAGCTAGTTGGAACAACATCTGCTTTAATGTTACATCAAATCAGATGATGGCCTGTCCTTTCTCCAGGACTTGACACTGTCCGTCTATCAACAATAATGCACCCACGGTGAATCGTATTTAAGTCAAGTAGCTACTGACTAGCGTTAGCTGACTAACGTTATCAAATGTCAATGTGAAAACCTCGCGGGGAAGATGAGCTAGGTCAGCTAGCTTAGCTTGATAATGGTACCTTGGCTAAAGTTGGTGTTATTCATAATCCAGCAATAATGGCTGCAGACCTGCAAGCAAAGTACAGCAAGTTCCAAGTGCCAAAGGATAAGAGTCTGAGGCGGAGTCTCAAAAGAGAATGTTGAATATTTATTTTGCATCGAAAATCACAACATTTACGTTACTACTAGCCATAGCCTCTGCTACCCGAGCAGACTGGGTAGCAAGTGCAACAACGTATAATGTCCGTGCAGATTGCGGATCCAATGTCCCAACAACCGTTGAGTGGGTGAACTCATTGAACATAGTTGTCAATTAATGATACTAATACTAATCTATACAATCATTATACCAATACCATTACTTTCTAGTTATTACTAAAAAACAATATATATAAAACAGTATCTGTAGCTGTAAAAAAAAAAAAAAAATTTATATAATATAATTATTATTATTTTTTTTAAATGTACAGTATGCACTGGTATCGGATCAGTATCGGTATCGGCCGATACCCAAAGCTTAGGTATCAGAATCGGATCTGTATGGAAAAGATGGTATCGGAACATCTCTAATTGTACTGTATGGGAACTCAGTTACCTTTCTCTGTATATTGCACATAGTGCACTATGCACTGTATATTGTGTAATGTATTGAACATTTTTGTTTTGTTTACACTTATTTACGTACTTGACTTTATATTCTATTTCTATACTTATATTATACTTTTATACTTATCCTTTTATATAGCACACTCTCAGGAGCAAAACGGAAAGAAGCATTTCATATAAAAGTATCCTGTATTTCTATATGACAACTAATAAAGAAACTTGAGACACTTGAAACTACATATCACACAGCACAAGATGTTTAAAATGGGATTTGCAAGCGCAGATGTATGCTCTCATTGCACCCTCAAGTAAACACCCCAGATAACTATTTCCATGCCACCTGGCTCTGCCCACCTGTTCAAGACTTCTAGAATTCAGTCATCAATACACTATCCCGGGTCATGGGCGGCAGCATTCCTCTCTCCCCCTCTCTCTCGGGGATACTACTACTATCAATTCAATAGTCCAGAATACCAAACCCCTGCTCATTTCCCTAACTGTCGCCAAGAAAACCATCCTCTTAAACTGGAAGACAAGAAAAAACTTGAATACTGGGCAATGGTTGGGCCTTCTCTCAGATTACATATCAAAGGAAAAAAATCTCAACCGGTGATCATATCGAAGTCTCACAATTTAATAACATCTGGGAATTGCTTGTGGATAATCTAGGGCTTATCAAAATAAATGGTTTGGTTCTAGTTGCCGACCGACCCTGCTGTTTTTTTTCATAATTTTTTTTACAATAAAGTTTCATAAAAATCTTAGTCAAACCTTTAGTATTATGGATATTAAACATGCTGGCAGAGTACATGTATCCATGTTGTCGTGAACATTTTAATTAAATAAAGAAATTCCCTATCCATAGTCGCCGTAATTTTTTTTAATAATAAATTAAAATAATTCCCTACCTACCCAACTGACAACCAACAGGAACCAAACAATTTATTTTGTTAGGCCTAGGCACCTAATCACATGAGATTATCGGGAGTAATACAAATTTAAAAAGAGATGTAACATCCTTGTTATCAGATACTGATACCTAGGGGTGGGACGATACATTGATCCAGATCGATATATCGATCCATTATCAATAATCAAATAGGATCGATGCAATGTAAAAAGATCAATTCATATTGTGATACTCTTATTTTGAAAATCCCGCGAGTCATATCCGCCGGCACCCAGTATTGTGAAACTCAGCAGAACAGCGCTACAGAGCGTCTATTTTGCGACCCGATATAAGTCTGTGCAGTTTTCCCCCCGCAACGGGTCAAATGCATCTAACATGCTTTGCATCGTCGCCATTCCTTTATGCCCACGTCGCGTTAAATATCTAAATGAACGTCACGTTGGCTGCTTAAGCTAACTAAGCTAAGCAGCTAACCGTGAGAGAACAGGAGAGGGGAAGGAGGAGGGGCGGGGGCAGTCTACCTTTCTGTGGGGGACTGGGGGAGGGGCATTCTGTGTGTGCGTGTGTGTGTGTGTTACTGAGGATGGACAGATAATGTTGATATTTAAACATGAATACATAATAAATGTATTCTTGATCATCATGCAACATAAAACAATTGTAGGAAGTTTGGGAGAGGAAGGGTTTTAGCTTGCGTGTTGTGAGTTCCAAAACATTTTACTTTTTTTTTTGTATTTTTTTTTTTATTATTTTTTAAACAAACACATAAACAAACATGACAACATAAAATTAGATATACAAGCATTAATTAACAGTGCACATCCAATGAAATCACCATTTTTAAATAAATGTCTTATGCAAGATATACACCTAATACCTGCTATCTAATACCCTACACACATTATGCTCTCGCTCGCCCCCCCCCCCCCCCCCCCCCCCCCCCGGGCCCCCCCTTGGATAATCCATCCATTATCATTCGCTCCTAACCAGCCATTACAATTATATGCTAGCTTTTATTCTCTCCACCACTTCTAACCACATTGTAATTTTGGATTCACTGAGACCCAAAATTCTTGCTGTGGATATTTCTAGATAAATCACATCGAGATATGTAAGAATCTAGACCTTCCGGCACATTTTTTCCGGTTGAAACCATTGTGATGCTATCAGCTTTTTAGCCGCTGTGATACCAGATAAAACCAATCTCTTTAGCTGTATAGGTACTGCACACTCAAAAACATCATTCAACAGTAATACAGAGGGGTGTACAGGTATATTCAGAGTTAAGAGACTTGATAATTGCTGGGTCACTTCTTTCCAGAATATCTTAACTGGTGGGCAGTCCCAGTACATGTGCATAAATGTACCCTCGTCCCCATTTGTACATAAGGAGCATTTGGAGTCTTGTTTAAGACCCATTCTGTTCAGTCTTATAGGAGTCAAGTATGTCCTATGAATATAGTTAAGATTGATTTGTTGATGGTCCGGGTTCCGTGATGCAAGTCGAACATTTGCCCAGGCTTCTTGCCAATCAAAATCTGTTTCCAGGTCTGGTATATCCCTCCTCCAGACAGAGTCTAGGTGGAGGATTTCATACGAGGATGTTAGTAATTGATGATAAAAATCTGATACAAAACCTCTCGATGGCTCTCTTTCATAGAAGAATTTGTGGTATCTGTGGTGTACAATTGGTATCCTTAATGGAACACTGTGAGCCTTCAAACATAACAATAACTGTGCGTAAAAATAATATGTGGAACCGGTGAGATTACATTTTGTGTGTATTTCCTCATAACTACAAAAACCCTGTTTGTTGAAAACATCTCCTAATGTGTGTATGCCCTGCTTTTCCTATCTAGGGAATCTTATAGGTCGTTTTCCAATCAGGAGTGCATTGTTATTGAATAAGGGAGTATGATTATGCCATTTATGTGGGTTAGAATATTTTTTTTGTGTTTCACGCCATATCCGGATCGCATGAGTAATAATGGGGCCAAATTTCAGTTTGCATTGCTTAATTGATCATTTGGTGTATACTATGTCCTGCAGTCTATGTGGTGCTACTATATTTTCTTCAAAATTTCTCCAGGATACTGATGCTTGGGGTTCAAACCAGGTTGTCAGTGGTCTTAAAGTGTACGCCTTAAAATTGTGGAAAAAATCTGGAAATGCCATACCACCGTCTGCTTTGTTTCTCTGTGCGGTGGATCTTTTTATACGTGGTGGTTTGTTATTCCAAATACATTTGTATGCGGAAGAGTGTAATATTTTCCAGTAACCATCTGGAGGGGGTAACAGTAGCATTGAGCTGATAAAGTTGATTCTAGGTAGGACGTCCATCTTAAAAAACATTTTACTTAAAGTTTAAAGCTCAATATATAAAAAGTGAACAGGAGGTCTATTTGTATTAAAAACAATAGATTGTTTTTCATTTAAATGTCTGGAAGAGCTCAAAAATAAAAACATCAATTGATATTTCCGTAGCCTTTTTTTTGTTGATCGAAATGTGACTGATTGTGTTAAATGGGCACATAATATCGCCGCATATCGATCGCAGGCACCTGAATCGAATCGTATCGTATTGTGGCAGACTTTGTGATATATCGTATTGTTGTCCAAAGAATCGATATCGTATCGTATCGTGATGAAGCTGGTGATTCCCACCCCTACTGATACCCTGTTGTAACCTGGTACCCTACCAACCCTGCTTCTAATGCCAGAATCACAGGCTATATCCCTGGAGCTGGAAGGGATTATGGCAAAAATCACAATCACAATTATTCTTGATTGATATTGAAATCACGATTATTGTTGTGAAGGGCCAGATTAAACCGAATATATATATTTATTATATATATATATTTAATTGTATTTGTATATTCTCTAATATTCCTTGATATCCCTTGTATATTCCTTGTACAATATGCATTGAATATCCATTCTAGCCTACTGAACATCCCATAATAGTCTCCATTCTACTATTGGTCGAGACCTTGGTGCCAGGCTGCCATACCCCCCAGACCCAGTTCAAACGTACCGCTCAACATGTACGAACAAGTCCTAGTTCCGCGTAGGAATCTGGCTACCGCACCACTAATGGGACTATTTGTTCATAGTGCGTATATATACTGCGCTACTAAAGTAGGACTTCCTTTTCAGTCCAGTTTCTTACCCTCCAATAGAGTGACAGACGTAAAGCCTCCCCGCGACGCCACGTGTGGGAGTAAGGCCAAGTTCGGCCTACCATCGGTATTGAGACATCGTGTATATTAATATTTGAATAGTCATATTTGGCACTATATCGTCGAGTTGGACGTAGTCTATTAAGCTAATAATAGTCTGTTAATATATAGTGCTTCGTGCGGTGAGAATACTACCGTAGTCAGCACCCCATCGTTTCGGGCAGAAAACTGGCTGCTTATCCAGGATGATCGATCCCATGTGAGATTGCACCCGAGGAGCCCCAGAGCCGACGAGCGAGTGGACCTGTATACCGGATTATTCTACCGACGACAGCCCGCCTTCCCAGGCACGGATTATGCTTTGTATACGTTGATTATTCCATGGATAAAGACCCCCGACACTGCCGTGTGTTGGAACCCCCCCCCCCCTGGAGAGGACGCAAGGTGAGGAGACGCTCTGCAAGACGAGGTCGCTTCACGTCTCTCCTCCGTGGACCGGAGGACGCCGGCCCACAAAGAGTCCATCTGCTTTCATCTGCGGACCAAGGATCGCCGGCGCATTGAACGGCACTACAGTGGGTTCACCTGGGATACCCTTGGCCGGATGAGGCAGCCGGACTCTACCCCCCCCCCCCCCTTCCTACTCCTGTCAGCTTACAAGCGACCGGATTAACCCCCCCTAGTGTGTCCAGTCTATAATCATTGAAGTATCATTGCTGTTATTCCTTAACTATTCCAGGTCGTATATGTACCACCTGCGCCTTCAGAGATTGGACATTCTCTATTGATATACCGATGAATACTCTTGCCATAAAAGTGCATACTAATTCCCATTCATAAATGTGATTGATTTGATTAAGTGCTTGCTCTACACACCATCGCTGTGTAGAAATAAAGACCTATTTCTAATTCGTACATTTGTGTTGGATCCGTTTCATCTACGTGACAGTGTTCATCATAATATATTTATGCCGAGTACTGGGTGGCCGAATATTAAGTACAAAGGTAGTGGTAGTAAGTATCATATCTAGTAATACAGTCAGGGAATTGTACCCCTCAGTTACAATTGGTCCTTCGAGCCGGAGGGTAATTAGTGTAATATTAATATAGTGTTATTAATATTGAAATGGCCTATGATGAACACTCCACGAAACGATCCTCCTAACCAACGCCCGCAGCGCGAACGACGGCTCCCTCAGTACTTAGAGGCTTACGCTGTCAGTCAACAACCTAGTCTTCTACTAACAGTAAACGCGGTAAAACTAGAAAGTAAAAGTATGTCTAACCCCAACGCCCAGACTACCCCGACCATAGAGGCCCCTACGGGTTCTAATGTAACTGACCAAGTTCACGGTGGGGACCAGTGGGAACCAGACATGACTTCACACCCCGCCAGTACTGAAGAAGTAGTCCCCGATGAGTCCCGGGAGGAATACAACGCTACCGAGAGAGAACTCGGCACGGAAGAAGACGGGGAGAGCACCGTGGAGATAGAGCTCCAAGGCTCCGCAAGGAGTACCCCGAGGGAAGGCTCCCCTATACAACCGCCTTCTCCCAGCGAGGCAGAGAGGACCCTACAGCAGGCCTTCCTCATCAGCCTGAACGCCGCTGCTGAACGCGACCGACTGCAGATCCAGCAGCGGAGCGAAGAAGAGCATATACGTCTAGAAATAAGACGCATTCAGAGGGAAGAGAATGTGGCCCGAGACCGAGCAGACAGCCAGCGAGCAGCTGCTGGTGCTCTACGGGACGCAGAGCGCGACAGACAGCAAGCGCAACTAATAGAACAGCTGATCAGACGGACAACACCCTCTCCCTCCGCCAGAGGCTCCAGGAACTCGTCTAGACACACCTCCAGGGCGGCATCCCCTAGCCGAGTAAACAACCCTGAACTTGACCAACAGACGAGGTCTATACCCCCCACAGACCACCTCCCCCCACCGGTCCAAGCGAGACCTAGCAACCGGGAAGGAGCAGCATATCCTGTGGAGAGGCTAAACCAGAGACTACAAGCACTGGATGACCTAACTGAAGACGAAGAGGAAGAGGAGGAGAACCACGCCCGACGACAGCACAGTACAGCCCAGGCTATACTCCCGCGGAGCTACGCTACAGACCCCCGACTCTATACCCGGGTGAGCACGACGCACAACCCGCACCGAGGAACAGCACCTGGACAAGCGGGCCATGGTACACTGCCGGTAACAGCCCATACCAAGGAGCGGGAGGAGACTCGCCTAGGAGGCCTCTCCCCCAACGCTCGCCGATGTATCCACAGTCAGCGTCATACATTGGCACGCCTATGGTACCCGACTTCACCCAAGAGAACCGGGCCCAGTATACAGAACTCCGCATGTGTCTGGAGACCATGTTGGTGGATGTATTGGATGAACGCCATAAATACGCCATCCTACTGAAGCACTTAAAGGTACCCCGCGCACATAATATAGCGCTCGCCTACGCGACTTCCACCACCCCATACACAGCAGCGCTGGTAGCATTGGACCAGAGGTATGGGCGCATATGGGATTACGTGATCCAGGAGATCCGACACATCGACCGCTTACCCCCAGCAATAGACAATCGAGCACTGGACGACCTGTCCATCAGAGTGCAGTCCCTGGTAGGGATGTTGGGAGCGCAGAGAGAGAAGGGGAGGCATGAACTTTACGCCAACTCGAATGTGGAAGGGATCTTGGAGAAGCTGCCGCCCGCTCGACAGGAGCGTTTTAGGCGGCAGAGAGACCACCGAGACCCGAATGGCCCCGAACCGAACCTCCTCGATCTAGCAGACTTCCTGGCGAGAGAAGTCAGCAGCCTACGGCTAGATACATTCGGACGGAGCACCCCTGGCTCCAGAGAAGGAACCAGACGACTAAATGATGGAAGAAGATCGGTGACTGTGATGCACCAATCGGAGTCAGTACCGAGCAGCAGGAGCCACAGTACCCCCTCCAGAACGGAGAAGTGGAAGATAGTGTGCCCCTACTGTGAGAAAGAACACTGGCTAGCGCAATGTGACTCCTTCCCCAAGCTGAACGCGGAGGAAGCAAGTCAATGGATAAAGCGCTGTTTTCGCTGTGCGCGCTCACACATGGCAGCCGAATGCCGCTTAAAGAAAAGGTGCACCAAGTGCGATGGAGCCCATCTGGACATACTTCACGACAGTAACAGACGGCGCCCTTCACCCGCACCATCCAGCAGCAAAGCGAGCGTCATGTACATCGATCCCGCCAGCAGCAGTGGAGCCCGAGTACTCCTAAAAGTAGTGCGTGTGACACTAAGCTACCAGAATAAAGTCCTGGACACTTACGCCGTCCTCGATGACGGGTCAGAGAAGACCCTGCTGCTCGCCTCCGCTGCGGCCCAGCTAGGGCTGCGGGGAAGCGAAACCCAAATGACAATTCGGACAATAGGACGAGATTTGAAGACGATAAAGGGCGAGAATGTCTCATTCTCTATCGCAGCAAGCGGCCAGCCTGAGCGACGGTACCAGATTACAGACGCTTTCACCAGCCAAGAAATAGGACTGTCGCGGTACACATACCCCGTCGCCAAGCTGATGGAGAAATATGTACATCTGCGCAAGTTACCGATCCCGCTCATAGACAATGCTATGCCGACCCTGTTGATAGGCTCCGACCATGCAGACCTCATTGTCCCGATAGACCGGGTTCATACCGGACCCCGAGGCTGTCCTGCAGCAGTCGAGACCCGTTTGGGATGGACTCTCCAAGGCCCGCTCGCCAAATCTCTCAACCGAAGTACAGCCACTAGATGTCTCCACTCCCGAGTCACAGAGGGAGAAACCGCACTCCTGCAACACGTAGAGCGGTTATGGACCTTGGAACAAATGCCCTTTAAGAACGGAAAGAAAGACATTCGCTCTAAAGATGACATTTACGCCATTCACCTCCTCGAGACAGGGACCAAGAGAGTCCCGGTCAACGGCGTGTTGAGATACGCCACGCCACTCCTGCGGCGAGAAGGAATGCCTACTTTCCACGCCAAGACAGACGCCACAGAACGGTACCTGCTGAACACGGAGCGGCGCTTAGCCAAGAACCCCGCCCAAGAGAGTGTATACCGCGCTGAGATTGAGAAGCTCATCACAGCGGGACACGTCACAAAGATGGACATTAAAGAGGCTGACCAGACCACTGAATCGTGGTACGTGCCTCACCACAAGGTCCATCACAACGGTAAAGACCGCATAGTATTTAACTGCAGCTACCAGATCGGATCCCAAAATCTGAATAAAGAGTTACTGCCCGGTCCCACACTCGGCCCCTCCCTACTCGGCGTTCTACTCCGCTTCCGCCAGGAAAAGGTGGCCATCAGCGGGGACATTAAAGGAATGTTCCTGCAGGTGAGATTAGTAGAGGAGGACAAGCCCCTGTTACGGTTCCTATGGAGAGAGAAGCCAGGAGATGAGCACCCAGCCATCTACCAATGGGAAGTCCTCCCCTTCGGAACGACGTGCAGCCCCTGCTGTGCTACATTTGCACTACAGAAACATGTAGCAGAGGACCCAGCAGCGGACGAAGAGGTCCGACACAGCGTAAAGAACAGCTTCTACGTAGACAACTGTCTACAAAGCCTTTCAACCCAGGAAGAAGCCGAGGCTCTCCTGATTAAACTCCGCGCCTCATTGATCAAAGGCGGCTTTGATCTCAGGCAGTGGGCCAGCAGCGATCCGCAAGTACTGCGCAGCCTCTCCTCCGAGGACAAGGCAGCCAGCAGCGAGACCTGGATGGCTACAATCCCGGGAGAAGCCCAGGAGATGACCCTGGGATTGGTGTGGCGATTCAAAACAGATTCGCTTCACTACAGACACAAGCCCCTGACTACGGACCAGGGAAGGCCGGCGGCGGCGCCGACCACCAGACGGAGTGTGTACACAACACTCGCCCGACAATATGACCCGCTAGGATGTATTCTACCGTACACCACCAGGGCAAAAATGATTGTACGAGCATTGTGGGACAAGGACCAGGGCTGGGACGACCCCATTCCCGCACACCTTAAATCCACCTGGAGAGAGTGGGAGATGGAGCTCCACTCACTCCCAGGCGTTAATATGCGCCGAAGCTACTTCCCACCCACGGTGAGGCCAGAGACATGTAAAATGGACTTACACGTCTTCAGTGACGCCTCAGAGGTCGCATACGGATCAGTAGCCTACTTGCGGGCCCAAGAAAAGGGGGGAGAGATCTACACAGCATTTGTCCTCGCCCGCTCGAGAATAGCCCCGCGCAAGCAACGGTCTATCCCACGCCTAGAGCTCTGCGCAGCCCTAGCCGGAGCGCACCTAGCCACGCTCATCCAACGTGAGCTCACCATACCGGTGTCTAGAACAATCCTGTGGTCAGATTCCACGACAGTACTCGCCTGGATCAAATCGGACTCATGCAAGTACAAAGTCTTCGTGGGAGTCAGAGTCACCGAGATTCAAGACTTAACCGAAGAGTTAACCGGAGAAACAGAGTGGCGCTACGTTGATACAAAACAGAACCCAGCTGACGTCATCACCCGGGGAATGCCCCTAGATGACCTCACCCGTCACAATGCTTACAGTGACGGCCCCGCATTCCTAAGACTCCCGGAAGGACAGTGGCCCATGCCTATCCCGAGGGAAGCAAGTCCAGAGGAGGTGGAAAATAAGAAGTCTGTGTTCTGTGGATTGAGCACTGTAGCCTCCACCGACCCTAACATAGACGATTGCACGTCCATAGAGAGTGCACAACAAAGGACATTCCTGCGGCACCACCCGGAGTGTAAGTCCCCCGCTGAAATGTCAGCAGCTAACTACGAGGAAGCAGAATTGCTTCTACTGCAGCGAGCCCAGAGAGACTCGTTCCCCGATGAATTGGCCTGTCTACAGGGAGGAAAGCCCGTCCCATCCGACAGCAGATTAATTCATCTGGCCCCCGAGAGCGACGCTCATACCCTCATCAGAGTGGGTGGTCGCCTACGCAGAGCCCCCAATCTACCGGATGACATTAAATACCCGATCGTATTGAACAGCCGACACAAGGTCACAGAGCTGATTATAAAGAAATACGATGAGGATGTACATCACGCAGGAGCAGAAAGAGTCTTCGCGGAAATCAGACGTCGTTACTGGATCCTACAAGGAAGAGAGGCGGTACGACGCTTCCAGCGAACATGTCTAGACTGCCGCAAGTGGCGCGCGCAGCCCAGCATACCAAGGATGGCTGACCTTCCTCCATGTCGCCTCCGAATCGGTGACAAGCCATTCCACTCAACGGGTATGGACTGCTTTGGCCCGCTGCACATAAAGAAAGGAAGAGGAACCGAGAAGCGGTGGGGTATTGTATTCAAATGCATGACCACCAGAGCGATACACATCGAGCTTCTCCCGACCATGAGCACAGACTCATTCCTTATGGCCTTCCGTAGATTCACATCACGGAAAGGAAGACCGTCTACCCTATTGTCCGATCATGGGACAAACTTCAAAGGCGGCGAAAGAGAGCTGAGAGAGAGCTTCCAAGCTATGGGCCCAGAACTTAAGACCCACCTCGCTCCAGCACAGGTTGATTTCCAATTCAACCCCCCAAACGCACCCCACTTCGGTGGCACTTGGGAACGAGAAGTGCGCTCCATAAAGACAGCCCTGTACGCAGTACTTGGGGCCCAGACTGTGGCGGAAGAAGTCCTAATGACAGTCCTCACGGAGATTGAGGGAGTACTTAACTCGAAGCCCCTCGGATATGTCTCCAGTGATGTGGCGGATATCGACCCAGTTACCCCCAACACACTCCTGATGGGGCGGCTAGATCCTGCATTACCCCAGACAATGTACCGGCCTGAAGAAGCGAACGGCCGACGAATGTGGAGGTACAGCCAAGTATTAGCCGACAAGTTTTGGAGCAGTTTCCTACTGCACTACCTACCGTCTCTACAGACCCGCCAGAAGTGGGTAAAGGAGAGAGACAATTTGACAGAAGGAACAGTCGTCATGATTATTGATCAATCACTGCCCAGAGCTATGTGGCCGGCCGGCCGCGTAAGCAAAGTGATCACCGGTGCCGACGGCAAGGTCCGAGCAGCTGAAGTGCTTGTCCAGGGTCGCACTTACACCCGTCCCGTGGCGAGGCTCATAGAACTGCCCCGACTCCCAGACACAATCGATGATGACCATGACCCTACAACCCTATGACTTTGTGAAGTTGACTGACCCCTACAGCAAACCCTTATGTGTAAATAGACAACGCGATTAATCTGTCTCTGCTTAACTGATTAGGTCTGGGACCAATCAGGGGGTGGCTGTTGTGAAGGGCCAGATTAAACCGAATATATATATATTTATTATATATATATATTTAATTGTATTTGTATATTCTCTAATATTCCTTGATATCCCTTGTATATTCCTTGTACAATATGCATTGAATATCCATTCTAGCCTACTGAACATCCCATAATAGTCTCCATTCTACTATTGGTCGAGACCTTGGTGCCAGGCTGCCATACCCCCCAGACCCAGTTCAAACGTACCGCTCAACATGTACGAACAAGTCCTAGTTCCGCGTAGGAATCTGGCTACCGCACCACTAATGGGACTATTTGTTCATAGTGCGTATATATACTGCGCTACTAAAGTAGGACTTCCTTTTCAGTCCAGTTTCTTACCCTCCAATAGAGTGACAGACGTAAAGCCTCCCCGCGACGCCACGTGTGGGAGTAAGGCCAAGTTCGGCCTACCATCGGTATTGAGACATCGTGTATATTAATCAGGGTACAAATTAGTCACACGCCCACCGCCACAGGCTTGTAGATTTAATGTTTGGCCGTCATAAATTAAGGCCTGGGCGCCATCTGGCGGCCAACAAAATCCACTGCATGCGTCGGCTAGAGCTGCCGCGATCGCTGTTGCATCACGCTCACCGCAGAGTTAGGCTGAATACCGCGTCACCGCTGTTTTTTATCATAATAATAAAGTTGGCTTGCGGCTCTGCAGATATACCCTACTCGGTTCCAAGCGACCCTATTGGTCCAGCCTGGCTCTGCGGCTCTGCAGATACCCCCTACTCGACGCGTCACACTTTGTAGCCTCTGAACGAAAACAGAACGCCGCGCCGCCATCTTTACTGCCTCGCTAAGGAGTAAGGATGCATTTCATTCAGGATTTGTTTGCGACAGAACCAAGTGCAATAAACAAAAAAGAATGGATTCACTGTGTATTCTGCCTTATTTATTGATGAAACAAAACCGACATCAACCCAATTTACCACCGAGCGGAGAGTTTAGTGTCACAACAAGATCGCTGATGTGTTAAGTTTGTTGTTGTTATTAGCCTAATACTACAGTCAGCCGATATAGAGAGGTAACGTTAAACCCGGGTTTGCTTGGTAGAATACACAATGAGAGGTAACGTTAGCGTTGGCAGAATAGACGCAACGAGAGTCTGGTTAATGTTGTTATTGATTGATTGATTGAAACTGTGTTAAACTCTGGCTTGCTGCAAGCCCTCGGACATCTATGCCCACGGCCCCGCCTGCATCCCCATTCCCCACACGGAGACAAACGGAGTAGTAGTACCTGGCTGCAGTGGAAAAGGAACGAAGTACCAGGTGCCTAAAGCGGGTTGAGTCGAGTAGGTACTATGCAGTGGAAAAGCGCCATTAGACTAGAGGCAGGCTATAAGAGTAGACTACAAAAAAAAAAAAAATGCATTCAAACTTTTTTTTTTTTTTTGTGCGCACTGTGCGGTAATTAGAGTATTATATAGTAATAATAACACATGGCGATATACTAAAAAGCTATTTATAATTTTTGGCTGGTAAAACATCTGGATGGCTGGTAGTTTTTAAAATCTACCAGCCAAATGGCTGGTAAGTCAAAAAGTTAAGTTTGTTCCCTGATATTAATATTTGAATAGTCATATTTGGCACTATATCGTCGAGTTGGACGTAGTCTATTAAGCTAATAATAGTCTGTTAATATATAGTGCTTCGTGCGGTGAGAATACTACCGTAGTCAGCACCCCATCGTTTCGGGCAGAAAACTGGCTGCTTATCCAGGATGATCGATCCCACGTGAGATTGCACCCGAGGAGCCCCAGAGCCGACGAGCGAGTGGACCTGTATACCGGATTATTCTACCGACGACAGCCCGCCTTCCCAGGCACGGATTATGCTTTGTATACGTTGATTATTCCATGGATAAAGACCCCCGACACTGCCGTGTGTTGGAACCCCCCCCCCCTGGAGAGGACGCAAGGTGAGGAGACGCTCTGCAAGACGAGGTCGCTTCACGTCTCTCCTCCGTGGACCGGAGGACGCCGGCCCACAAAGAGTCCATCTGCTTTCATCTGCGGACCAAGGATCGCCGGCGCATTGAACGGCACTACAGTGGGTTCACCTGGGATACCCTTGGCCGGATGAGGCAGCCGGACTCTACCCCCCCCCCCCTTCCTACTCCTGTCGGCTTACAAGCGACCGGATTAACCCCCCCTAGTGTGTCCAGTCTATAATCATTGAAGTATCATTGCTGTTATTCCTTAACTATTCCAGGTCGTATATGTACCACCTGCGCCTTCAGAGATTGGACATTCTCTATTGATATACCGACGAATACTCTTGCCATAAAAGTGCATACTAATTCCCATTCATAAATGTGATTGATTTGATTAAGTGCTTGCTCTACACACCATCGCTGTGTAGAAATAAAGACCTATTTCTAATTCGTACATTTGTGTTGGATCCGTTTCATCTACGTGACAGTGTTCATCATAATATATTTATGCCGAGTACTGGGTGGCCGAATATTAAGTACAAAGGTAGTGGTAGTAAGTATCATATCTAGTAATACAGTCAGGGAATTGTACCCCTCAGTTACAATTATTAAACACGATTACTCATTGATTCGAGAATTTCATAATGACAACGACAACTGAATTTATTTTACCTTTCTTCTTGACAAAAGGTTGCCTTTCTGTCATCTTCTACAAGTTACTAAAGACGTTTCAAAATGGAGGAACACGCCCTCTCAACACGAGCTAAAACGACTGTGTGGGTTTGGGGAGGGTGGGGGCAGAGCACACATATGTGAAGGAAGGATGTGCTGTGTTTACAACACAAGACAAAATGAGAGGGGCGGCTAAGTGGCGCAGTGGGCAAGGCGCTCGCCACTAATGCAGGAGATGCTGGGTTCGAGCCCAGCTCTCGGCATTGCTACCAGCTTGGCTGGTCGTTCATACTAACGCAATTGGCAGTGTTAGGGGTGGGAAGCTGGTGGGTGGGGATCGGACGTTGTGGACAGCGACTCCTACAGGTCGGTTGGTGCGCCTGCGCAGCAGAATCAGGAAGCACCTCGCGCTGTGCAGGTGAAAAGATGCGACGGCTGCCTCCTCGTGTACCGGAGGGGACACGTGATGCAAGGCTTCGTCCACATTGAAGCCGGCCTGTGGGAGGCATGGCCTAACAGCGTTCGAGACAGGGGAGGGTAGAATTGGACAATACGAAATTGGGATGGGAGAAAAATAGAAAATGGGAGAAAAAGTAGATAAAAAAAAACAAGACAAAATGAGAGCAACGCGGCACGCAGCACAATAAGGCGGGCATGGCCACCTGGATTTCACTGCATGTCGTCTGTCTTGTGTACTGTATGTGACAAATAAAACTCTTGAATCTGGGTAACTACAGTATAGCTCCTAGGGGAGATCCATGATGGTATTCCTTCATACTGGGTAACTACAGTATACATCCTGATCCTAGGGCAGGGCCATGATGGTATTCCTTCATACTGGAAATAAATAAATACTGTAACTGCCTCTGTGTTCAGTTTAAGTTTGGTTCCTACCTAAAGGCTGCTAGTGTAGCGATTGTAATGGTACATAATTCACCCACGGACTATTGTTAGGAACATTCTGGCACGTGTGTGATGATGTCATAGTAGAACAGGCTAGAACATTAGCTCTGCCACAACATTCTGGAACGTTCGTGATGATGTCATAGCTGAACATTCTAGAACCTCGCACATCCTTATATAAGTGGACGTTTCGGCCACAACCAGTCTTTTCGGGTAGAGCTCCTAGCAAGAAGAAGAAGAGGAAGAATCTGCTAAAGTCCATAATTTCCTCTCTTATTGCATGCAGCCAAGGTACGTTTGGTGTCGTAAATGTTGCTATGTGTAGGCCCATGCCATGTAGCTAAGGTGCTAGCTAAAGGCTTGCTAAGCATCAATGATTGAAGGACGTAATGTGCTTGTAGGTTAACACTTTAAGGACCAGCCACGAGTTTATACGTGTTACGGTGCCATGCTGTCATAATCACAGCACGGGCCTACTTCACTCCCCCTCCTTTTCCCCTCACGTCCTCCACACGCTCCTCTTCATCCCCCTCTCTATCCACTGCGCACTCCTCATCATCCTCTCTTTCTTCAGTCACCCCTTCCTTCACCCTCATTCACCCAGCTGTATTCCATCCCCCTAATTCACACACGGGCAAGCACCCCACTCTCCCCAGCTGCACCCTATCCTCCCCTGATGAGGGGACTATATCTACACCTCGACGCTGACCAGAAGCTGTCGTGGTATTAATTACCACTGCCCAGGTACGACGTCTCTGCCACAAGCTCTACTGCTAGATACCCTCCGTGTATTGGCTTACTCTAACCCGTTTCTCTCCTGTGCCCCAAAGGACCGCCGTCCCTGTCTGGACGTCACCTGTTCCCGAAGAGGAACATCTATTCTCCCGCTGCCACCCAGCAGCTCCAGCGTCCCTGTCTGGACGTCACCTGTTCCCGAAGAGGAACATCTATTCTCCCGCTGCCACCCAGCAGCTCCAGCGTCCCTGTCTGGACGTCACCTGTTCCCGAAGAGGAACACCTATTCACCCGCTGCCACCCAGCAGCTCCCCCGACAAGCACCAGGACCGCTTGCTCGCTCACTGCCGCCGTGGCAGCCACAGGACAGAACATTAACCCCGTTCTATTTCCCCCCAATTCCTGTGTTGCTCAATTTCCATTAAACACCCTTGAAACCGCTCCTTTCTCTTCTCGTGTATTCAGCAATTGGGCTGTGCTCCAGACTCCAGTTCTCACACATGCGTTGTGGACAAGAGCCACGAGTTAACTCGTGGCAAGTTGTTATTGTTTTATTCCATATTAATAACGCTATTAACGTCCCCGATCGACTTGCAGGACCAACCCGCATATTTGATTTTCGAAACATGCAATACCGGCCAGATCCGCTTAGGGGCGCCATCGCTCCACTGCATTATCATTGAGGGCAATTGAAAAAAAAATATTGTTACTGTCTGTGGGCGTTTCATATGAGCCTCGATCCCAGCCGAACATACTCCATCTTTGATCACGTTACCGAACGCAGATTTCAGCCTGGAATAATGGGATTTATGATCAGCCAATGGACATATCGATCTACCAGATTCCGATGACTAATGACGAAATGCTGCCGGCGATCACATGGGCTGATGGTAGGATACTATTCCCCCAAATTACAGCTGGATTGGACATTGTTTTAAAACGCAACGTGTAGGGGTGGGACGATACATCGATCCAGATCGATATATCGATCTATTATCAACAATCAAATAGGATCGATGCAACGTAAAAAGATCGATTCATATTGCGATACTCTTATTTTGAAAATCCCCTCGTGAGCATATCCGCCCGGCCGGAACAACAAGCTCAGCGCAGCTCCGTGTGTAGACGTTAGATAGTATTGCTTCAGAGTCCGCCTATTTTGCCCGAAATAAGTGCCTGTAGTTTTTTCCCCACAAGGGGTTAAATGCATCTAACATGCTTTCCATCCTCTCCATTCCTTTATGCCCAATATGTCGCGTTAAATACCGAAATGAACGTTGCGTTAGCGTGAGCTAACTATGCTAAGCACTGCAGCTAACCATGAGAGGAGAGGAGAGAGGAGAGGGGACTTGGGAAAGAGCAAGGGTGGGGGCACTGGGCAGTCTACCTTTCTGTGGGGGACTGGGTTGCGTGAGGGGCATTATCTGTGTGTGTGTGTGTGTGTATTACTGAAGATGGACAGATAATGTTGATATTTAAACATGAATACATAATATATGTATTCATGATCATCATGCAACATAAAACAATTGTAGGAAGTTTGGGAGAGGAAAGGGTTTTAGCTTGTGTGTTGTGAGTTCCAAAACATTTTACTTAAAGTTTAAAGCTCAATATATAAAAAATTAACAGGTCGAGGTCTATTTGTATTAAAAACAATAGATTGTTTTTCATTTAAATGTCTGGAAGAGCTCAAAAATAAAAACATCAATTGATATTTCCGTAGCCTTTTTTTAGTTGATCTAAATGTGACTGATTGTGTTAAATGGGCACATAATATCGCCTCATATCGATCGCAGGCACCTGAATCGAATCGTATCGTATCGTGGCAGACTTTGTGATATCGGCAAATATCGTATCGTTGTCCAAAGAATCGATATCGTATCGTATCGTGATTAAACTGGTGATTCCCACCCCTAGCAACGTGATCGATCAGTGAAAATGGCTACTTGAACGCACACTGTATTGCTAATCAATAATAGTAATCGGCGTCCCCCGCCGCCCCCATTTCATCCATAGATGCTCTGTAATAGTCCGGATGCTACGCAGTTTGTTTTATTTCATTCGTATATATACAGCAGAAATGGCGTTTGATATAACGTGACTAGCCTTTAGCCTATTATCTAGCTCCCGAGAAAAAAGACGAGGCGAAAACTGCGATAAACCTTATATTCACGGCGCTATAAAATGACAACCAACCGATGGATTTTTATTTTCTTTAAGCCATTATGAAGGCACGGTTTATGCACTCAAGTGACAATGAGAATGGACAGATAGCAATACTATAAAGTATATATATAGCTGTTAGAAAGTACATCGGTTTGTTGACAACGCTCGGTCCTCTGGACTATAAATCGCCGCGGGACTTTGGTCGCCAAAGTGTTAAGTTCATTTGGTTAACAACATTGCAAAGACATGTGCCACTAAGAGACAAGTAGAGATAATATGGATGTATGTTGTTATTGTTTGATCTGTGATTTATTGTATTTCATGTATGTGTTCACAGTTCTCACGGTTCGGATTGAAATAAATCCAATCAGTAATATCAAGAACGTGTTGCTGTCATCATTGCAAGTAGAGGGAGTTACAGTGAGAACTTAACTGCTCCAGAAGACAGCACTAGAGAGCAGTGATTCTAGAACATTACAGCTGCCACAACATTCTGGAACGTTCATGATGATGTCATAGCGGAACATTCTAGAACATCGAACATCCTTGCATTAAACCAAGATGTCTGAGAGTGGCAGCCAGCCAGACACGGTTGTGGAGGTAGATTGCAGGCACAAGCAACTGAGTCGCTGCAGCACACGCCAACCGCGTGAATATTAAAGGCAACCAACTTGTGTTCAGCTTTTCTCTGATTGGCCACGACCCCACGCCGCTAGCCCGCCCCCTTTTGCCGCGAGCGCGGCAGGAACCTTCAAGTTCCCTGGTGCAAAATAAATCTGGTAGTTCGTTTAGGCCTAACAAAATTAATAGTTGGTTTCAGGTTGCTGACCGACCCTGCCGATTTAGGTGCGACCCAATATATTTTATGAGTTTTTAGAAAAAATTATTATAAAAAAAAAAAAAAAGATATATATATTTTTTTTTAATAAAGTTTCATAGAAATCTTAGTCAAACATTTAGTATTATGGATATTAAACATGCTGGCAGAGTACATGCATCCATGTTGTTGTGAACATTTTAATTAAATAAAGAAATTCCCTATCCATAGTCGCCGTGGGAAAGAATAAAATAAAAAAATTAAATAAAATAAATTCCGTACCTACCCATGGCCAAACTGACAACCAACCTGAAACCAACTATTAATTTTGTTAGGCCTTATGACGTTAATTAATAATAAACACTGTTAGGACTCTTAATAATAAACACTGTTAGGACTATCTGACTCTTACTAATAAACACTGTTAGGACTATCTGACTCTTAATAATAAACACTGTTAGGACAATCTCGATTCACGCGTCACTACTGTAACTAGAAACTGTACATTGTAACGTTATATGTTATTTCGTGTTTTTAACGTCAGTCACTGTACATCAGTGTGGAGGCTGGTAGTTCGTTTATGACGTTAATTAATAATAAACACTGTTAGGACTCTTAATAATAAACACTGTTAGGACTATCTGACTCTTAATAATAAACACTGTTAGGACTATCTGACTCTTAATAATAAACACTGTTAGGACTATCTCGATTCACGCGTCACTACTGTAACTAGAAACTGTACATTGTAACGTTATATGTTATTTCGCGTTTTTAACTTCAGTCACTGTACATCAGTGTGGAGGCTGGTAGTTTGTTTATGATGTTAATTAATAATAAACACTGTTAGGACTCTTAATAATAAACACTGTTAGGACTATCTGACTCTTAATAATAAACACTGTTAGGACTATCTGACTCTTACTAATAAACACTGTTAGGACTATCTGACTCTTAATAATAAACACTGTTAGGACTAGGGCTGGGCGATAAAACGATAACGATAACTATCGCGATAAATTATTTCCTCAAAAAAAACATGAAACGTGGTCGCAAAGTTTCGATATATCGATTTTTCAAGCTTGGATATCAGCACACGCACTAACAACCAATCAGTGAAGGAGATGGCCGACAGTGAAGGAGACCCACGGTGCACCTCTGGGTAGAGAGGTAGGACTTTCGATACCATAAGGCCTGGGCTACTGGGTGAGAAGTTGGAGGCGATGCAAGTAGAGGCCCCCCTGGTGTCCTGGGTTGTGGACTATCTGACGGGAAGACCACAGTACGTGCGCCTACGGAGCTGTGTGTCAGACAGACTGGTCAGCAACACCGGGGCCCCGCAGGGGACAGTCCTCTCTCCCTTCCTCTTCACTGTCTACACCAACGACTTCCACTATCGGTCAGAGTCCTGCCACCTTCAGAAGTTTTCTGATGACTCTGCGATAGTGGGATGTATAAAGGACGGTGACGAGAGGGAATACCGGGAACTGGTAGTGGACTTTGTCACATGGTGCGACAAAAACCACCTGCAGCTAAATGTGGCGAAGACCAAGGAACTGGTTGTGGAGCTGGGGAGGAGGAGGAGTGCACCCGTGACCCCCGTTTCCATCAGGGGAGTTGATGTGGACATGGTTGAGGTGTACAAATACATGTGCACATCGACAACAAACTGAACGGGTCAAAACATGCAGAAGCACTATACAAGAAGGGCCAGAGCCGACTCTACTTCCTCAGAAGGCTGAGATCCTTCAATGTCTGTACAAGGATGTTGAGGATGTTCTATGAGTCGGTGGTGGCGGGCGCCTTCTTGTACGCTGTGACCTGCTGGGGCAGCGGACTGAGAGCAGTGGACACAACCAGGCTGGATAAGCTGGTCAGGAAGGCCAGCAGCGTGGTTGGGGTTGAGCTGGACTCTCTAGCGAGGGTGGCGGAGAGGAGGAGCCTCGCTAAGCTCCAGGCCATCAGGGAAAACCCCACCCATCCACTATACACAGACTTGGCTGACAGGAGGAGCATGTTCAGTGCTAGGCTCACACTACCCAAATGCAGCACTGAACGGCACAGGAAGTCCTTCATTCCAACAGCCATCAGACTATATAATGCATCACTGTGCCTCACTGCATCACTGAGCACAGAGCGGCAGCTCAATAGTGGCAGGAGGACGCGACTAGCGGCCTCCAGGCTCCACAACAGGGGGCAGCGACGGCTGCCAGACATTGATCTAAGTCTTATTGGAACCCAAGGAGGACAATACACTACCTAAAGCATACTGCACCTAGTTACACTGAATACTGGAATATATATTTCATATTTAATTTAGTTAGATTTAAATTATAATTATATTGACAATTGTTTACCCCATGCTCAGTATGCTCAGCATATTCTTACTGTATTTATTTCTGTATATTTTATTTCATTTCATTTTATCCTATTTTATTTTACTCTACTCTTATCCTAGGCAACTTGATTTGATTTGTGTTATTCTAATTTGTGACCTGTCCTGTCTAAATATTTAAATGTTGAGCGATTTGCAGTTTATTTCCCACGGGATAATAAAAGTATTTCTATTCTATTCTATTCTATTCTATTCAACTGTGAGGCTGCCATGTCTCAGATCAGAGGTCTTGAAATACTTAATGATTGCAACGATAACCAGAAAATACTCTCTAAACTTCCAGACTGGTTGACTTCAAGATGGAATAGGGAAGTCGTAGCCACAGAAGACGAAACTCACATGTTCCCGAGCTTCAGCCAGTTTGTCAAGTTCCTCACACGTGAAGCCAGAATCGTTTGCAGCCCAATAACATCGCTTCATGCTCTGAACCCAAGTGAAAGTATTCTGGACAAGGGCTCAAGGAGCAGAGGTACTGTGTGAGGAACACAGTGTGAGAAGAGCATTTATGCAGGTGAACACCAGGAAGGCTGCTGGCCCAGATGGTATAACAGGACGCATACTTAAGTCCTGTGCCAACCAGCTTGCCCCGGTGTTCACTGCCATATTTAATCAATCCCTGGCGGAGTCAGTGGTCCCTGCCTGCTTCAAGATGTCTACCATCATCCCTGTACCGAAGAAACCCTCCCCAACATGTCCAAATGACTACAGACCGGTGGCACTCACCTCTGTGGTCATGAAATGTTTCGAGAGGCTGGTCAAGGACCACATTTGTGCCTCCCTCCCCAGTGATATGGACCCTATGCAATTTGCATACAGGACAAACAGGTCCACTGACGACGCGGTCTCCCAGGTACTGCACAGCACTCTCTCCCACCTTGACCGTCAGAAGGGGGGCTATGTGAGACTGTTGTTCATTGACTACAGCTCAGCATTCAACACCATAGTCCCCACCAGACTGGTGGACAAGCTGATCGAGCTGGGTCTGAGCTCCGCCCTGAGCGCCTGGGTACTGGACTTTCTGAGTGAAAGACCCCAGGCGGTCAGGGTGGGGGGTCAGACCTCCAACACCATCACCCTGAGCATCGGGTCCCCCCAGGGCTGTGTTCTAAGCCCCCTGCTGTACTCACTCTACACACACGATTGTGTGGCCAAGAAGTTCAGCTCCAACTCCATAGTGAAGTTCGCAGACGACACGGTGGTGGTGGGGCTGATCTCGGACAACGACGAGAAGGCCTACCGGGAGGAGGTTGAGGTACTGGAACGCTGGTGCCAGGACAACAGCCTGCTCCTGAACATTGGTAAAACCAAGGAGCTGATCGTGGATTATAGGAGAGGACAGCAGGAGACACACACACCACTGATGATTAACGGGGCTACCGTGGACAGGGTGAGCAGCTTTAAGTACCTGGGGGTCCACATCTCAGAGGATCAGGGTTAGAAATTAAAAAAAAAAATCAATGGCTTTTTTTGCCCCCCTTAATTGATTTTCGGGGGCTTTTTTTGTATTTCGGGGGCACTGAATTTTTATGATAAACGGTAGGGGTGGGACGGTTCACAAAATGGACGGTTTGGTTCGTATCATGATTTTGGGGTCACGGTTTTCAGTTCGATATATGTAAATTTTTATTACACTCAAATCTAAACATGCTTCTCATTTATTAAAAATAAAATAAAAGGTTCACATAGGGCTGGGCGATAAAACGATAACGATAACTATCGCGATCAATTATTTCCTCGAAATAAACATGAAACGTGGTCGCAAAGTTTCGATATATCGATTTTCCAAGCTTGGCTCCATTCAGCCTCGGCTCAGCACACACTAACAACAACCAGCGTTATGTGTAGGGCTGTCTTAAATGCTTCGAAGCTTCGAACGTTCGATTCGATGGCACAAGCTTCGAACATTAAAAAAAAAAACGAAGTTAAAAAAAAAAAAAAAAAAAGGAAAAAAAATGTACTTCGATTTGTGTGTGTGTGTAGGTGTGTGTGTGTGTGTGTGTGTGTGTGTGTGTGTGTGTGTGTGTGTGTGTGTGTGTGTGTGTGTGTGTGTGTGTGTGTGTGAACTACCCATCCCAGTTAGGACAGCCGAATCCCGTCCAATCTTTCGCCGTCGACTAAAGACTCACTTCTTCAACCATTATCTGAAATGATAAAAAAAAAAAAAAAAAAATCTAACCGTGACTAACCTTACTGTCATGCACTTGTCCTAATAAACTAACCTACACTGTAACACGCAACACTTTGATGAACATTGTTACTCAGCTGATAGAGTTGTACCCTTCTTGCTGTCTTGTCGTACAGAACTTGTAAGTCGCTTTGGATAAAAGCGTCAGCTAAATGACTAAATGTAAGTGTGTGTGTGTATGTGTGTGTGTGTGTGTGTGTGTGTGTGTGTGTGTGTGTGTGTGTGTAGGTGTGTGTGTGTGTGTGTGTGTGTGTGTGTGTGCGCACCTTGTAGAATTCCACACATAAGAAAGAAAGATACTGGGATGAATAAACAAAATAGGAAATAAAATGTAGAAATGCATGCAATACATAAATAAATATGAATCTCCATATATGAAATATAACATTTAGATAAGGTGCTACTGAGATGTTTTGGTGAGTTCTTTGTTTTTTTGTGGAAGTTGCCCTTCTTAAAAATGCATGAACATTCACTGATAATTGGTCTGTAGTGGAGTCTACAAGGTCTACATTGCCGGACCATGTAGAATCCGGATCTTGTAGACTGACATAATTCTGTGCATAGTTTAGTCTACACAGGCCATATTTCAAATAATCAAAATCTTACTTCATTCATCTTAAACATTCTTGATTTGGGGGATTGGTAGTTCCCATGAAATCTGAAGTTGTTCAAACGACAACAGCGATCCACCTTGAATTAAATCACACAGCCGAGTGAAACCTTGTTGGATGCGTCAGTCACGAAAGGGGCTACTTAATTAATTAATCCAACCCACTTTATTTATAGAGCACATTTAAAAACAACAACGTTTACGAAAGTGCTGTACAAGTCCCACAACATAAGATAAAAAAATAAAAAATATTAAAAAAGAAATATTAAAAAAAAATATTCTTTTTTATTTTTTTTTCGAAGCTTCGAATTAAAATCGAAGCTCGGCCCCGAAGCTTCGATTGCCAAAAAAAGCTTCGAAGGTCAGCCCTAGTTACGTGATGACGTACTTACGCACAACAGCTAACAACCAATCAGTGAAGGAGATGGCCGAGACCCGGAAGGAGGTAGGACTCACTCAACAACAAGGCTTGCTAGGCTAATTAGCTTGCACGGCGTTGTTTTATATATTTACGTGCCGAGTATGTGTGTGTTTTGAATTCTGAGGCCACGTTTATGGTAGTGTGGGATATACAGTGGACGCCGTTTCAATATATTGTGGCGGAAGAGAGTATTTTAGTGTCATATTTAGCACATTGTCATGGAATACACCGCTTAGAACCAACAGGCTGGCTAGGATAACTAGCTTGCACGGCACTGTTTTATATATTTACGTGCCGAGTATGTGTGTGTTTTGAATTCTGAGGCCACGTTTATGGTAGTGTGGGATATACAGTGGACGTCGTTTCAATATATTGTGGCGGAAGAGAGTATTTTAGTGTCATATTTATTGTCATGAGATACTCCGCTTGTCGGCTAACGTGCGCAGACTGATGACGACATCAACTCGACTTGAGACATTCGCAGCAGCATAAGAAGTTAATTAAACTTGACGGACATTATATCGACGATAATTATCGATATTGAATTATATGAAAATAATTGTATAATTTTATCGCGATAACGTTTTTGGTCATATCGCCCAGCCCTAGGTTCACAGTGTTTACAGCCTTAAATAATGTTTGGCACACAAAGACCGAACTGACTGAAAAATATAGGCTACATTTGTCAAAGTATTATTTAAATATTGAGTGCAACTGTGGTGGATCCAATGTACAGTTTCTACGCCAAATGTATATACACTCTTTTTCTGGACACTTTTGTATCACAAACAGTACTGTATTTGCAAATCTGATATGTCATAAATGTATAGATGTAGCAGTACTGTCTATCTGTATGTCATGTATGTCATTATGTTATGATGAATTGAAAATGGGGGACCCTGATGTAAACGAGACGAAAGTCTTTCTCTGGTCTGCATCCCCTTAACAATTGTATGTATTGAGCTGTACTGTACCCATTCTGCAATCTGTTAATAAACTTTTCAATCAATCGATTACGTAATTCGGTGAGTTGGAACTATCTATGGGTTGGCGCCGGGTCCCCACGGACATTTTAGCGTGTGGCACCTTCAGCTCCGGTCACGTTAGGACATCAACAAGCAGGAGTTAGTAAAAACACAGTTGTATCATACAACTTGTATGTTAGCCTTCTTGGATGTTGAATAAACGCATATCATTGTCTTTAAACACCCCGCCTCTCAGACTCCCATTTCCTCCTCTGCTACAGTAGCTAGTAGCTACGGTAACATTTCATTGACTGTACAGTTAGAGTTAAAACGTGCGTTGTGTTTACAAACTGCTAACGATATGGCAAGATGTGTGTAGGCCTATGTAATGTTAATGGCTATGTTTTTAAAGTCGTAATGAAGATTGATTTATATTGTGCGTGCCATTTTTACACAAACTGACTAGCAACGGGCTGCAGTGCTGCTGCTGCTGCTGCCTGCAGCCAGTGCAGAACACCGGCTCCCCGGGCTCCGCCAAATGAATTTTTTTATTTGCGCGTCATCTGAACCGTACGCTACACAGACGATCTATTACCGGATAAATATATATATATATATAATTAGTAAACTGTCGGGGGCATTAAGTGCCCCCCTTAACTGATTTCCGAGGGCATTTTGTCCATTTTCAAGGGCATTATGCCCCAAGCCCCCGTTAATTTCGAACCCTGCAGAGGATCTGACATGGTCAACACACAGACACAGTAGTAAAGAAAGCGAAGCAGCGCCTCTACCACCTGAGACAGTTAAGGAAGTTCAGAGTATCGGGGAAGATACTCCAGTCCTTCTACTCAGGAGCTGTAGAGAGCATCTTGACCGGAAACATCACTGCCTGGTATGGAAACAGCACGGCACAAGACAAGAAGGCCCTACAGAGAGTGGTGCGCTCAGCCGAGCGTACCACGGGTATTGCGCTACCTCCCCTGCAGGTTCTATACAACAAGAGGTGCAAATCCAGAGCCTGCAGAATAAGGAAATACCCCCACCACCCCAATAACAGCCTGTTCCAGCTGCTGAGGTCAGGCAGACGCCTGCGAACCCCAGCTACTAGGACGGAGAGGCTTAGGCTCAGCTTCTTCCCCCAGGCCATCAGAGCCTTGAACAATGAACATTGAGTGCCACAGAACACTGAACTATCCACACACAAGCACACACGAGCACACACACGACACGCACGCTGTGCACGCTCACACACTAGCAGCCACTTTAACACGAGCGGGCACACACTCACGCCGCACACACGCACACTTATGGCCAAGAGGAAAGGCCACTTTAAATTAGTATAACAACAGGAACAGTGTATTGCACTACTAAAGCTACCTAGCATGTCCTATATGCTCTGTAAATACTATGTACAGATACCGAGATGTCACACCATGTTACCTGTTACCTGTTTATTGCACAATGTTGTTTTTTTATTGGATTCTATTATATGTTGTACCACTGTATTGCACATTGTCGCGGGCAAGACCACCCGCATTTCATTGTATACTTGTATGCCGTGACAATTAAAACTCTTGCCTTGACTTGACTACTGGAGCAAGGGTCTTATCAACCAGTTCAGATGAGAAAGCCGTCGCCACAAGCTGTGTCTTCTGTGAGAAGGCAGGACACAGTCTACAAAGGTGTTGCAAGGTTATGCAGAAGACAATCTTAGAACGAATCAAGTTTGTTCAAGAAAATAAGTTGTGCTTCGGCTGTCTGAAGTCTGGCCATCGCCAAGGACTGTAGAGATAGAAACACCTGCGAGACCTGTGCTAGAGGACATCCAACTTGCCTCCATGATGATCGCACCAAGGAAGAAAGGATGGCAACAAGGCCTGATGGAGCAAGGAACAGTGATAAGTACAAAGAAAGAAAGAATAATCAGCCACAAGACCAGGCAACGGCATTTAGTCATCCAGAATGATGGGGCCACTCATACATCCACAATAATTCCAGTGTGGGTGTCATCTCCAGGTGAGCCAAGTCGTGAGGTTCTGATGTACGCACTCCTCGATACACAAAGTGACACAACCTTTATCCTCGAAGAGACAGCAAAGGCTCTCAAAACAAAGGGTGAACCAGTTCAGCTAAAGATCTCGACACTGGCTTCAAGAAACACAGTCGTGTCCTGTCAGAAACTGACAGGTCAACAAGTAAGATGATTCTATTCAGACAAGATAATCACTCTGCCAATGACTTACTCAAGAGAGTTTATCCCTGCAAACAGAGACCATATTCCCACACCAGCAGGGAGCGAAATTAACTTTTTGACTCACCGGCCAGTGGCGGGTAGATGGGAAGAATCTACCCGCCAAGCATATTTCTTACCTGCCAACTTTTTTTTGATAAAAAAAAATGTATTATTATTTTATATAATTTTTTTTTAATAAATTATATATATTATATAATCATACTTGTGATTGTGTTATCTGCGAGACATCGCCACCTCGCTGTCTGCAAACAGCTCCACTGTCTGTGTGTATACTCGAGTGGCCTCCAGCTCCAGCAAGGATTCTCCGGCGCTGCAGCTGGACCCTAAACGCTACATTCAGCATGCAAAAGGATTCTCCTGAGCTACAGCTGGACCCTATTCAGCAGCCCTCACTCATGCGATGTAAGCCAGGGACTCGAATACGCTCTGTTTAAATGCAGGCATACAGGGGTAGGAGCAGCAGCAGCAGTGCGCGGTGCGCTGCATGTCTGTGCTGAGACAGCGAGTGAGAACTCTGCTAAAGAATTGGATCATGATTTTCGGTTTTCACATCACTATTTGATTGCCCGCCACACGGCGGTCAGACCTCTCAGTGGGAGGCGCCAAACGTAAAAACTGAGCGCCAATGGCGCTTGGCGCTCTCTAGTTTCGGTCCCTGCACACCAGAGACAGCGAAGGCATGGCCTCATCTTGAACACCTTGCAGATGAGATCGCTCCTCCGCAAAGCTGTGATGTCGGCCTGTTAATTGGCTACAACTGTGCTCAAGCCCTCGTTCCAAGACAAGTGGTGCCTGGTGAGGAACATCAGCCGTTTGCTCAGAGAACAGACTTGGACAGACCATGGAGATACAATCGGAATCAGTAACCAAGTCATTGTGAAGCAAGTGATGCCAGGTCTACCGTCCTCTTTAGAACTCACAAGTGAAGGGCACTATGTCTGTAGAACACAGATCAAAGAAGTTGTGTTACCTGCAGATGTCCTAAAGATGCTGGAGTCTGACCGTGCTGAAAGAGCGTCGGAGGCCAGCCCCATCTCTCAAGAGGATCTAAGGTTCCAGTCGAAAATGGAACGCATCAAGCAAAGCACAGAGTCTACACAATGGAGGTATGTGGCTCCGGAAGAGAATCCAGCCGACCATGCCTCAAGAGGTCTCACCACAGAGCAACTGATATCCTCTAACTGGCTCACAGGCCCAGACTTTCTTTGTCAGAACGAGCTACCAAGTGGGGGGAGCGGTGTGTCTTTGTCTGCCGTAAAGAAGGCTCTAGCTGTCGGTGGCTATGACGTGGACAAGAACCCTGGTCCAGGAACCCTGGTCCAGGAACCCTGGTCCAGGTCAAGGGTACCGGAGCCTCCGGCTCTTTCAAGATCAACCAGGCTGAGGTTAAAGCCAAAAAGCCTGCCAAGAAGCCAGCAGCCAAGAAACCTGTCGTGGCCAACAGGCCCACGAAGGCGGCAACGAAGAAGACTGCTGCTTTCTGGGAAAGACAAATACGCACCATCAGAAGTGGCTTGACGTGGCTTGTCTTGACCATCTTCCTATATGAAGTCATAGCTAGGGATGCCCCGATCGATCGGCCAGCGATCGGTATCGGCCGATATTCAGTATAAATATGAGATCGGTGAATTCCGATAATGCTTTATTTTCGCTGATCGTGAAAACCAATCGAAAAACATGATCCAATTCTTAGCGGAAATCTCACTCGCTGAGTTGTCTCAGACACACGGAGCTGCAAACTGCCGCTCCTCCTCCTCCTGCCCCTCCCTTCCCCGTGTAAACAAGCTCCAGCAATAGTCTGCTCTAGTGCATGCAACCTCTGTGAGCTAACATTAGCTACCGTTACTGTTTAAACAAAATTACCCAGTCAACTATTCACTTTTAGTTTAATACATGAGGCATTGTTAACGGTATCTAGCCGGCTAGCCACTGATAGCTCCTGATATCAACAAACAAACATATCAACTACAAGTATGATTATATAATATATATATTTTATTAAATATTTTTTTAATTATATATACAAATAAAATAGAAATGTATACCAAAACGATCGGTATCGGCCGATATGGCTCAAGACGATCGGTGATTGGTGGCAAAAAACGTGATCGGGGCATCCCTAGTCATAGCGGTTGTAAACAGCAGACCTCTGACCACAGATTGTCTCAATGATTCATCTAGTCCAGAGCCCCTGACACCAAACCACATCCTGACCATGAAGTCCACAATCCTTGCTCCACCTCCTGGAAAGTTCGTCAAGGAAGATCTGTACCTCCGCAAGGGATGGCGTCGAGTTCAACTCTTATCCAACCACTTCTGGACAAGATGGAAGAAGGAGCACCTCCTGAATCTCCAATAGAGACAGAAGTGGACCAAAGATCGTAGGAACGCAAAGGTCGATGACATTGTACTCCTACAGAATGATGCCACACCACGTAACCAGTGGAGGATGGCGAAGGTTATCGAAGTGTACCCAGGGAAAGATGGGAGAGTGCGAAGACTTAAGTTGCTTATCAGCGACTCCACCCTTGATAAGACAGGAAAGCGCATCTCCACACCCGTCCACCTGGAGAGGCCCATCCATAAGACGGTGACGCTGGTGGAAGCAGAATGAAGTTTCTTTCTCCCTCTTATCTTTCTCTATCTTTTTCTCTCTCCCTCCAGGCGCAGTCTGAGGTGATTTTTCCTGTGGAGGCCAAGGACCGTAGTTAATAATAATAATAACTTCGTTTTATATAGCGCCTTTTATAAGACCCACGGTCGCTTTACATAGGGCGGGGGGGGGATGACAAATTAACAAACATAGTGGACAGACACAACATAAACATATACATATAAAGTGAGAAATTAGGGGTTAAAGGCCAAGTTGAAAGGTGGGTTTTGAGCAGTTTTTTTTAAATGAGTCCAGAGTTGGGGCGGTGCGGAGTTCTGCGGGGAGGGAGTTCCAGAGGGTGGGAGCTGCCACACTGAAAGCTCTGTCCCCGAACGTCCACAATCTGGTTCGGGGGATGGAGAGCTGACCAGTGTCTGTGGATCGCAGGGACCGTGACTGAGTGTAGGGGTGTAGGAGGTCAGTGAGGTACTGAGGTGCCAGAGCGTGAAGGGATTTGTAGGTGAGCAGGAGGGTTTTGTAGGTGATGCAGGATTTGATGGGGAGCCAGTGGAGGTGGATGAGGGTGGGGGTGATGTGCTGCCAGGGTTTGGTGCGGGTTAGAACCCTGGCAGCTGAATTTTGAACATACTGGAGCCTGTCCAGGGTTTTGCTTGGGACCCCGGACAGGACCCCGTTGCAGTAGTCCAGGCGGGAGGTGACGGAAAGTGATGGTCGGAGTCTGGAGATGTTTCTGAGGTGGAAGAAGGCGGATTTGGTGAGGGAACTGACATGGGATTGATAGGAAAGGGTGGAGTCCAGGATAACGCCCAGGTTGCGGACCTTAGGGGATGGGCAGATGGAGCAGCCGTCTATGTTGAGGGTGAGATCCCCAACCTTCCGGAGCAGGGCCTTGGGTGCCACAACCATGAGCTCAGTTTTATTGTTGTTGAGTTTGAGGAAATTAGATGACATCCAGGTTTTTATTTCATGAAGGCAGTTAGTAAGGGAGTGTGGGGGGAGATGGGTGGATGGTTTGGTGGAGAGGTAGAGTTGAGTGTCGTCGGCATAGGAGTGGAAGCTGAGGCCATGGCGGCGGATGATCTGACCGAGGGGGAGCATGTAAATGGTGAACAGAATTGGGCCAAGTACAGAGCCTTGGGGGACGCCTTGGTTGACTGGGGCCGGGGTGGAACTGGAATCGCCGATGGTGATAAACTGTGTCCGGGTGGTGAGGTAGGATTGAAACCAGGAGTGCTGAGCCAGTGATTCCGAGGTTGTTGGATAGGCGGTTGAGGAGGATGGAGTGGGAGACTGTGTCGAAGGCTGCAGAAAGGTCCAGGAGGATGAGGATGCTAATGTGGCCAGAGTCAGCTGCAAGGAGGAGGTCGTTGGTGATTTTGATGAGGGCGGTCTCTGTGCTGTGTTGGGTTCTGAAGCCAGATTAAAAAGGCTCATAGAGCTCATGGTTGGACATGTATTGTTGGAGTTGGGCGGCCACTGCTCTTTCCAAGATTTTACTAAGGAAAGGAAGGTTGGAGATCGGACGGTAGTTATTTAGCTCGTCTGGGTCGAGGCCGGGTTTCTTGATGATGGGAGTGACGGAGGCTGTTTTGAAGCAGGGGGGGACGAGACCAGATTCTAGTGAGGAGTTGATGATGTTGACCATGGTGGGGCAGAGAGCAGGGAGGCAGATCTTGACCAGGGTAGTAGGCATGGGGTCGAGTAAGCAGGTGGAGGCTTTGGCTGAGGGTATAAGCTTGACAACTTGGGGACCATTCACCGGGGAGAAGGAGGAGAGGCTGCATTGGGGGGGGGGACCCAGGGGGAAGAGCAGGTGATGGGGAAGAGGGGGGCACTGCTAGCTGCTGGTAGATGGTATTAACCTTGTCCTGGAAGAAGACAAGGAACCTGGAGCAGAGGTCGTGGGCACCAGATGGGCGGGGGGGGGGGTCTAGGGGGCGGAGTAGCCGGTTGATGGTGGAGAAGAGTGTCCTGGGGTGGTTTTGCTGGTTACCGATGAGGGTGGAGTAGTATTTTGTTTTGGCCTTGGTGAGAGCTAGCTTGTAGGTCTGCACATCAGGCCTGTACACTGCGATGATATCATCGCGAATTGCCCCTTTAATTGGCCGTTGCGATTGGTAAATATTATCTGGGGGCGGGCTTGCGAGTAGTGCTTTCAAGCCTTGGATTCGCATTTCACTCCTAAATTATCCAAGGCGTGTTATGACGCGATGACGTCACTCACGCGAGCTGAGCAGTGAGCACTCAGCAGGTATGATCAGCGGGAACAATCGACTGAGCACTCACTCTGATAGACTGGCTGACTGTCTGATTTAGCTATGGAGAAAAGTAAAGTTAGTATTGCTTCATATTGCTTCGACCTCCTATAGTGAGCCGAACTGAACTGAACTCAGACACACGGAGAGAGCTGCGGCGTCTGCTCCTCCTCCAGCCCTCTCGCACCCGTGGCTGTTGTAAACACTGGGACCTCGGTGAGCCTGCCAGCCGGCTAGCTACTGATAGCTATCAACAAATGCTCCAGTAAGTCTAGTAGTGCATGATAGCTTGCGTTAGCTTACTGTTCAAAACGAAACGTCCCATTAAACTAAATAGTTCAGATAGCTCCGTCCTGATATCAATGTCTTATAACACTGAGTCGATGCGTATTCGAGCTGAGGGCACGCTGAATATAGTCAATAGGGACCAGCTGCAGCACCGGAGAATCCTGGCCGTAGCTGGAGGCTACAGTATAGGGCCCAGCTGCAGCTCCGGAGAATCCTGGCCGTAGCTGGAGGCTACTCAGTACACACAGACAGTGGAGCTGGTTGCATATAGCGAGCATTTAGACTTGTTGCGTGGTGGCGATGTCTCGCAGATAATACAACTACAAGTATGATTATATAATATATATATTTTATTAAAAAAAAATTATATAAAATAATTTTTTATTTTTTTTTTAAATCAAAAACAATCAATATAAATAATGGTAAAATTGTTATTTAAAAATGTGCCCCTAAAAAATATTTTTTGCCCCTAAATTTCTCATTTAGGGGCAAGTGTGCCCCTAGTGAAAAAGCTTAGCGTACAGCCCTGCACATGGTCCTTATAGGCCTCGAGGTGGACAGTGAGGCCAGATCTTTTATGGAGTCTCTCCAATTGGCGACCGACAGCCTTCAGGGAGCGAAGTTCAGAGGTGTACCAGGGGGCAGGACGGGTGTAGGTGACAGTCCGGGTTTTGAAGGGGGCGAGAGTCCAGGCTGCGGGATAGGGCGGAATTGTAGTGGGCAGTCAGACCATCCACCTGGGTGCTGGGGGGAGCTGAGGCCAGGTGGATCATGGTTAGCAGGTTGGTCAGAGCTGGTGCACTGACTGTTTTGATGTTCCTGTAAGTGATGGTGCGTGCATTTCGAAGCTTGGGTAGGGAAGCAGGGAGGGTGAAAAGGACAGCATGATGGTCGGACACCGCCAGGTCGAGACACTGTAAATCAGATGGTGTTGTGCCAGTGGAGCAGACCAGGTCGAGTGTATGGCCTTTGGTGTGGGTGGGACCGTTTGTGTGCTGTGTGATATTGAAGCAGTCCAGTAGTGAGAGGAAATCAATGGCTGTGGAGCAGCTGGTGTTGTCCACATGAATATTGAAGTCCCCAAGCAGGAGTGTGGATGAGCACATGGTGCAGACAGTGGTGAGGCGTTCAGACAGGTCAGACATAAAGTAGGTGGAGGCTTTGGGGGGGCGGTAGATGAGGACTACCTGGAGTGGTGTAGGCCCAGGTAATGAGAAAGCCACGCACTCGAAGGAGGTGACAGTGGGTACTGGGAGCTCTTTGACTAGGAAGTCAGCCCGATGTATTACGGCCAGCCCACCACCACGACCCTGAGTACGTGGCTTTTGGATATATACATAGCCTGGGGGTGTGGCTTGGTTGAGTGAAATGAAATCCTGTTGATATTGCCATGTCTCAGTAAGACATAGAAAATCTATTTCTCTGTCAGTAATTATATCATGGATAAGGAGAGATTTATTGTTGAGAGAGCGAACATTCTGGAGCATGAATGTTGCATTTTTGATGGATGCTGGGGCAGACAGTGCTGGAGGGATGTCAACACAGACCAGCGGCCGCAGATTGGTCAGGGTGCGCACGTGGGGTTTGTTGTGATGACGTCGTTGCTGCACGTTGTTGGAGCGCCAGCCCGATAGCACAGAGGGAATTTGGTGGTTTGAGTAGTAAACAAACTTGCATCGGGAGGCTCTGTGCATGTAGCGAGGGCGACGAAGGAGCCCCAGAGACTTGATTACATCGATGCAGTTTGGTGTGAAATGACAGAGGAGGTTGCGAAGTTGCAGTATGGAGTATTGGAGAGTTACCATGACGGTAGCGGAGGAGTGCCGGTGTATTTAGTCTTTGGTTACTTTTAGGGATGCCCCGATCACGTTTTTTGCCACCGATACCGATCACCGATCGTCTTGAGCTATATCGGCCGATACCGATCCGATATCGATCGTTTTTGATTAAAATTGTATTTATTTATATACTTTTTTTTTTTTTTTTTTTTTTATATAAAATATATATATTATATAATTATACTTGTAGCAGGGTTTCCGTTAGATTTTTTTTTTGCAGGTCTGAGTGCTACTGCTAGCCGGCTAGATAACGTTAAGACAACGCCTCAGTGAACTATTTAGTTGAATGGGACATTTCGTTTTGAACAGTGAGCTAACGTGAGCTAACGTGAGCTAACGTGAGCTAACGGAGGTATCATACACTAGTACTAGACTATTGCTGGAGCATTTGTTGATATCAGGAGCTATCAGTAGCTAGCCGGCTAGATACCGTTAGACAATGCCTCATCATGTATTAAACTAAAAGTGAATAGTTGACTGGGTAATTTTGTAACGGTAGCCAACGTTAGCTCACGGAGGTCCCACTGACTAGACTAGACCCGTGTTTACACGGGTGCGGGAGGGGCTGGACGAGGAGGAGCAGTACGCCGCAGCTCTGTGTGCAGCTCCGTGTGTCTGAGACAGAACTCAGCGAGTGAGATCTCCGCTAAGAATTGGATCATGTTTTTCTATCGGTTTTGACGATCGGCGAAAATAAAGCATTATCACCGATCACCGATCGCATATTTATACTGATTATCGGCCGATAACGATTGGTGGCCGATCGATCGGGGCATCCCTAGTTACTTTCGATGCAGTTTGTTGTCTCTAAGGTAGGGCTGGGCGATATAACGATAACGATAAATATCGCGATATATTTTAATAATCGATATCGAATATCGAAATAAAAAAAATCAAAAACTCGTTTTTTTTTTTTTTACCTGCAACAGGGCAGTTTTAAAACCAGAGACAGTGGACAGACTTGTCTTTCTTGCCTGCAACTTAAAGTAATGGCTTTGCTTGTCCAAATGACAATACTGACCAAATTGAGATTTATTTTTCTCTTGTCCATTTATTTTGTTTGCTTTCTAATTTAAAATATAGTTTGAAACCGTCTGTACACAGTAGGCTATGTGTGCTAGCAGAACTAGACTCCAGTCACGAGTCACGGTGCACATGTGCGGTGGTTTGTCCACCAAAAAAGCGCCAAAAGATCGAAAATAAACTAGCAGAGCCAGAACTGTTCAACTCCCCTGGAGCCACAGCCAGCAGAGAAGCCGGTTTACTTTGGTTTACTTAACTGGAGTGTGAGGGGATGTAACACTCACAATGACAAAGAATTGCTGCAAAATAAACATACATCTGTTGTTAAAAAAAAAAAAAAAAAAATAATACTTATAACAATTCGATAATTATCGATATCGAGAAATATGATAACATTATCATATCGTTATCGCGATATGATTTTTTTCCATATCGCCCAGCCCTACTCTAAGGTATTGTAAGAATCATATACAAGTGATATGTTTGGTGGGAGTGTAACTGCCTCTGTGTTCAGTTTAAGTTTGGTTCCTACCTAAAGGCTGCTAGTGTAGCGATTGTAATGGTACATAATTCACCCACGGACTATTGTTAGGAACATTCTGGCACGTGTGTGATGAGGTCATAGTAGACAAGAGCTAGAACATTAGCTCTGCCACAACATTCTGGAACGTTCGTAATGATGTCATAGCTGACATTCTAGAACCTTGCACATCCTTATATAAGTGGAAGTTTCGGCCACAACCAGTCTTTTCGGGTAGAGCTCCTAGCAAGAAGAAGAAGAAGAAGAATCTGCTAAAGTCCATAATTTCCTCTCTTATTGCATGCAGCCAATAAGGTACGTTTGGTGTCGTAAATGTTGCTATGTGTAGGCCCATGCCATGTAGCTAAGGTGCTAGCTAAAGGCTTGCTAAGCATCAATGATTGAAGGACGTAATGTGCTTGTAGGTTAAATTAATTTGGTTAACAACATTGCAAAGACATGTGCCACTAAGAGACAAGTAGAGATAATATGGATGTATGTTGTTATTGTTTGAGCTGTGATTTATTGTATTTCATGTATGTGTTCACAGTTCTCACAGTTCGGATTGAAATAAATCCAAATATCAAGAACGTGTTGCTGTCATCCAGGGAGCAAAATTGGACCCCGCCGCCCGCCATTGGCGCTCAGTTTTTATGTTTGGCGCCTCCCACTGAGGGGTCTGACCGCCGTGCGGCGGGCAGTGCGGGCACCTTATCATCATGTAAAAAAAAAAAAATCTGCGGTGTGTTTTGGTTTTGCGACAGTCGCAGTTTTTGGCAACCCCGTCTCTCACGTTGCGTCATCTCGTTTGCTTGTTTACCAACGTGACATCAGCTGCACGCTGTTCTTCTGCTCTGTAGGGAGCTCAGCTAACGTTACGCCCACCTAGCTAACGCGAAATGTGATAACGTTAAATAACGTTACTCACTGATACAGTATGTGGAACCATATTAAAGGAGTAAGCCGGCCGGTAAAAAGACAACCCACCGCGGAAGAAGTGGCAGCGAGAGCGGGACCGTCTAATAAAAGAAAGTTTAGAGACGAGTGGAAATTTGGAGATGCCGTTAGTGGTGCCTCAAGAGACTGGCTCCAGTATGATGCTGGGGCTGGAGTGATGACTTGTTCGGTGTGCCGCAAGTATGCAAAAAACAAAAACAGAAACAACACTTTTGTTATTGGGAGCACATCTATGAAGCTGGAAGCAATTCGTGACCATGAACAGAGCCAGTGTCACATTGGCTCCATGTCTGCGTCGCGGATTGCATCGGAGCCTCTCCTTTCAAGACCCTCTGTGGCCAGGCTAACAGCCATGTCAGAACAGACCAGCACAAAAATGAAGATTATGTTTCGGACTGTACATGCCATTGGAAAGAATGCAAGACCCTTTACAGACTTCGAGTGGATGTGCAAGTAAGTGAACATGTTTATTCTCTTAAATTATTAGTATCACTAGTATCATGACTACTATGAAACCTGTTAATGAAGCACAAATGCATGTAGAGTATTCTTGTAATAACGTGAGACTCACAACTGTGAACTGATCTGGTCATTTATTTAGCATAGCCTTGTTTATGTTGCGTTTTCAATAAAATAACTCATTATACAGTATACTGTTATTATGTACTGAAATGTTTGAGAAGTTCCAGGCAGCTATATATTAGATAACCTTATTCATTGTATTGAATTAATTTATTTGTTTGTTGGATTTTTGCAGTTTGGATGAAAAGAAAGGCATTGCTGTGGGCTCAACATGTAGGAATGAGAAGCAGGCCAGAGAGTTCATGCACCATGTTGCAGAGGCTGAGAGAAACCACGCCAGAGAGAATTTAAAAAACATAAAATTTCTCTCCATCTTGTCAGACGGCTCCACAGACAGTTCTGTGAAAGAGGAGGAATTAGTGTATGTCAGATACTGTCACAACGGCAAGATTGAGACAACATTTGTTGGCATCAAGTCAGTGGAGAAGGCAGACGCGGCACACATAACCAATGCCATCACTGTCATCATGGATGGAGTGTGTGAGGAGTGGGGGAGCAAGTTGGTTGCTCTGGCAACAGATGGAGCGGCTGTAATGACCGGAGCCAAGAACGGTGTGGTCAGCCGGCTGAAGGGGGACAAGGCCTACATCATCGGGATCCACTGTATGGCACACCGCCTTGAACTGGCCTTTGCCGATTCCATCCGCTCCAATGTGATGTTCCAGAAAGTAGAAGACCTCATCAGTGGGCTCTACACCTTCTACCACACCAGTCCACTGAACAGGGCCAACATGCTAAACAGCTTCCAGGCTCTTGGGCACACAGCACTGGTCCCCACCAGAATTGGCAGGACCCGATGGGTAGGACACCTACTGCGTGCCCTGGACCATTTCCTGCGTGGTTACCAGGGGCTTGTCCAGCACTTGGAACAGGTAGTGGCTCTAGATTTCTATGCTAAGTAGTACTCCAAAAGTTAACATATGTAATGTAGTAGTAGTAGTAGTAGTAGTAGTAGTAGTAGTAGTAGTAGTAGTAGTAGTAGTAGTAGTAGTAGTAGTAGTAGTAGTAGTAGTAGTAGTTTATTCAGTCATCATCTCACACAATGCAATATACACCATCATTTAACAATATTTGATTTTACAGTGACTGAAAAGGTACAGACTGAAGCATAATGCTTATATATGCTGTCCTATATTCTTAACAAAAATTAATACTCAAGCAGTATTCTAAAATAAATATAAATAAAGTAAATAACAACAAACATGCTTAGAATTAGTAACATGTTTCAATGTTTTATGCATTGATCAAATCTGCCATACCCCCCCCCCCCCCCCCCACAGCAATTAATTGTTAATTTGTATGTCTTTGTTCTTAATGTATTTCAGATTCAATCTCCTGATGCCCAAAATGTTAGAGGTGCCCAGCAGGCCAAGGCCAGAGGCTACTACAGTATTGCCAGGGATGCACGGCTGTACGCTAAGCTTTTTCACTAAAGGCACACTTGCCCCTAAATTAGAAATTAGAAATTTAGGGGCAAAAAATATGTTTTAGGGGCACATTTTTAAATAACAATTTTACCATTATAGTGCAAAAAAATATGTTCCTCCTGCCTCATTACTGTGGTCCTTTTATTTAACATTTAAGTGCTTTTGTTGTCAGGTTTGTATCTTTTATAATGAACCAACTAGGGCTGGGCGATATGGCCTAAATATGATATCACGATATTTTCTGACCTTTCGGTGATACACGATACACATCACAATGTTTTTCTTTTTTACCCCAAACAATTCATTATGAGGCTTACCAAGACAGTATTTGAGTTTGCAAGCTAACATTAAAGACAAAATAAAATACCCATGCATTTAGCATTTTTATATTATATATTAGATTTAGATTATTGGATTATTAGATTATATATTGCATATATTTAGCAATGAGATATTATATGATTTAGATATGAAATATGATGAATTGAAAATGGGGGACCCTGATGTAAACAAGACAAAAGTATTTCTCTGGTCTGCATCCCCTTAACAATTGTATTGAGCTGTACTGTACCCATTCTGCAATATGTTAATAAAGTTTTAAATCAATCAATCAATCAATAGCATTTTAGCATTTTTATGAAACTACTGTATATTTGTATGTCTCTAAATGTTTTGATGAATTGAAAATGGACGACCCTTATGTAAAAAAGCCGAAAGTCTTTTTCTGGTCTTCATCCTCCTGTACTGTATTTAGGGATGGGTACCTTTCACATTTGAACCGATACCGGTACCGGTACCTGTGAATCGATACCGGTACCCAACGGTACCTTTTTTCGGTACTTTAGTCTCAAGAAATTTAATTTACCTACCTCAGTCATAAAAAAAAAAATCCAAACTTCAAATAACTACAATTTCGACAGTTTTCGGCTTGTCATTGCTCCGACTGCTTTGTTGTTGAATCAAGTCAAATCCTAGGTAAGCATATATTGTGCATATGAACGTTGACATGAAAAGAAAAAAGTAAAAAAAATAAATAAATAAATTAAAACATTTTTTTTTATAAAAGTACCGAATTCGGTACCCATCCCTAACTGTATTGTACCCATTATGCAATCTGTTAATAAAGTTTTCATTCATTCATTCTGACGGAAAACAGAATAATTTTGATTGACAGTCGAGTCTGCCAATTACGTCACACCGCTTGCACCCGCCCTGCTGTTCTTAGCACCAATCGGCAAGCGCTATTAGTTTTTGACTTCCTGAATGTCCTGTGTGCTGACAGCCTGACAACAACAAAGCTACTAACATTAGCTCCCCGCGGCCAACGAGTAGGAGACCAGTGCTCCGCAGGATGACTAAATGAGGCATAATGATTTTACCTCAACGAATGTTATAATAAAAGCCTTTCCATACATCTGTCTGATTGAAAACTTTATTAACAGACCGCGGAATGGGCATATCTCAGCACGGGCTGAGATATGAACGAGTAACGTGTGGACCAGATTGACGCGACACAAGGTTTACACAACAGCCCCCACGGCCCCACCCCTTGTTTTATTGTATTTGTACCTGTACTACCTGCTGTCAGCTGTTTATCTCTCTCTGAGCTTGATTAGCTCACGTTAGCTAGCGTTAGCTCCGTGGCTAACCCTGAACTAAATCAATGACTAGGTTCTAAAGCATTTCGAGTAGTTTTCACTGCACATAGAAGCAGCCAAACAGCGGGAGAATTTCGGGAGCATATGACCAAAACCCAGTTAGGAACCATCGATTCCCATCCCTACTACTAACTTTACTTTTCTTCATAGCTAAATCAGACAGTCAGCCAGTCTATCAGAGTGAGTGCTCAGTTGATTTTCCCCGCTGATCATACCTGACTGCTCAGCGTCATCACACGCCTTGGATCATTTAGGAGTGAAATGCGAATGCAAGGCTTGAAATCACTACTCGCAAGCCCGCCCCCAAATATTATTTACCAATCGCAACGGCTATTTGCGATAATCTCGTCGCAGTGTACAGTAGAGCCATATGAAATCCGTTTTATTTTTTTCCAAATTCCATTTTATTTTTTTCCAAATTCCGTTTTTTCCGTTTTAATATTTCAGAATTCTGTATTTTGCTTTGTACGCTCATTTTACCATCAGAAATAGTGTCTAATAAGTGGGAATGAATAAATGTCCACAATTTAATAAGATATAACAGTCCATTTAATAGGGCTGTCTTAAATACTTCGAAGCTTCGAAGCTTCGTTCGATGGGCATGGGATTATATGAAAATAAAATTTGATTATTAAAAAAAAAAATATTCTATATATTTTTGCAAAATCAACTCTGCCTCTCTTTGTTAACTACAACAAGCAATGCTGTTTGTTATTTAAGATGAGGTCGGACTCGGCACTGACAGCTTTGTGTTCATTGTGCTGCTTTTATAAAGCCTCAAATGACGACTTACAATATTTCATGAAAGCAGTGTTTTGTTTGTCTAAGATTTAAAAAGGTTTAAACTGTACAGCACTGACAAAGTTGAACAAAGTGCTGTACAAGTCCCACAACATAAAAAAAACAAAAAAACGTAAAAAAAAAAAAAACAAAAAAACTTTAATTATTTTTTTTTTTTTATAGTTTGATTCCATTTTTATTGCTCAATTCCGCGATTCCGTCCGCAATTCCGTGATCGCGGATTCCATATGGCTCTAGTGTACAGCCCTGGGATGCTGCTGTTGTCCGCTTCTGTGGCTTCCTGCATGACACACTCACACACCTGAGCAACCTGTCTGCCTGTCTGCAGAGGTCCACTGTCACCATAGCGGAGGCACACGGCTCCTTGTGCTCAACACAGGCAGTACTTAAGAAGTACAAAACCAGGTATGTTTATTTAAGCTGCAAAAGAAATGTGTACCTTAAGATAATTAAGAGAAATGATTGTGTGAGTGAAAGGTGAATTCAGAAATGTAAATAGTAGATAGTAAAATTAGTCTTTTATCTTCAGACAAGGGCCCATGATGAAAGCCACAATGGCCAACAGCTATGAGGGAATTCCACTGACCAGAAGTGACAGCAAGTGGAGCAAGACCATCGTCACCTCACAGGAGAAAATGCTTGACAAGCTACAGGAGAGTCTGACCAACAGGTTCCAGGACATCAGTGACGGGTTGCTGTGTGCCACCAAGGTGGTCAGCTTCACCAACTGGCCAGAGTCAGCAGACGTAGCAGCAGGTAGGTTGCTTTCTTTATGTTTAATACAGGGCAGTGCAGTCAGCCTGGTTCATGATCATATTATTATAGTTTGAATATTTGAGAATTAAAACTATGCTTTCTGTAATGTTTATACAATTCTAGATTTTGGAGAAACTGAAATCGAAACCCTGGTGGACCACTTCAAGCCAGTCCTGGAGACCTCTGGAATTTTTGCAGAAAGGATCCCTGACCAGTGGACTGTCCTGAAGGCACTGCTGTATCAGGAGGCCCAGTCCCTGCAGAATATGTCCTGGCTCAGGGTCAACAGGAGCCATCTATATTCCTGCCCTGATTTGCTGGCATTGGCCGACCTGGTCCTGTCCTTCCCTGCATCCACAGCTGAATGTGAGAGAGGTTTCAGTATAATGAAACAGGTAAAAACAGACTGGCGGTCCAACCTAAAGTCTGACACACTGTCAGATCTCCTGATGGTCCAGCTGTCCTCTCCAGAGATCAGTGAGTATGACCCCACAAAAGCTGTTAATCTGTGGCACCAGGACTGCGTCAGGAGTAGGAGACTAGGGGTGGGACGATACATCGATCCAGATCGATACATCGATGTAATTATCAACAATCGAATCGGATCGATGCGATGTAATAAGATAGATTCATATCGATACTCTTATTATTTTGAAAATCCTGTGGCGAGTCTCATATCCGCCCAAGAACAACAGCAGTAGCTCCGTGTGTGTAGATGTTACAGCATAGCATTCTCCCTTTCTGTGTGTGTGTGTGTGCGCGCGTCTTTGGAAAGACCAGATGAGGTCAGAGGAGTTTGATGTTTAAATGTTATTTAAACATAAACAATATAATACATAATAAATGTAGGCCTATACATGATCATGCAACATCAACAAATTGTTGTAGGAACGGTTTGGGAGAGGGAGGTTGTGAGTTTTGAGTTCCAAAAAATGTAGCTTAAAGTTTAAAGCTCAATATATAAAAACGTGGCACTTTACAGTGAACAGGAGGTCTATTTGTATTAAAAACAATAGATTGATTTTCCTTTAAATGTCTGGAAGAGCTCAAAAATACAAATGTCAAATGATATTTTCATTACCTTTTTTTTGTTGATCTAAATGTTACTGATTGTGTTAAATGGGCATATGATATCATCTCATATCGATCGCAGGCACCTGAATCTAATCGTATCGTATTGTATCGTGAGAGACTTTGTGATATCGGCAAATATCGTATCGTTGTCCAAAGAATCGATATCGTATCGTATCATGATGAAACTGGTGATTCCCACCCCTATAGGAGACCGGACTTTATGGACGGACGTGACCAGGCAAAGAGGGTGGAGATTGTGGACTCACTCTGATTAGGACATGATTGAGAAATTAGGTGGTTTAAGTTTTATTTATTTTTTTATTTATTTTACACATTTTATTATGTTCTTTTTTTTTTTATAACGACCAGGACCCACCCCTAACACTGCCAATTGTGTTAGTATGAACGACCAGCCAGGCTGGTAGCAATGCCAAGAGCTGGGCTCGAACCCAGCATCTCCTGCACTAGTGGCGAGCTAGCACCTTGCCCACTGCGCCACTTTATTATGTTCTGTTATGTTTGAGAACCCAGCATCTCCTGCACTAGTGGCGAGCACCTTGCCCACTGTGCCACTGTATTATGTTCTGTTATGTTTGAGAACCCAGCATCTCCTGCACTAGTGGCGAGCACCTTGCCCACTGCGCCACTTTATTATGTTCTGTTATGTTTGAGAACCCAGTAGAGCTGCCGCGGTATTGCTGTTTTCCTTACCGCACAAATTTGCAAAATATTTCCTACCGCTGCGGTATTACCGCACGCACACAAAAAATAAAAAAATAAAAGTTTGAATGCATTTTTTTTTAGTAGTAGTCTACTCTTTATAGCATATAGCCTGCCTCTAGTCTAAATGTCTATCTTTAGAGGATGACTTTGCAGCATGAATATTGTTTGGGATTCGGCAAGCACGCATTCGTTAAAAGTGAAACACGGATTCGAAGTATCCCCTCTGTGTCGCGGGCAGGGGTGGTAGCGGCGCGCGCGCCGGTTACCCCCCGACCGTTTCTTATTATTATTATTATTATAACGTTACTACTTATGATTACAAAGGCATTCGTTTTGTGGCATTACGTTATATAGTTACACGTTCGTATTTACCGGACCATAGCAAGGCAAGCGTTACTCAATTCATATCTCAGTTCCTTTCTTTGCTCAGAGCGTGCAGAGTTGTACCCATTCTGCGGTCTGTTAATAAAGTTTTCAATCAGACAAGTGTATAGAACGAAGGGCTTTTATTATAACATTTCGTTGCAGTAAAATCATTATGCCTCGTTCCCTGAGGAGCGACGGTACGTCGGTAATCCACTCCGGTCTCCGGTGGGAGCTAACGTATATTAGCCGTGTTGTGACTGAGCTCTGATCAATGGCTGAGATTCAGGAAGTAAAAGCACTGCAAGACGATCCAAGGTGTGACGCGTCTCTCTTCTGACCAATCAGTGGTCTGCAATGTTTCACATGACTTTTCTGGTACCCAATAGGGTCGCTTGGAACCTCGATAGAGGAGTAGGGTATATCTGCAGAGCCGCAAGCTCTTACTTTATTATTATAAAAAAAAACAGCAGTGACGCGGTATTCAACCTACTCTTGCGGTGGGCGTGATGTAACAGCGATACCGCGGTAATGCGGTAATCGCGGCAGCTCTAGAACCCAGCATCTCCTGCACTAGTGGCGAGCACCTTGCCCACTGGGCCACTTTATTATGTTCTGTTATGTTTGATGTTAACATTAGGTTACAATTTAAGTTTAAGATTGACATCTTGTATTGATTAAGTAATCAATCAATATATTAAAATAATTTGCTTCAAATTTTACTCTGGCCTCTTATTTAAGTGTATTCTTCAACATAATACCTTATCTACTTGAAATGTACTGACATTTTTTTATATGTGACACAAAAATGCGTTTTTTTTGGCGGGTAAGAAATATGCTTGGCGGGTAGATTTTTCCCATCTACCAGCCACTGGCCGGTGAGTCAAAAAGTTAATTTCGCTCCCTGCTGTCATCATTGCAAGTAGAGGGAGTTATACATACAATACTGTATATTTTTAAGTTAAGAAAGAAAACTGTTCCTTGTAGAAGTATTAAAAACAAGTTAAAGAAAATTGTTTTTACTGTATATAGGCTACCCCACCATACTGTATAGACTAACCCACCATACTGTATAGACTAACCCACCATACTGTATAGACATGTATAGACTAACCCACCATACTGTATAGTATAGACTAACCCACCATATTACTGTATAGACCAGGGGTTTCTTTCTTTTTTGTTCTCTTATTTTGGAGATCGATGTCATACTGTGACACTGAAATGACAAAATATTTCATCAACTAAAATATTTAGTCAACAGAAATATTTCATCAACTAAAATATACAGTACGTGCCACCCCGTGCCTCTCCCTGCAGTCTGCAAGTGGCTAATCTTGAGTTTCCGACCCCCCAGTAAGCTAACCATGGAATCCAGAAAAAGGAAAGTCTGAGGAAAATAGAGGGTTTAATTCAGCGTGGACAGATTAATTTGCTTTCACGACTAATGATGCAGGCTTACCTGTATGCCTGATACTGTATGTGGTGCGAAATTTGCGAACAACGAAAAATTAACTTTTTATTTTATAGATTTTCCACAAATAAGGGAAGGACTCAAATAAAGCTGCATAGTTCAGGGTTTTATTTCAAAGTAGGTCGACAGATGCCAGTGTGTTTTCTCCTTTTCTGTGTTTTATTTCAAAGTAGGTCTACACATGGTAGTTGTTGTGAAGGATCAGATTAAACCGAATATATATATTTATTTAGGGATATATATTTAATAGTATTTGTATATCGTTTGATATCCCTTGTATATTCCTTGTACATATACACTGAATATCCCTTTAGTCTACTAACAGCCCATAATAGTTTCATTCTCTCATTGGACAAGAACTTGGCGCCAGCAGCCAAGCCCCTTGGTTCAAGTTCAATCGTGCCGACGAACATGTCGTTACTAGCCCGGTTCCGCGTAGGAATACGTCTGGCGAAATACGAATGGTACTATTTGTTCACAGCGCATATATATATGGCGCAAGTAAAGTAGAACTTTCTTTTAGTCCCTTAGCCCTTAGTTCTTTACCCTCCAACCTAGTGGCAAGACGTTAAGCCTCACCCACGATACACGTGTGGTGCAGTATGGTCAACTTGGCCTCAGAATGGCATTGAGACATCGTGTGGATTAATAGTTGAATTGTCATAGTTTGGCACTATACCGTCGAGTGGGACGTATTTCTATTAAGTTAATAATAGTCTATTATGTATGGTGCATCGTTCGGTTAGAGCAGGGAGGGGCAACTGGCGGCCCGCGGGCCGCATGCGGCCCTCACCGACGTTCCATGCGGCCCCAGGCCAATATATATAAAAAAAAAAAAAAATTATAATATTTTTTTATTTTTTTTATTTTTTTGTATTGTATTCGACTAAGAAGAGTTGGCAGTCGACTATGGCTCCTTTCAATCGATTAGTCGACTATTTGACTAATAGGGGTCAGCCCTAGTGTGGACATATGAAACGCTGTTGAAAGTGCCGTGCAGCAATATGGGGGTTTTGATAAACTGTCGGCTGTTGTTACCGATGGAGCACCCGCAATGAAAGAAAAACACACAGGATTCGCCGGGCTTCTATGGCAGAGTGGCGTTGAGTGTCCAATGCTGCACTGCATTATACATCAGGTAAGTTCGCTAACATAATTTCCATCTATTGTGGGTCACTATAATGACCAATGCGAGTCGAGTGTAGTCAAATTATATGCGAGAGTCGTTAAATCGTTTTTCTTTTTTTTCATCTGATATAGGAGGCTCTCTGTGCCAAGAAGCTTGACTACTACAGCCATGTTATGGATTTGGTTACCAAGGTTACCAATCTAATTCGTGGAGGCAACAGGTCACTAAACCATAGAAAGTTTGTCTCCTTTTTGGAAGAGATGGACACTGATTATGGCGACTTGCAGCTACACACAGAAATCCAATGGCTGAGCCGTCGGAAAGTACAGGAGCGACATTGAAACACTGCAAATGCAATTCAATGATCGGTTTGAAGATTTCAACGGCATGCAGTCACGGATAGCGCTGTTTGCCGGCCCCCTCACCGCTACGGTGTCAGAGCAGCCCCCACCGTTGCAGCTTGAACTGTGCGAGCTACAGTCAGATCCTTTTTTTCAAGCAAAGAGAAATGAGAGGGGAATTTCGTTTTGGAAACTGCTACCTGAGCCCCGCTTCCCACTCCTCGGGGACTTTGCCCTCTCTATGGCCAGTATGTTTGGGAGCACATACATATGTGAGAGCAATTTCTCAAACATGAAGCACATCAAGTCAAAGTAGAGAAACAGGCTGTCGGATGAAACATTATTTCATCTGATGCAGATTGCATGCACAAACATTGAAGTTGACATTCCTGCTATTGTGCGCCAAATGGAGAGACCACAAGTGTCTCATTAAAGACAGGGGGGGAGGAGATGATGAAGAGGTGTAGAGGGGGGGAAGGAGATGATGAAGAGGTGTAGAGAGGGGGGAAGAGATGATGAAGAGATGTAGAGAGGGGGGGAGATGATGGAGAGGTGTAGAGAGGGGACCATTATTATTATTATTATTATTATTATTATTATTATTATTATTATTATTATTATTATTATTATTATTATTATTATTATTATTATTATTATAACCATTATTGACCCACTGTGGGGCGAGGGTGAATGTCATGCCAGTTTGATAAAGGGTCAATGGGAGGCATGTAGTATTGCACTTTACTTTACTTGCACTTTACTTGTTTACTTTTGTAGTGTTCAGATAACACTAATAACACAAACACAAAGCAGCATTCCTGCTGCATTTCACTACAACAGTAAATCAAAAGTGCAATAATAAATGATTTTGTTAAATGTATACACTTTTATCCTGCTACTAAACAAAACATTCCTGAGTGCTTCATATCCATAACATGCATTTCAGTGTTATAATGTTTTGTTTAGTAGCAGGATAAAAGTTTATACATTTAACAAAATAATTTATTATTGCACTTTTGATTTACTGTTGTAGTGAAATGCAGCAGGAATGCTGCTTTGTGTTTGTTGAGCAGTGGGCTTTAAGTTCATACATTTATTTTATTAGAAGCCTTAATTATAATTGATAATTTTTGTATATATATGGGGTTACACAGCAATACTTTTAAATTCAGCTGTTTATAAATTCATGAAGTTGAAATTGCATTATGCATTTGAAATGGAATAAAAACAAAGTTACAACAAATTATAATTGTTTATATACCTTGTGACTATTAGGGCTATTTGAGTGATGGGGTACTACTGGCGGGACTGCCGATAAACAATGCGGCCCCCCAGATTGATTGTGGACATTTTGTGGCCCTCACCATATACAAAGTTGCCCACCCCTGGGTTAGAGTTATAAAGTGAGCAGTACCCCCATCGTTTCCTCGCGTTATCTAGAGTCTTAACCAGGCTGGGCAGACCACGTGTGGTGCTTTCATCCGAGGAGTTCTGGGCCAGGACGAGTGGACCTGCACATTGGATTACCTTACCCGGGCGACGGCGAGCCCTACACGGCTTGGATTATCTACTTGCTTTGGGTGCTTTGATTATGCCATGGATAACAGCCAACACTGGTAAGTGTTGGAACTACCCCCGAGAGGAGTCCAGGTGAGACGGCGCTCTAACCCGAGTGAGGTCGCCTCACGTCTCTTCGTTGTGGACCGGCAGCTACCGTCTACAAGAGGGCCCAACTGTATTCATCTGTGGACCAAGGTTCTGTGGGCACCGTGTTCAGCACTCTGAATTCTCCCAAGAAATCGTTGGCCAGATGGGATATCGCCAGCGGCTCTCCTAACCCCCCCCCCCTACTGACTTACAACCAGCGGGACCCCCTTTAGTATATCCAGCTATAATCATTCAGTACCATCGCTATAGTTCCCTAAAGAACCAGGTTGTATACTTGCTTCCTGCGTAACTAGAGATTGGACATTCAATGTTGATTTGCCTACGAATACTCATTTGCCTTACAAGTGCATTCAAATCATAAATGTCATTAAGTGAACGTTGTATATACCCTTTGCTATATATTAAATATTCGATTTATACATTTGTGTGGACTTGGTTTCATGGTGGGAAAGTGTTCATCATATCTATATCATGTACTGTGTGGCCAGTAGTTAAAGTACATAAAGCGGTAGTGGTTTAATGATACCATACTTATCAATACAGTCAGGGAATTGTACCCCTCAGTTACAGTAGTCTTTTTTCAAAGTGGACTACTTTTTATTTTATAAATGTTCCACAAATAAGGGAAGGACTCAAATATACCTGAATAGTTCAGGGTTTTATTTCAAAGTCGGTCTACAGACACCAGTGTTTTGTCTCCTCTTCTGTGTTTTGTTTAAAAATAGGTCTACACAACACAGCCAGTATTTTTTCTCCTCTTCATAAGCGTTTGAGGTTTTCCTCAAAAACAGCAATAAAAAGTAAAAAAAAATCTTTTTGTTGCGTTATAATTCCATTAATGCAACAAACTGTGTGCTATAAGTATAAAGTATAATAAATCGCTAATTACTTTGGGTATGCAATTGTCAGGCGTTTTATGCTAAATGTGGGGTATGCTTGGGGATATATAAAACGTTATACACTGTGTTATCTTCATTTTAAGGGTAAATAGGTTGTGCGGCTCCCTGAGCATTTTATTTTGTGGGAGGGGGGAAAAATGGCTCTTTTGATAGTAAAGGTTGCTGACCCCTGGTATAGACTAACCCACCATATGACTGTATAGACTAACCCACCATATTACTGTATAGACTAACCCACCATATGACTGTATAGACTACCCCACCATACTGTATAGACTAACCCACCATACTGCATATACTACCCCACCATACTGTATAGACTAACCCACCATACTGTATAGATTAACCCACCATATTACTGTATAGACTAACCCACCATATTACTGTATAGACCAGCGGTTCCCAAACTTTTTTGGCCGTGCACCCCCTGTCACCTCCCGACCTAGCTGACGCACCCCCCAATGGGTTTCTGTTAGAAAAGATTGTTGCTGATCTCCGTGCACAGGTTTTATTTTTTATTTTATCTCTTCCCACGGCGACTATGGATAGGGAATTTCTTTATTTAATTAAAATGTTCACGACAACATGGATGCATGTACTCTGCCAGCATGTTTAATATCCATAATACTAAAGGTTTGACTAAGATTTTTATGAAATTTTATTGTAAAAAGGGGTGCGCGCACCACAGTTTGGGAACCACTGTAGACTAACCCACCATGACTGTATAGACTAACCCACCATACTGTATAAACCCACCATACTAGACTAACCCATCATACTGCATATACTACCCCACCATAGACTAAGGCCTAACAAAATTAATAGTTGGTTTCAGGTTGGTTGTCAGTTTGGCCATGGGTAGGTAGGGAATTTTTTTTTTTTTTTTTTTTTTTATTCTTTTTCACGGCGACTATGGATAGGGAATTTCTTTATTTAATTAAAATGTCCACAACAACATGGATGCATGTACTCTGCCAGCATGTTTAATATCCATAATACTAAATGTTTGACTAAGATTTCTATGAAACTTTATTAAAAAAATAAAATAAAAATGATTTTTTTTTTTTTATAATTTTTTCTAAAAACTCATAAAATATATTGGGTCGCACCTAAATCGGCAGGGTCGGTCGGCAACCTGAAACCAACTATTAATTTTGTTAGGCCTAACCCACCATACTGTATAGATTAACCCACCATATTACTGTATAGACTAACCCACCATATTACTGTATTTAGCTAACCCAGCATATTACTGTATAGACCAGGGGTAGGCAACCCTAGGCACGCGTGCCTGCATAGGCACGCGGGGGCATTTTCATAGGCACACTTTTGATAGTAAAGGTTGCTGACCCCTGGTATAGACTAACCCACCATATGACTGTATAGACTAACCCACCATATTACTGTATAGACTAACCCACCATATGACTGTATAGACTACCCCACCATACTGTATAGACTAACCCACCATACTGCATATACTACCCCACCATACTGTATAGACTAACCCACCATACTGTATAGATTAACCCACCATATTACTGTATAGACTAACCCACCATATTACTGTATAGACCAGCGGTTCCCAAACTTTTTTGGCCGTGCACCCCCTGTCACCTCCCGACCTAGCTGACGCACCCCCCAATGGGTTTCTGTTAGAAAAGATTGTTGCTGGTCTCCGTGCACAGGTTTTATTTTTTATTTTATCTCTTCCCACGGCGACTATGGATAGGGAATTTCTTTATTTAATTAAAATGTTCACGACAACATGGATGCATGTACTCTGCCAGCATGTTTAATATCCATAATACTAAAGGTTTGACTAAGATTTTTATGAAATTTTATTGTAAAAAGGGGTGCGCGCACCACAGTTTGGGAACCACTGTAGACTAACCCACCATGACTGTATAGACTAACCCACCATACTGTATAAACCCACCATACTAGACTAACCCATCATACTGCATATACTACCCCACCATAGACTAAGGCCTAACAAAATTAATAGTTGGTTTCAGGTTGGTTGTCAGTTTGGCCATGGGTAGGTAGGGAATTTTTTTTTTTTTTTTTTTTTTTTTTATTCTTTCCCACGGCGACTATGGATAGGGAATTTCTTTATTTAATTAAAATGTTCACAACAACATGGATGCATGTACTCTGCCAGCATGTTTAATATCCATAATACTAAATGTTTGACTAAGATTTCTATGAAACTTTATTAAAAAAATAAAATAAAAATTATTTTTTTTTTTTATAATTTTTTCTAAAAACTCATAAAATATATTGGGTCGCACCTAAATCGGCAGGGTCGGTCGGCAACCTGAAACCAACTATTAATTTTGTTAGGCCTAACCCACCATACTGTATAGATTAACCCACCATAACCCACCATATTACTGTATTTAGCTAACCCAGCATATTACTGTATAGACCAGGGGTAGGCAACCCTAGGCACGCGTGCCTGCATAGGCACGCGGGGGCATTTTCATAGGCACAGGGGGCAGCATAAAAAAAAATAATAATTATAGTGAAATATTTTGCACTGTTGTCGCATTTATCTTGTTGAAATCCTCCCACAGGTTCTTTTTACTACCACATATTTAATTGAGACCCTATATTTGTTTATTATTTCAATTTAGCTGGAAATACATTGCTACATCATTCAGTAACATTTGCAGAGCCTTATAACAAAAACATTATTACGGTCACCATTGTGACCAGTGGGATTAATCAACTAATTGTATTATTTATTTTTCTATTTAATTGAACATTGCACATGTTAAAAGCCATTTTTTTACTCAAAATGTGAGTATTACCAAGTCAACTTGTGTTCTTAAAACAATGACAATAAACATAGTTTTATTAGGTTGAAATAATGTGGTTGTGTACTTATTTTTCTGTTAATTTATTATGGATTGAAAACTGAAAACCTTAATGCACAGTAACTGAACTCATTATTTTTAAGTTCTGGTCACTTATTATTATTAATTTTTTTACAGTGTAGTCTTGCGATCAATCAAAACTTATTTACACGATATACCTCACATTCACCCTCCATTCACATCCTGGTGTTCTCCTGGTGTTCTCCATTAGGCCTGTAGGTGGAGCTATGACAGCACACGTACAGTACACACGATGGTGTGTGATGTGTCCAAAAATGAATGGGCAAATGTGAGTGAAATGGTCGCACTGTATGCAGCTGTTTGTCTGCATTGCATTCCCCCCCCCCCCCCCCCCACTCAGATTTAGGGTTGATACAACCATCATAATAATATTGTTAATAATAACAATAACAATAATGATGTAATAATGTAAAAATTATCATTAAAAAGACCTGATGAGAAAAAAAAATTACGATGCATGGAATATTGTTGAGGCACACTAGTTACAACTCTATTTCAAACAGGCACTCCATGTCAAAAAGGTTGCTGACCCCTGGTATAGACTAACCCACCCACCAAGAAACATTAAACCAAATTAAATGGGAACAATCTGTCCCAACACCATCATACACACACACACACACACACACACACACACACACAGACAGACAGACTTACCAGCGACGGTAGAAAGCAGCAGTATGGCACACACGCAGAGCGCCAGCCCTGATATCCTGCCCGGAGAAGCCACCATGTCTGTCTATCTGCCGACGTTTGCTCTGCCTCGCTGGGGGTCAGATCCTGATAAAAGTTGTCTTAATTCTCTGCCTCTTTGGTCCGTGCGGGAGGGGCTACCGTGCCTCAAACACCCACAAATGTTGACATGGCGATCAATTAATGGTTCCAATTTGGATACACTGGACAAATGTACACAGGGTCCAAATGATCAGTGATGGGCGTCATTATTTACCGGATCCCGTCCTCCTAGGGTGTGCGATTGTCCAAATAAACAGTGCAAACATGTCAAATGTATAGCTTTGTCGGAAGCCAAATAATATTATTCAACGGTGTGGACCTTCGCCCTTTTTCCAAATATCTCTCACAGGACCGCCACGGCGCCACCCGTACAACCGTGGATGGACGCAATCCGCATCCAGACTCTCAACACAGGGCAATAATAACACCACGACTAATGTCGAATCAAGACAATCATAAAGTGTACCAGTACCACCCCTGGCGTTTTGATTTCAAACGGAGAGCTAATAAAAATCCCACCCAAAACCACCAGACATACAGTAGCCTGCTGCAAGCCTAATATTACTGCAGCCAACCTGGACACCTAAAATAATCGACAACGGTGATCGTGAATTATTATATTCCCATAATAACCCGGTCAATATAAAAACAATCCAGTGGTATTATCCGAACAGCAGTTCTGTTCCTGCTCCTCCAAGATGATGATTATCTCTGACCGCAGGAGGAGACAGTCTGTCTAGCTTGGCTCGGTTGACTCCAAGCCAAAAAAAGGCCCTTTAAATCGAAACCAATACTGTTTTAGCCGAATATTCCATATAGTACGTTTCCCGAAGCCGTCCCTCGAAATGTCCGATCAATCGAAAATGTATCACTTTATTTCCCCTCGGTGTTTGTCGTGTCCCGCTGTGAAGAAGTTCGCCTACTAGTCTACACTGTGTTACAGAATACTGTGCTGCTAGGATAGCATGCTAACTAGCTGTTTGGCAGACGACAAGAAAAGCTCTCCTCCTCTCACCCCGTCTGATGACCCTTCATGTTACAGTAGGAGAGAGAGAGATGTTAAGATGTGATGGACACCTGGTGGTAGAACATCATATATATTTTTTAATACATGTTGTAACCGATTATGTTATAATATTCTATTCTATTGTGCTTCTATTTTAATTTAGTTTATATTCCATTTCATTTTATTACACCTTTTTATTGTATTATCTGTCCGTTAATACGAATGAATGGATGAATGAATGAATGAATGGATGAATGAATGAATGAATGAATGAATGAATGAATGAATGAATGAATGAATGAATGAATGAATGAATGAATGAAAACTTTATTTAACAGATTGCAGAATGGGTACAATACAGTACGGCTCAATACACACAATTGTTAAGGGGATGCAGACCAGAGAAAGACGTTTGTCTTGTTTACATCAGGGTCCCCCATTTTCAATTCATATTGACATTTATGACATACACAACATACATGACATTTATGGCATAGGGACATACACAGGTATTTAGTACTGATACATTTGTGACATAAACGGTATTCAAATATACAGTACTGTTACTCATAGATCCTGACAGAGTATATGATGGGGAGGGGACTGTACATTAGGAGGGGGTGGGTAGCATCAACAACTACCAAATCAAATTCCTTGTATGTGAAAACGAATTGGCAATAAAGACCTTTCTGATAATAACACCTAATAATTATGAAAATGTCCATGTTAAATGTTGAAGAATATAAAGGCCATCTCTAGGTTTTTTTAGTAGGGTTGCAGTAAAAAACACCACTGGAAGCAAGTCTTTCTCTCACAAGGTAGCGAATGAGACTGCATCTTCCTTCCAGCCAGGCTAGCCCAAGACCAGCCCAGGTCCAGTCTCGAGTCAAAACCAGATATTTGAGTAAAACGGATGCTATTTAAAAAGGACCACCACCTAAATTAAGAATTCCTATATGTCCATGGCTTCAGAATGTCCTGTCAATATTTGTGAACATACTCTCTCCCCCAAAACTCAGAAAGTCGGACTCAAAATCGTATAAAGTCCAGAGCTGCTTCGTAGACAATGAATAGCATACTTTTTATACCCAAATGAGCTTTATTCTATATAGTAGTGTTATAACCTCTGAAACAGAACATGTACATGTATATATATATACTCAGAACATTCTCCTGGGTGCTCTGTCACCTTTACCATCTTTCACAATTCATTGTCTACGGAGCAGACTTTATACCTCAAGTTCAAGTTGTGTTTCATTTGTCACATACAATGTACATTACAGTGAAATGCTTGGTTCTGTATGAGCCCCCTGAGATTGGCCTTTATTCTTTTTACTCTATGAAGCACAAACACTATACAAAATAAAGTACAAAATGTAAACAATAAAGTACAAATGCAAGCATTTTAAAATGCAAGGATGAGGTAAGGATGTCATACAAACACATTTTTGTTTTAGCAGTCTAGTTTTAGGATTAGGGAGTTATTTGTGCTCATGTAGCCGGTTCTAGGCCTACTCCTCAATTGCTGCTACTCTGCAATGTCGGTTGTGTGTGATGGAAGGAAAGATAGGCCCGTGATCCTTTGTAGCAGTAGCATATTAATTTTCTCCTGTCAGGTAATGGCATACACAAGAATACGTCAGTATTATATCTTGGCCACCAGGTGACGCCAGCAGCTCACAAACTCTCCACTCCATTCAGATAAACTGCCGTTTGAATTAGACATTTGACATTGAAATAAAACATTAGAATAAAACAATACAATAAAATAATACAAAACAAAAGGAGCTACACACATACCTGTCAAGTAATGGCATACACAAGAATACGTCAGTATTATATCTTGGCCACCAGGTGACGCCAACAGCTCACAAACTGCGGTGGGGAAAATACCAGTCAAAGCCTGTCAACAGTCAGCGCGAGACATGTACAACCCCTCCCCCTCCATGCTAGCTTAGTCAACATGTGTTTACACAAAAGTTTGTGAACATGGTTAAATGTCTTTACAACAAGTGCACAACTGCCCATCATTAACGTAAATATTAGTGTACACACCCGGTTCATTGCCCGGAAACTTATTTATAACATTAGACCATTATACATTCTTTAAGACCAGAAATATATATACAGGTAACGAAGACGATGCCTACCTCTCCACTCCATTCAGATAAACTGCAGTGGAGAACGGCTCGCGGGAGGAAATACGTCACTTCGGGAGGAAGTGACGACGCAACGATTTCAAAATAAAATACTTTGAGAATCTAAAAGGTTATAATAAATCAATAAAATAAAACGTGAGGGATTATTTGTGGAATACATAACCGTATATTATATATACCTGCTACATTCACCCCCCCTGAATTCCACTAAAATCCTGAACGACTGACAGGACACACACTAACAGGGACCTCTAACACTACGTTAGAACTGGCACGGGTTTACCTAAAGATACGCATCTTTAAAATCAGCTAGAAGCTACCTGTCAAACAGGTTCAGAGAAAACAAAAGGGTGTACAGTCCTATGTTCCTCCTAGAATCGCTTGGTGCCTTATACACCAAAATAGTGCTGTGACAAACTGTCAAAAAGGGCTTTAGTTTTTGAGATACCCCTACCGGAGGTAGAACAAAACACAACCATGTTTTTCCTCATCTCTAAGGTCTCCCATATATGAAATGGATTCTTGTATAAAAATATTTTACTGCAAAACTTGTTAAATTGATAGATATTGTTATACACCCCCAAAGGAAAAAAGAACCAAAATATAGCCTGGTCGTATGGGAGTTGAGACATATAAACTCATGTAGATTAATAATACAAGCTCCAAGAGCTTTCAAATTTGACATGCTAGCAGTCAGACAGTTGCTTAACATAATAGAAAAACCTGGATTGAATATCTTTATGCATGTAGGAAATATATACCTATGTACACATACTTAAAATAAGCGGAAATGTAAAAAATTTATATCTATGCAGAATGTTCTCATTTACTTTGTAGTAGCTCTGTCATGGATTGTCATAGAAACACATATGAGGGCTTTTTCGGAAAGGTGTGGTTGTGCCGAATCCAGCAATACCACATGTGTAAATATAGCATGCATGGTCAGGGAGTTACATCAGTAAATGTATGAGGTGTCCTAAATGAAAGAAAATTAAACATTGACAATGAAGTCTTCAGTCCAAAGCCCATTATCAGTGGTGAGAAGCATGTTGACAAATTCAATGTTACTGCAAAGTAAAGTCACTTGAGGTAATGTTCTGGTCTATAATGTTAATATATTTATGATACATTTAATAAATTATACATTTCATATGATACATTTTATGATACTTCATATGGAAACAAAGATCCAATTGAATCAGGTTGAAATGAAAATAGAACACCTTTATTTCAATCTACTGCATTCTGAGCCCCCTGCTATATTCACTGTACACACATGACTGTGTGGCCAGGTTCAGCTCCATCTCCATGGTGAAGTTTGCGGACAACACGGTGGTGGTGGGGCTGATCTCTAACAATGACGAGAAGGCCTATCGGGAGGAGGTTGATGAACTGGCACGCTGGTGCCGGGATAACAGCCTACTCCTGAACATTGGTAAAACCAAAGAGCTGATCGTGGATTTTAGGAGAATACAGCAGGGGAAACACACGTCACTGCAGATAAATGGGGCTATTGTGGACAGGGTGAGCAGTTTCAAGTACCTGGGAGTCCACATCACAGAGGACCTGACATGGTCAACACACATAGATTCTGTGGTGAAAAAGGCGACACAGTGCCTCTATCACCTGAGACAGTTAATGAAGTTCAGAGTATCGGGGAAGATACTCCACTCCTTCTATTCCGGGGCTGTAGAGAGCATTCTGACTGGAAACATCACTGTTTGGTTTGGAAACAGCACGGCACAGTACAGGAAGGCCCTCCAGAGAGTGGTGCACTCAGCAGAGCGTACTACGGGTATTGCACTACCACCCCTGCAGGACTTATAACAGGAGGTACAAATCCCGAGCCTGCAGAATAATGAAAGACCCCAACCACCCCAACAACAGCCTGTTCAAGCTGCTGCGGTCAGGCAAGTGCCTACGTACACACGCTATGAGCACAGAGAGACTCCGGCTCAGCTTCTTCCCCCAGGCCATCAGAACACTGAACTCTCCACTCACAAGTACACATGAACACACACACATTCACACACACACACACGCAAAAAAGGAAAGAACAGATGTGGTTCTTGTATAGTTTAGATATAGTAAGTAATACATAATGACAGAGTTAAAATTGTATATTGTATAGTAGTGTACATAGGAACCAGTGCCTTCTCAGGAATTTAGCATGTCTATTTTTATCATGCACATCTTATGCCTTACCTGTTTTTTTTCTATGTCTATTTTATTATTGTATTATTGCACAATCTATGTGGGCATGACCACCCACATGTCACTGTATGCCCTGGTATGTATGTGACAAATAAACCTCTTGATTTTTTATTCTAGCAACACATCACCGTCACTCATCCACATTATCATCAGTGACTAAATGGATCATATTTGGGCAGTCAGGGAAAGAGCAAGAGCAAAACTCAGTGCAAGTCAAGCCCACTGAAAGACATTGGCATTTGCTGACATCATTGCAGTTTCCATCTTTACAGTACAGGTGGGTGATGTCTCAAACTTACTTAGGTGCCGGTGCTTTCTGGAACATCACAGGTTCAATGGTCCCATCTTCTCTGAGCCTCCACCCTCTACCAACTGGGTTCCAGAGAAGAGGCTTGGCCAGATGGCTGTGACACCACACTGCTGTTTGGTACAAGGCTCTCAACACATGTTGCTGTAAGGCATCTTCTGTTGGGGGTAGATTTGCATCTGATTAATCTGTGGTAGATGCTAGTGTGTACCTCTGCTCATCTAGGTTGGTGCAAGGACGTCCATTCTCCATTTTCTTTTGGCCATACAGGAGCAGGGCATACTGTGTTCTCTGAAGAGATTCTCTGTGGCCCTGTATTGGTTATGTAGTTGCTGACGACAAAGCTACATAGAGCAGCCTTGTTCCCACTGATCCTCAGGTATTTCCTGTAGTTAGGAACACTAGATTGTCCTGTGATCATATGTCTTGGTCTGCTGGTTTGGATGGTGCCTCTTCTTTGCCTTTTGTCTTTGATTGAGTGTTGATGGTCATATCTGTCAAACACTATAAAAAACGCAGTTGATGCCTTCCTTTCCCATTAACGTTGCTAATGGGACACACTCACCCAGATCATTGTATGTCTGAAAGGGTCACAGAGGATCTCTTCAGAGAACACAGTCATCTTGGCAGGTGGCTTTGAAAATGGTGAGGAGGTTAAGACGATTAGCAAGTCAGGCCTTGACAGCTTGACAGATCTTTATAGTGACCAGGAGGAGGCTGACACAAGATTGGTGTTACATGCAATACACTTTGCACAGTCACATTCTTGTCTCATTGTCAAATGTGATGATACAGATGTACTGGTTTTGCTTGTGTACTATTCAAGCAAAGGGATGTTTGGATCCTCAACAGTGTTCATGCACTCTGGACATGGCCCAAAGGAAAGATCCATCGATCAGAAGCTTGGAGCAGCACTTTGTGAGTGTTTACCTGCATGCCATGCCCTCACAGGTTGCGTTACCACAAGCAGCTTGTACAGAATTGGGAAGACCACTGCATTCACAAGACTGAAGACCCATCTGAGTGAGTTAATAGAAATGGCCAATTTTAGACTGTTTGAAAGCCTAGAGGAGACTTTTCCTGTGGCAAGAAAGTATGCCCTCCTCCTGTATGGCCAAAAGAAAATGGAGAATGGACGTCCTTTCACCAACCTGGATGAGCTGAGGTACACACTAGCATCTACCACAGATTAATCAGCTGCAAATCTACCCCCAACAGAAGATGCCTTCCAGCAACATGCGTTGAGAGCCTTGTACCAAACAGCCATCTGGCCAAGCCTCTTCTCTGGAACCCAGTTGGTAGAGGGTGGAGGCTCAGAGAAGATGGGACCATTGAACCTGTGATGTTCCAGAAAGCACCGGCACCTAAGGAAGTTTGAGACATCACCCACCTGTACTATAGAGATGGAAACTGCAATTGATTGATTGATTGAAAACTTTATTAACAGATTGCAGAATGGGTACAATACAGTACAGCTCAATACACACAATTGTTAAGGGGATGCAGACCAGAGAAAGACTTTTGTCTTGTTTACATCAGGGTCCCCCATTTTCAATTCATCAGGACATATATGACATACATGACATACAGATAGACAATGATGCCAGCAAATCCCAATGTCTTTCAGTGGGCTTGACTTGCACTGAGTTTTGCTCTTGCTCTTTCCCTGACTGCCCAAATATGATCCATTTAGTCACTGATGATAATGTGGATGAGTGACGTTGATGTGTTGCTAGAATCAAGAATCAAGAGGTTTATTTGTCACATACATACCAGGGCATACAGTGAAATGCGGGTGGTCATGCCTGCATCGATTGTGCAATAATACAATAATAAAATAGACATAGAAAAAAAATAGCTAAGACATAAGATGTGCATGATAAAAATAGACATGCTAAATTCCTGAGAAGGCACTGGTTCCTATGTACACTACTATACAATATACAATTTTAACTCTGTTATTATGTTTTACTTACTATATCTAAACTAAACTATACTATAACCTTTATGATACATTTCAATCCGGATTCCGCACCAAACACAGCACCGAAACTGCTCTTCTAAAGGTCACCAACGACATACTCCTCTCTGCCGACTCTGGTTCCCTCTCCATCCTCATTCTCCTAGACCTCAGCGCTGCTTTTGACACCATCAGTCACCCCATCCTCATCACTCGTCTCCAGTTCTCCGTTGGCATCTCCGGAATCCCCCTCACCTTGCTCCAATCATACCTCTCACACAGGCACCAATTCATCTCTATCAACAACTGCAAATCCCCCACTGCCCCCATCACTCATGGTGTCCCCCAAGGCTCAGTACTTGGTCCCCTGCTCTTCATCCTCTACATCCTTCCACTTGGTCTGATTCTCCGCCAACATGGCCTGCGTTTTCACTGTTATGCAGACGACACTCAGCTCTACCTCTCCACCAAGACTATCACTCCAGCCACTCTCTCCACCCTCAGCACCTGCCTCACAGACATCAAAACATGGATGCAAAATAACTTTCTCAAATTAAACTGCAATAAATCAGAAATCATCATTATCGGTCCAAAATCCCTCACCAGCCACACCCAGGATTTCACCCTAAATATTGATGGTACCATTGTCACCCCCTCCACTCACGTCCGTAACCTTGGCATCATCCTGGACTACACCCTTTCTTTCCTCCCCCATGTGAACCACATAACCAAATCGGCCTTCTATCACCTCCGGAACATTGCTCGTCTTCGCCCCTCCCTATCACTCTCCGCTGCTGAAACCACTGGTTCATGCATTCATATCATCAAGACTAGATTACTGCAACAGCATCCTCTACGGCTCACCAAACACTATTCTCAATAAACTCCAATATGTCCAAAACTCTGCTGCCCGCATGCTCACCTCCACCCGTCACTCTGATCACATCACCCCTGTCCTCCACGACCTCCACTGGCTTCCAATCAAATACAGGATACATTTTAAAATACTACTCATCACATTTAAAGCCCTCAACAACCTTGCCCCTCCCTACCTGTCCGACCTCCTCCACCGTCACACGCCCACCCGTCGCCTTAGGTCTGCAGATGCCAACCTCTTAACACCTCCCACGACCAAGCTCCGGACCTGGGGCGACAGGGCCTTTGCTGCTGCTGCCCCCTCCCTCTGGAATGCCCTCCCCAGCCATATCCGTGATGCAAACCCTGACATCTTTTAAATCAGCCCTCAAAACTCACCTTTTCAATCTTGCTTTTGACCTCTAATTCTGTCGGTTTTATTTTATTTTGTCATGTATTATTTTGTTCTGTTTTGTTCTGTTTTTTGTTTTGCCATAGTTTGTCTCTCCTGCCCATGTAAAGCGTCTTTGAGCACCTGTAAAAGCGCTATATAAAATAGATGTATTATTATTATTATTATACAAGAACCACATCTGTTCTTTCCTTAAAGTGACTTTTATATTCTTCATTCCTTTAAAGTGACTTTTCCATTTAGTTTAAAGTGATTGTTTAAAGCGGTTGCAGCGTGTGTGTGTGTGTGTGTGTGTGTGTGTGTGTGTGTGTGTGTGTGTGTGTGTGTGTGTGTGTGTGTGTGTGTGTGTGTGTGTGTGTGTGTGTGTGTGTGTGTGTGTGTGTGTGTGTGTGTGTGTGTGTGTGTGTGTGTGTGTGTGTGTGTGTGTGAGAGTTCAGTGTTCAGTGTTCTGATGGCCTGGGGAAGGAAGCTGAGCCGGAGTCTCTCTGTGCTCGTAGCGTGTGTACGTAGGCGCTTGCCTGACCACAGCTTGAACAGGCTGTTGTTGGGGTGGTGGGGGTCTTTCATTATTCTGCAGGCTCTGGATTTGCACCTGAACTTCCTTAACTGTCTCAGGTGATAGATGCGCTGTTTCGCCTTTTTCACCACAGAATCTATGTGTGTTGACCATGTCATGTCCTCTGTGATGTGTACTCCCAGGTAATTGAAACTGCTCACCCTGTCCACGATAGCCCCATTTATCCGCAGTGGCGTGTGTGTCACCTGCTGTATTCTCCTAAAATCCACAATCAGCTCTTTGGTTTTACCAATGTTCAGGAGTAGGCTGTTATCCCGGCACCAGCGTGCCAGTTCATCAACCTCCTCCCGATAGGCCTTCTTGTCATTATTAGAGATCAGCCCCACCACCGTGTCGTCCGCAAACTTCACTATGGAGTTGGAGCTGAACCTGGTCACACAGTCATGTGTGTACAGTGAATACAGCAGGGGGCTCAGAACGCAGTAGATTGAAATAAAGGTGTTCTATTTCTATCTCAACCTGATTCAATTGGATCTTTGTTTCCATATGAAGTATCTTAAAATGTATCATATGAAATGTATAATTTATTAAATATATCATAAATATATTAACATTATAGACCAGAACATTACCTCAAGTGACTTTACTTTGCAGTAACATTGAATTTGTCAACATGCTTCTCACCACTGATAATGGGCTTTGGACTGAAGACTTCATTATGTCAATGTTTAATTTTCTTTCATTTAGGACACCTCATACATTTACTGATGTAACTCCCTGACCATGCATGCATATATATTTACACATGTGGTGTTGCTGGATTCAGCACAACCACACCTTTCCGAAAAAGCCCTCATCTGTGTTTCTATGACAATCCATGGCAGAGCTACTACAAAGTAAATGAGAACATTCTGCATAGATATTAATTTTTTACATTTCCGCTTATTTTAAGTATGTGTACATAGGTATATATTTCCTACATGCATAAAGATATTCACATCCAGTTTTTTCTATTATGTTAAGCAACTGTCTGACTGCTAGCATGTCAAGTTTGAAAGCTCTTGGAGCTTGTATTATTAATCTACATGAGTTTATATGTCTCAACTCCCATACGGCCAGGCTATATTTTGGTTCTTTTTTCCTTTGGGGGTGTATAACAATATCTATCAATTTAACAAGTTTTGCAGTAAAATATTTTTATACAAGAATCCATTTCATATATGGGAGACCTTAGAGATGAGGAAAAACATTCTTGTGTTTTGTTCTACCTCCGGTAGGGGTATCTCAACATTTTGGGGGCATTGTCACTAGGCTAAAAGTGTACACAGACTAAACAAAATAAAGGTGTGCACTAACTGCAGCAACTACAGTACACTGCCCATTGACCTAGACAGCGTCGGTTTCTACGGTGTGAGCTAACTGCAGCCGCTACAGTACACTGCCCTGCAAAAGCGAACCGCAGTTACTACAGTACACTGCCCATTGACCTAGACAACGTCGGTTTCTACTGTGTGAGCTAACTGCAGCAACTACGGTACACTGCCCCGCAACCTAAACACTTAGATACAAACACAGGGAGATGTGAAATCAAAAACATTTTGGGCTCTGCACAAAGCACAGAGTTCCCGTGACATGACAGAGAGTTCCCGACTCTGTATGCTGCAGGGTAGGCTCTGCACAAAGCAGAGAGTTCCAGTGACACAGCAATAAAGTTCCAGGCTCTGCTCGCTGCCATATTACTATACTACTGCAACTGTTGTCAAACAGTTAGCCGAATAATAATCAATAATCCCATATTCCCAATTATACTATTTACATGTATTTAAACCAATATCAGAAAAATTATGAACTCCCCTCTACGACATTGGAATCCATATTTTTCTTTTCAAATGCCTTAGCATCCTCAACAAAAAACAGAAAAACAAAAACTGATCACCAGTTCTTTTCAATTAACTTAACTGTCCTCTAGAACAGTGGTTCCCAAAGTCGGGGTCGCGACCCAAAGGTGGGCCGCGAGAACCCACGGGTGGGCCGCGAGATGATTTAATTTTTTTTTTTTTTTTTTTTTTTTTTTTTTTATTTAATTTTTTTTTGTCAGGCCACTGAACTTAGAAGCAGGCCAGGACAGTGTTTCTAGTTGTATTCTAAAATTCTATTCTATTGTATTCTAAAATGTGACTATATGGTTTTATATTAAAGGGGAACTATTTTACTATTTCTTTCACTATTTGGGCACTTTTACACAATTCCTGTGAGTCTATGGAACACCTCTGTAATATATATATTTTTTTTATTCATTGTTTTGTATTTCTAATCAAGTCCTCAAAAACAGCATTTTTCTACCTCAAGATTTCGAGCTGTTTTGAGCCTGGGCTGCAGGGCGGCTCCTAAACCACTGCGGAGCATCGTCGTCTATCTCAACATTAACATGCAGCGGTGACTATATGACATCACATATAGGCACATTTTCAAACGACTCAGTTCAGTGAGGGTGAATATTGTGAGAGGAGAATTGGAAGAATGCGCCAATATGAGAATTTTGAGACATAGATCATATTAATATAAGTTCACATAGCTAGGAAACAATGCTAAACACTCAAAAAGGCCATTTATAAGATAGTTCCCCTTTAACTTAATAAATAAACAAAAACGAAAAATCTACTTATTTCAACGAACATTTCAAACTAAATAACAGATTATGCACATAAAACGCTGAAAACAACCGAAGCAACAATAGTATTTTAATGAGGCTATTATTATTTATTTTTTTATTTTTTTATCCACTTTTTCTCCCATTTTCTATATTTTCTCCCATCCCAATTTCGTATCATCCAATTCAACCCTCCCCTGTCACGAACGCTGTTTCTTGCCTCCCACAAGCCGGCTGCAATGTGGACTAAGTCATACATAGCACAAGTCCCCTCCGGTACTTGAGGTAACAGCAGTCGCATCTTTTCACCTGCGCAGCTCGACCTCTCAGTGGTGAGGAGTAACGCGTGGGAGGCTCACGCTGCCCCCGACACTTCCTGATTCTACTGCGCAGGCGCACCAACCGACCTGTAGGAGTCGCTGTCCACAACGCCCGATCCCCACCCATCAGTTTCCCACCCCCTAATACGGCCAATGTGTATTAGTACGGACGACCAGCTAAACTGAAAGCAAATGTGGAGCGCTGGGCTCGAACAGGCAAGCCCAGCGTCTCCAGATTTCGTGGCGAGCGCCTTGCCCACTACGCCACGTAGCCGCCCTATGAGGCTATTATTATTATCATTATTATTTTGCAACAAGTTAGCCCTCTCATAAATAGCACATATAAATGAATAACTAACTTGAACTAACTTAATAGGATTGAAGTGATATTTGGCTTAAAAAATCGGTCGCCTGGCAAAAAAAAAAAAAAAAAAAAGCCAGACGATGTGCATTGGGCCGCGGCTCTCTGACGCCTTATTTTCTGGGCCCCGGCCTGAAAAGTTTGGGAACCCCTGCTCTAGAACAGAGACAGAAAAATGCACAATAAACAATGGAGATCATGTTCCTCAATGTCTTTCTCCCTTCACTGGACATCCTCTTTTTTTCAGAAAGAACATCAGTGTTAATTTTGGCAGCTATTTTCATTTTAGTTTTAGTTTTAGTCATGTGTCAAGTGCTCCTTTTTCGTTTTCATCATATTTAGTCATCTTCATTTATTTTTCGTTTAGTCAGTTTTAGTCAACTAAATGTCTGAGCATTTTAGTCTTAGTCAGTTTTTGTCTCAATTTTGTCTTTTTTGTTTTTGTCTAGATTTAGTCGACGAAAACGGATGACATTTTTGTCTATTTTTAGTTCATGGAAAAAACTTCAGAAAGTCAGAAATAGTCAACATGTACAATGTACAACCCCTCCCCCTCCATGCTAGCTTAGTCAACATGTGTTTACACAAAAGTTCGTGAACATGTTAAATGTCTTTACAACAAGTGCACAACTGCCCATCATTAACGTAAATATTAGTGTACACACCCGGTTCATTGCCCGGAAACTTATTTATAACATTAGACCATTATACATTCTTTAAGACCAGAAATATATATACAGGTAACAGAGACGATGCCTACCTCTCCACTCCATTCAGATAAACTGCAGTGGAGAACGGCTCACAGGAGGAAATACGTCACTTCGGGAGGAAGTGACGACGCAACGATTTCAAAATAAAATACTTTGAGAATCTAAAAGGTTACAATAAATAATAATAAATCAATAAAATAAAACGTGAGGGATTATTTGTGGAATACATAACCATATATTATATATACCTGCTACACTCACTAATATTCAACATGAATTGTTAAATTGGGCGCAGGTCCCCAATTAGAATAGACTGCATACTGTATCAGGGCTTGACATTAAGGCTTGTCCTATTGTCCGGGACAAGTAAAAAGAATTGTCGGACACGCATAATACAATTTAACTTGTCCGACTGGACAAGTAAAAACAATTATATATATATATATATATATATATATATTCCCCAAACGAATAGTAACGTTATTCCATCTGATCAGAAAGTGCCTGTCTCACGTCAATATTACGGCGAGCGTCTTCTGAGTGCTCGCTTAGTTGACACTGACAGTGGCACGAGACCCGCGAAAATATCTGAATGTTTAATAGAATGTTTAATAAAAGTTGGTTGTTTTGTTTTAGGATCTAATGTGCCTATTGTTAAAAGAAATTATTTCAAATAAAAATACAATTATTTATTTGAATGGTGTTATTTATGGCATTAACAACTATACCGTAATAACAACTATACAACTATAGGCGTAGACCAGGGTTTAACCCCTGGTCGTCAAGAGAGAGGGGAGATGAGAAAGATGAGCTGGTACTGATGGGGAGTGAAGATGAGCTGGAGGACTGATCATACAGTATATACCCCACACACACTGTAACTGAGGGGTTACAAAACCCTGACTGTATTAAAGATTGTGATAGATTAAACCACTGCTAGGTATGTACTTTAATTACTGGCCAGACAGTACATCGAATATAGATGGTGAACACTCACAAGAACACGGCATTGACAAAGAAATAGTATTTGAGGGTATTTTATTATTATGCAACATTAGGTTACAGAATGAGAATTAGGGTCGCGCTTGTATGGCGAAGAATATGAATAAAGTCAGTCAGCAGCATGAGTCACTGGGAATAGCAGGATTCCTACGATGGGTCTAAGTTGACGCCACCTGTCGTATAATAGCAACTATAGAAGGCAACGCTGGTACCGCCTGGAGACAATGGGTTCCCTCCGGGGTTGTAAGGCCTAGAGGGTAGAGGAATGTTCGGATACTCAGTCTGATTCAATGAAGAATAAGAGACTCCACGTACAGGAGTCGGTCCTTGTAAATCCAACGATCAGCAGCAAAAGCAATAACTGTAATCCAAATGCTCGATAGCAATGATGACAGCCAGCCAGCCTCCGTCCATGAGGCCAGCCCGAGTTGTAATCCTCACGAGGTTGAATCCCAAACGATAGTGGAAATCAACGAGGCTCTTCTCCGGGTAACACGTTCCAAATCAATATAATCCAACCAGTAATGGTTCTGCAATCACCGACGCTGGTTCTCCTATGCACATGTCCAACGGTTCTCCGACTAGGCCTCCTCGGGTGCGGGCGACGTATTTAGGCCACACACCCTGGCTAAGGTACACTAGCTAAAACACGACGAACCGCTGGGTAATGCTACACACGAACGAACTGTGGTTGCACGATATACAATAAATGAACGACTATTTACTTCACATTAGATTAGGTCGAACTTGACGTTACTGCATTAAACTCTGACACTTTACTATTCTATTCGCACATGTTCTCAACGCACGAGTGCTCAATTTACACGATGAACTACGTTGGCTTGTTTAGATGGACAAGCAGGTTGAATGTTAACTTGAACTGAAGTGCTGCTGTGCGCACCTGCGCCAGCATATATACTTAAGTGATTATCTAGTCCCAAACCGCAGTCCTTGTCTGGGATCAATACGCTGTCTCCGGGCATGTTCTGACATGCCTGAGCTTGTCTTTGAACCTGACGTTGGGGGCTTGTGAGCTGGCGCCTAGGGCGCCATCCAATACGGAGAGCGAATATTACTCTGGTTTGAACGCAGGTAAAGGGATATTCCGTGTATATATAAATAATATACAAAGTATATCAAACAATAAAGGTAGATTCTCAGTTTTAATCTGGCCCTTCACAACAGCCGCCTCCTAATTAGTCCACACCTAATTAGTTAAGGGAGACAGATTAATAGTCCAGTCAACTGCTCAATGTCTGTTGTGAGGAGTAGGGCAATCTACAAAGTCAGTGGGTCATGATCGTCATCAGGGGAGTCAGGGAGCCTCGGCAACTCTATCAGCCTCGCCATGGGTCGGGTGTAGGTCCGCCCTTGGACAATAACTTCTGCCGCTCTGACCTTCCCGTCGGCACCAGTGATCACCTTGCTTACGCGGCCGGCCGGCCACATAGCTCGGGGTAGTGACTGGTCTATGATCATAACGACTGTGTCCACTTGTAAGTTGTCTCTGTCCTTTACCCACTTCTGACAGGTTTGGAGAGACGGTAGGTAGTGGAGGAGGAAACTGTTCCAAAACTGGTCAGCCAATATTTGACTGTACCTCCACATTCTTCGGCCGTTCGCTTCTTCAGGTCTGTACACCGTCTGTGGAAGCGCAGGGTCCAGCCGCCCCATCAAGAGAGTGTTGGGGGTGACTGGGTCGACATCTGCTACATCACTTGAGACGTAACCGAGGGGCTTTGAGTTCAATACTCCCTCGATCTCCGTGAGGACTGTCGTGAGGACTTCTTCCGCCACGGTCTGGGCCCCAAGCACGGCGTACAAGGCTGTCTTTATGGAACGTACTTCTCTTTCCCAGGTTCCCCCGAAGTGAGGGGCGTTCGGGGGGTTAAACTGGAATTCGATCTGATAGGGAGCAAGGTGGGTCTTAAGTTCTGGGCCCATGGCTTGGAAGCTCTCTCTCAGCTCTCTTTCTCCGCCTTTGAAGTTTGTCCCGTGATCAGACAACAACGTAGACGGTTTTCCTCTTCGCGCTGTGAATCTCCGGAAGGACATGAGGAATGAATCCGTACTCATGGTCGGAAGGAGTTCTATGTGTACTGCTCGGGTGGTCATGCACTTGAATACAATGCCCCACCTCTTCTCTGTCCCTCTTCCTTTCCTCACGTAGAGCGGGCCGAAGCAGTCCACGCCCGTGGAGTGAAAGGGCTTCTCGCCGAGTCGGAGGCGACAGGGAGGCAGGTCGGCCATCATGGGTATACTGGGCTGTGCTCGCCACTTGCGACAGTCTAGACAGGTCTGCTGGAAGCGTCGTACTGCTTCTCTTCCTTGCAGTATCCAATAACGACGTCGGATCTCAGCGAAGACTCTCTCTGCCCCAGCGTGGTGCACATCCTCGTCGTATTTCTTTATGATGAGCTCAGTGACCTTGTGTCGGCTGTTGAGGACTATAGGATACTTGACGTCATCCGTTAAGTCCGGGGCCCGTCTCAGACGACCACCCACCCTGATGAGGCCATGGGTGTCGAGCTCAGGGGCCAAGTGGAGCAGTCTGCTGTCTGACGGGATTGGCTTTGTTCCCTGCAGGCAGTCTAGCTCATCGGGGAACGAGTCTCTTTGGGCTCGCTGTAGCAGAAGGAGTTCTGCCTCTGCGTAGTTCGATGCGTCAATGTCTGTAGTGGGGGGAACCTCAGGGTGGTGCCACAGGAATGTTTTTAGCTGCGCACTCTCAAAGGTGAGGCAGTCGTCTATGTTAGGGTCAGTGGGGGCTGGGAGGTGCGTCAGCCCACAGAACATAGATTTCTTGATCTCTGCCTCCTCTTCACTAGCCTCCCGTGGGGTGGGGTTAGGCCACTCTTCCTCCGGGAGCTTGAGGAACTCAGGACCGTCACTGTAGATATTGTGACGTGTGAGGTCATCTAGGGACATCCCCCGTGTGATGACATCGGCTGGGTTCTGTTTCGTGTCCAAGTACCTCCAGCACGCTGATCCTACCAGGTCTTGAATCTCTGTGATTCTGACTCCCACGAAGACCTTGTATCTACAAGAATCGGACTGGATCCATGTGAGTACGGTCATGGAGTCTGACCACAGGATTGTTCTTTGCACCGGGATGGTGAGTTCACGTTGGATTAACGTGGCGAGTTGCGCGCCTACCGGAGCTGCGCAGAGCTCTAGACGCGGGATCGATTGTTGCTTGCGGGGGGCTATCCTTGAGCGAGCCAGGATGAAGGCTGTGTGTATTTCTCCTCCCTCCTCTCGGGCCCGCAAGTAAGCCACCGAACCGTAGGCTACTTCCGAGGCGTCACTGAAGACGTGCAGGTCCATCTGGCACGTCTCCAGCCGCACTGTGGGTGGGAAGTAGCTCCGGCGTATATGTTCACATTTTGGAGCGAGCTGAGTTCTCTCTCCCACTCTCTCCAGGTGGAAGCTAGGTGGTCGGGTATGGGGTCGTCCCAGCCCTGTTCCTTGTCCCACAGCTCTCGTACAATCATTTTCGCCCGAGTGGTGTAAGGTAGGATACACCCCAGCGGGTCGTATTGACTTGCGAGTGTTCTGTATACGCTCCGTCTGGTGGTCGGTAGAGGGGTCGACCTTCCCTGCTCCGGGGTCAGGGGTGTGTACTTGTAATGGAGCGAGTCTGTTTTGAAGCGCCAGACTAGGCCCAATGTCATTTCCTGTGCTTCACCTGGGGTGGTCGCCATCCAGGTCTCGCTGCTTGCTGCCTTTGTCTCTGGGGAGAGGCTGCGAAGTACTTGAGGGTCACTGCTGGCCCACTGCCGGAGATCAAAGCCGCCTTTGATCAGTGAGGCGCGGAGCTTGAGCAGGAGGGCTTCGGCTTCTTCTGGCGTCGAGACGCTTTGCAGACAGTTGTCCACGTAGAAACTCCTCTCTACACTTTGTCTGACCTCCTCGTCAGCTTCAGGGTCTTCTATCACATGTTTTTGTAGTGCGAACGTAGCACAGCATGGGCTGCATGTGGTGCCGAAGGGGAGGACCTCCCATTGGTAGATGGATGGTTGCTCATCGTTGATCCTCTCTCTCCATAGGAACCGCAGCAGGGGCTTGTCCTCCTCCACTAGTCGCACCTGCAGGAACATCCCTTTGATGTCGCCGCTGATGGCCACCTTGTCTTGGCGGAAACGTAGTAGTACGCCGAGGAGAGAGGGGCCGAGTGTCGGGCCGGGCAAGAGTTCTTTATTCAGATTCTGTAGTCCGATCTGGTAGCTGCAGTTGAATACAATGCGATCCTTGCCGTTGTGGTGGACCTTGTGGTGGGGCACGTACCAGGATTCAGTCGTCTGGTCGGCCTCTTGAATGTCAATTTTCTTTATGTGTCCCGCTGTGATCAGCTTGTCGATCTCAGCGCGGTACACAGTGGCTTGAGTGGGGTCTTTGGCTAGACGCCGCTCGGTGTTCAGTAGATATCGCTCTGTCGCTTCTTTTGAGGCATGGAGGGTGGGCATACCCTCTCGCCTCAAGAGTGGAGTTGCGTATCTCATCACTCCGTCGACCTCGACTCTCTTTGTCTTCTGCTCGAGGAGGGCTATGGCATAAGTGTCTTCCTTGGAGCGAACAAGTTTCTTTTCATTCTTAAAGGGCATCGCGTCTAATGTCCATAGCCTCTCGACGTGCTGCAAGAGGGTGGTGTCTTCTTCGTTTATCCTTGTGTAGAGGCAGCGAGTGGCTGTCGGTCGGTTGGAAGACCCGGAGAGGGGGCCTTGTAGTGTCCAACCCAGGCGGGTCTTGACCGCTGCTGGACAGCCTCTGGGCCCGATGTGGACCCGGTCCGTGGGGACGATGAGGTGTGTGTGGTCGGATCCTATGAGCAGGGTCGGGGTGGCGTCGTCGATGAGCGGTATAGGTAGTTGACGTAGGTGCACGTATTTCTCCGTCAGCTTTGTGATGGGGTAGATGTACCGTGACCTATGTCGTGGCTGGTGAAGGCGTTAGTGATGCTATACTGCTTCTCGGGCTGCTCGACCGCTGCTATCGTGAAGGAGACATTTTCACCCTTTATGGTCTTCAGGTCTCGTCTAATGGTACGGATTGTCATTGTTTCTTCGGTCCCCCGCAGACCCAACCGGGCTGCGGCGGATGCGAGGAGGAGAGTCTTTTCTGACCCATCATCTAGGACTGCGTAAGTGTCCATGACCTTGTCCTCGTAGCTTAGGAGCACTCGGATCACCTTCAAGAGCACTCGGGAGCTCCCGCTCTTCGCAGGGTCTATGTACATGACGTTCACTCTCGAGCTGCTTGGGGGTACGGGTCTCTTCTTGTTACTGTCGTGTAGGACCTCCAAGTGGGCGCCGTCGCACTTGCTGCATCTTTTCTTTAGGCGGCACTCAGCTGCCATATGGCTGCGCGCGCAGCGGATGGCTTTGATCCACTGACTCACCTCGTCAGCGGTCAGCTTCTTGAAGGTGTCACATTGAGACAGCCAATGTTCATTTTCACAGTACTGGCATACAATCTTCCACTTCCCCTTCGCGTGGGGGGTGCTGTGGTTCTTGTGCTGCGGCACTGACTCGGCCTGGTGCATAACTGTCACTGACCGGCGGTTATCGTTGGACCTCCGAGGTCCATCTCTTGGGCTAGAGCTACTCCACACGAATGTGTCCAGTCGTAGACTGCTAACTTCCCTTGCGAGGAAAGCAGCCAGGTCTAGGAGGGATGGCTCTGGGCCGTTGGGGTCACGGTGGTCTTTCTGCCGCCGAAAACGCTCTTGGCGGGCTGGAGGGAGCTTCTCCAGTATCCGCTCCACATTAGAATTTGCATACAGTTCATATCTCCCCTTCTCCTTTTGGGACCCCAGCATCCCCACGAGGGATTGTACCTTGATAGAGAGGTCATCCAGTGCTCTATTGTCTTTGGCTGGGGGGAGGCGGTCGATATCTCGTATTTCTTGGATCACGTAATCCCATATGCGTCCATAGCGTGCGTCGAGGGCCACCAGAGCCGCGGAGTATGGGGTGCTTGAGTTGGAATATGCCAGCGCTATGTTATGCGCTCTGGGCACCTTGAGATGCTTGAGGAGGATGGCATATTTGTACGACTCGTCGTGGACATCGGACATCATAGTCTCTAAGCACATGCGTAATTCCGTGTACTGTGCTCTGTCCTCGTGCGTAAAGTCTGGGAACGTCGGTGTGCCAAGGTAAGATGCCATGGATGGCTGGTACATTGGTGAGCGTAGGGGAAGAGGCCTCCTGGGCGAGTCTCCCCGTACGGGTGGTCGTGGGTTAGTACTTGGTGGGTACCAGAGGCCGGGTCCCCAGGTGCTGTTCCTCGGTGCTGACTGTACGTCAAACTCACCCTTGAGTTGGGTCGGGGGTTTGTAGTGCAGTGACTCGGGGCTGAAGTCGGGGCTGTACTGGGCCTCCTGGTCCAAAGTATGTTCGTGTTGGTGGGCTTGATATCCCTCCTCTTCCTCCTCTAGGTCCTGGAGTCTTCTAGTTAGTCTCTCGGCGACGTAGGCCGGTTCTTCCTGTTGGCTGGGTCTCGTATGGACCGGTCGGGGAGGGGTCTCGGAGACGTAGACAGGTTCTTCCTGTTGGCCGGGTCCCGGGTAGCTTTGTCGGGTAGGGGACGGTGCCCTAGACCCTTGTCGTGATGATCTCCGGGAGCTCCGTGTGGAGAGAGGGGGTGTCGCCCTGGCGATCAATTGTTCTATCATCTGCGCCTGCAGCCGGTCGCGCTCTGCTTCGCGCTGCGCATTGGCGGCGTCGCGCTCTGCTTCGCGCTGTGCATTGGCGGCGTCGCGCTGTGCATTGGCGGCGTCGCGCTGTGCATTGGCGCAGTCTCGTCCGATGTTCTCTTCCGTCTGAAGGCGCCTCTCCTCCAGTCTGATGCGGTCGTACTCACTCCGTTGTTGCGCCTGGAGGCACTCTCGTTCCGTTGCAGAGTGTTCGCGCTCGCTTAGTTGTTGCGCCTGGAAGCGCTCTCGTTCTGCTGCAGAGTGTTCGCGCTCGCTTAGTTGTTGCGCCTGGAGGCGCTCTCGTTGTTCGCGCATGCTCATTTGTTGAGCCTGGAGGCGCTCTCGTTCCACAGCAGAGTGTTCGCGCTCACTTAATTGTTGCGCCTGGAGGCGCTCTCGTTCCGTAGCAGAGTGTTCGCGCTCACTAAGGGCTTGTACTTGGAGTTGCGCGTGGAGGCGCTCTCGTTCCGTGGCAGAGTGTTCGCGCTCACTAAGCGTCTTTGCTTGAAGCCGGTCGCGCTCACCCTGGAGTCGGTCTCTTTCGGTTGAAGCTGTCAGTGTGGCGATCAAGGCTTGCGCCAGTCTCTGGTCCGCCTCGCTGGGGGATGACACTGACGGAGGTGATCGGGTGCTGACAGTGCTTGTTGGAGATCTGTTCTCCTGGAGTGCTCCGGAGTCTATCCCGGTGACGCTGTCTGGAGGTATAGTCACGTCATGTCCCACTTGGTCCCCCCCGTGAGCTAAGTCAGTTTGGCTTGAACCCACTGGGGTCTCTACTGGCGGGGTCGCCAAGTCGATAGGATTGGGCATGCTTAAACTATCCGATTTATCCGTATTTAACGTCTGTTTAGATAAGCTAGGGGGTAAAGCGACAGCGAAGTCCTCCAGATATGGAGGTAGCTGACGTTTGCGCTGCGGGCGTTCTAGCTTAGGGGAGCCGCTTGGAGAGTGTTCACCGCTGGCCATGTCAATATTAATATTATATTAAATATTACACTGATACCCTCCGGCTCGAAGGACCAATTGTAACTGAGGGGTTACAAAACCCTGACTGTATTAAAGATTGTGATAGATTAAACCACTGCTAGGTATGTACTTTAATTACTGGCCAGACAGTACATCGAATATAGATGGTGAACACTCACAAGAACACGGCATTGACAAAGAAATAGTATTTGAGGGTATTTTATTATTATGCAACATTAGGTTACAGAATGAGAATTAGGGTTGCGCTTGTATGGCGAAGAATATGAATAAAGTCAGTCAGCAGCATGAGTCACTGGGAATAGCAGGATTCCTACGATGGGTCTAAGTTGACGCCACCTGTCGTATAATAGCAACTATAGAAGGCAACGCTGGTACCGCCTGGAGACAATGGGTTCCCTCCGGGGTTGTAAGGCCTAGAGGGTAGAGGAATGTTCGGATACTCCACGTACAGGAGTCGGTCCTTGTAAATCCAACGATCAGCAGCAAATGCAATAACTGTAATCCAAATGCTCGATAGCAATGATGACAGCCAGCCAGCCTCCGTCCATGAGGCCAGCCCGAGTTGTAATCCTCACGAGGTTGAATCCCAAACGATAGTGGAAATCAACGAGGCTCTTCTCCGGGTAACACGTTCCAAATCAATATAATCCAACCAGTAATGGTTCTGCAATCGCCGACGCTGGTTCTCCTATGCACATGTCCAACGGTTCTCCGACTAGGCCTCCTCGGGTGCGGGCGACGTATTTAGGCCACACACCCTGGCTAAGGTACACTAGCTAAAACACGACGAACCGCTGGGTAATGCTACACACGAACGAACTGTGGTTGCACGATATACAATAAATGAACGACTATTTACTTCACATTAGATTAGGTCGAACTTGACGTTACTGCATTAAACTCTGACACTTTACTATTCTATTCACACATGTTCTCAACGCACGAGTGCTCAATTTACACGATGAACTACGTTGGCTTGTTTAGATGGACAAGCAGGTTGAATGTTAACTTGAACTGAAGTGCTGCTGTGCGCACCTGCGCCAGCATATATACTTAAGTGATTATCTAGTCCCAAACCGCAGTCCTTGTCTGGGATCAATACGCTGTCTCCGGGCATGTTCTGACATGCCTGAGCTTGTCTTTGAACCTGACGTTGGGGGCTTGCGAGCTGGCGCCTAGGGCGCCATCCAATAAGGTGAGCGAATATTACTCTGGTTTGAACGCAGGTAAAGGGATATTCCGTGTATATATAAATAATATACAAAGTATATCAAACAATAAAGGTAGATTCTCAGTTTTAATCTGGCCCTTCACAACACACACAAATGCACACACACTGTGTATAAGTTATTAAATCATAATAATTGTCCAAATCTCTTGTCGGTTTTATTAATAGGCCTTTATTTTCACAAGTACATTTCGGACAAGTAAGTTTAGCTTTCGGACAAGTAAAATATCTGAGCCACTTGTCCTTCGGACAAGTGGCTCAAGAAGTTAATGTCAAGCCCTGTGTATATACTAGTATTCCATCACATAAATCTTGGTTGGTAAACATGTGGATCGTAAACAAATAACAGGCGACTACCATGGCCAACGAGCTGTGGCATTGCACCATATTGGTAGACATGCCACATTATGACAATGCTATAAACAAAATAAATGATGATTAATAAATGACAGGCAGCAGTCTGAGCCTAAATAAAAGATGTGTTTCCACCCTGTGATGACCAACCACTGTTAAAACGTCAAAGAATATATAATATATAACATCACATAAGAAATTCTAAAAAATAATAATAAATATGTACATAGAGGTAAAAAACAAATTTATTTTGTTCAACTTTATACATACACAAACGTTTTCCTTTCACTCCCCACACAGACTGTGTATTAAAACATTCCCGGCCAACCACGGACATGTCCGTGTTTCGGATCCAACGGTTGAGGGCCAACCACGGACATGTCCGTGGCAAGGTTGTTTTGGCTTTTATTCCATTGTAATATCCCACTCAATGTCACCCTGCGGCACTACAGATTTACCCTACTCTTGGAATTCGGAAAAGTGCATTACCGGCCATATCCTCGTAGGGGCGCTGTCTCGATAATGCAGTGTTCCCTGTGGCAGAACGGATGAAGTTTCTTTCCATCATGCAGTGAATTTTCCTGCTAACCTGAAGCTATGCATGTAGCATGTAGCTTGGAATACCTTTTGCGACGCCCAATTATGTATGCAGTATGCAGTAAAGGAATATATCATCAGCCAATGGACATATGTATCTACCAGATGGCGATCGATAACTGGGAAATCCTTTTTGCAATCCAACCGGTCATAGGTAAGAGCTATTTGACGTCAATTACAGCACAATCGGGCCTTGCTTTGATAGCCATCCACCCGGTCAGCGAATTAGGCTACTGAGGCTAATGCCGTTATTGGTAATCAATAATCAGAAACGACGTCCCCCCCCTGGTGGACCATGATACTGATCAAATGCATTTCGATTTTTATCTCTAGCTGGTCTATGGCCGAAACGGCAAACGATTTAACGCTATTAGCTTAGCGCCTTGTAACAAGAAATACCCCAGAACATTTAGCTATATAGTTCATATTCACGACGCTATAAAATGGGAACGTATTGATGAACAAATTATTTGTATAAGGCATATTGAAGGGACGGTTTATAGTCAATTGACAATGAGAATGGACAGATAGCAATACTATAAAGTATAGATTTAGCTCTACAAACAGCCTCACGCACAATGAAAGTTTGTTTTGATTTGCTGACCATATAGAGTGGGATTAGACGGATCCAAATGGCCCCAAATGTGTTAAGAGCATGTTAACATCTGACAGTATCACCCTCTATCGCACGACTTAAAACATAAATACATCTGTATAAAAACCTCTTTTAAGAAAAATCTACGTAAAGTTTGAAATAGACCGGAGCTTGCGTCAAAACACCCTGAGTTATTCATGCTACCCGTTTTAAAATACAAAGTCACGCTGAACAAAAACATTTACTGATACTATGAGGTGTAAATGTATACAATGAGGTGAAAATATATACTATGAGGTGTACAAATTTGACTGAATACAAGGTTAAATCGTATTATTATATATTATAAAAATCGTAGTTACATCCACTCTTGTTCCCGTGTTTGCATTCACCCAGCTAAGTCTACGGGACTGAGTGCAAACACGGGAACAGGAGTTTGGATGTAACTAAGATAAATAAATCTAAAAAAGATTTAACCTTGTATTCAGTCAAGAGTCAAATAATTTTCTTGAAACAAGTACAAAAATCATTTTAATTAAAAACAGAGGTGAAAAAGCAGTGCTTTCTCTCAAGTCTGGTAACAAGTTCAACTCTTGAACCCCTGTAAAAAGAAAAACGCCCTGTCTCACGTTCACACGCTCACCTTTTCTCTACGTTGGATGTCCATTGATCATATTCACATGATGGTGGCCATTTTGCTCTTATGTCACACAGGTTGAGATTCCTTTCCCCTCCAGGTAGCGTCTCTACTTTCCATAGCTGCATTTCTGCAGAACCCTCTCTGATTGGTTGAGCCCATTTCTGCAGACCCCTCTCTGATTGGTTGAGCGAAGCCCCTCTCTGATCGCTATAGTTTCCCAACAGGAGTAAAGTCTGGAACGCACCACAGCCTGTCACAAGCAGTAGAGATGTGTCGTAGCAATCCGAAGTGACATTGACCACCAGACTCTTTCTCTTAAGGCATTAACTGGGTTAATTAATATAAATGTTATATTGTAACTGTCTAGTTACACATTGGTTCTGAAACATGTATGTTCCAGGCTGCAATTAAAACTTTGAATCTGAGAGTGCTGGACCGGCGTCCTGCTTTCTTCTAACTGTCTAGTTAGGCATTAACTGTGTTAATCTAAATGTTACATTGTAACTGTCTAGTTAAGGCATTAACTGGGTTAATCTAAATGTTAGGTATTGTCACACCAGGATCAGTTGGTATGATGAAACACATGTTATTATATGTTTGATTGAAATGTTGTGTCTTACTAATAATAACTAATTCCTTGGTCAATAGAAGTCTCTGTGATACTTTCTGAATATGATTTGGGAACATCAAATGGGCAGGGTTATAATAGAAGAAAGAAAGTGTAAACAATATAATTAACTCTGAATATAATAATGAGGAAAAAGAAACAGGATACACAACAAGGTGCATGAGATGAGGTTATATGTAGAACATGGTACAGTTACAGTAAGTGGGGAGTGCGTCATGGTACAGTTACAGTAAGTGGGGAGTGTAAACACTAAACAGTGATTCAAACCCTCTCAATGTACAGTTTCTGACAGCTGGGCTGTGTTGAACTTGTCACGTGAAATAACATTATGTGTTGTCACGTGAAATGTGCATAACGTTATGAATAAACCACAAAATAACATAACGTCATCACAGACAAGCTGGATGTAGCCAATTACTTAAACATCTTCTTCACAAACATAGCCACAACACTGGTAAACAAACTACCCTCCCACTCAGGGCATTATGGGGTAGAACACATAGTAGTATACTACAAAAACCTAGGGGTCCACAAAGACGACTTCAAACTTGAAATGGTAACAACCGATGAGGTACTCAAAAAATTGAGCGCCCTCCAACCTAACAAGGCCACTGGCCATGACAACATCCCCTCCAAATTCCTCAGAGACGCAGCAGCCGCCATCACCCCAGTCATCACTCACATAATAAACCTCTCTATAAAACAGGGACACGTCCCCAAGGACTTCAAAATTGCGAGAGTGACCCCCAGAACCCACCTCACCCCTGCCCACTTTGACAACCTTTGACGACAGAGTACAGCAACTTGCAATGGGCCTGGTCTACAAGATACACTATACGACTAAGGTACCCATGTACATGTCAAAATACTTCCCAAAGGTCAGTGAATACCACAACCACTACACCAGAGGAAGCTCGACAAATCATGTTAAACCCAGATTCGGCTCAAACAAGTGACTAAATATGTTTCGCAATTATGCCACATCAATGTGGAACGCCCTACCCAAAGCTGTAAAGGAATGTGAATCCCTACCCACATTCAAAACCGCTCTTAAAGAGCACCTACGGGAGGCTGCAACTCGAAACTGGCCACCGTAAATGCCCAAAACCCCCACCACCTCCTAATAGACAGTCTCCTCCCCACCGCATGTATATATTCCCTCCCCGCCGTATGTATATCTCTCTCCCACCCACCCACCCCCTCCTAATGTACAGTCCCCTCCCCATGTGATGTATATACTCTGTCAGGATCTAGGGGTAACAGTACTGTATATTTGAATACCGTTTATGTCACAAATGTATCAGTACTAAATACCTATATGTCCCTATGCCATAAATGTCATGTATGTTGTGTATGTCATAAATGTCTATATGAATTGAAAATGGGGGACCCTGATGGAAACAAGACAAACGTCTTTCTCAGGTCTGCATCCCTTTAACAATTGTGTGTATTGAGCCGTACTGTATTGTACCCATTCTGCAATCTGTTAAATAAAGTTTTCATTCATTCATTCATTCAACGTTATGTTATATAACGTTACAATGTACAGTTTCTGACAGCTGGCTGTGTTGTGAAATGTGTATAACGTTATGAATAAAGCGCAAAGTCACACGAAATAACGTTATACGCGAATCTGGTAGTACATTTCTTTTTATCTTCTTGATATGATAACATTACATCCGCCTTTTGCTCAACCAATCAGAGAGGGGTCTGCAGAAATGGGCTCAACCAATCAGAGAGGGGTCTGCAGAAATGCAGCTACGGAAAGTAGAGACGCCTCCAGGTATGGCTTATGAGCAAAATGGCCGTGTCAATATGGTTAATGAGAAAGTTAAGTGTTCTGTGTCCATTTATGATATGCAATTTTTCACTCTTATTTGTAGTGTATTTCTTAAGATGATAAACCAAATATTACATTCCCATTAAAATAACTCAACTAATCTCTTCCCAGTGGCAGATAATTGCACTTGTTTTAATAAAAACTAGACTATTTAAATTAAATGAAATCAGATAAATGTTATTGTAACGGTGGAGTAGCGATTGTCAGCTGTTATAAACATGAAGCAACACAATTACAACATCGACAGGTCCGTCACTGAGAGCGATCGGTACTTTTCCATAACCCTGCAACCCGGCTCCTCCTTCCCTGAACTGGCGGGTGAAACTTCAGCCTCGTCGGTGTAGGAATCCCTCAACAGCTAGAGGACCTAGAGGAGTTTGGTTGAGACCGAGGAGGCTCCTCTCACCAGACAGACACGAGGGACCTTAACCGTTGACAACTCTCGGGACTCAAGTTTCGACTGTGAAAAAGATCAAGGACAGACAGTCCTATTGAGGATTGGAACTTAAAAACACACTTAAGCATCAGTGTAATTAGGCTGCCAACTTATTATCATTATAAACAATAAGATCTGAGCTAGTGTTCCAGGGTTTGTCACACTGGGCAATGTTCTGACTCCTGTAAAGTGTTACACGTGGGTTCTCGTGTATCAATATCTCGATTGAAAGTTGATCAATTACTTTACATGCCTGCTAACTGTTCCCAGAGACACAGTATCATCTCATTTTAAATGGACATCAGTTTGATGGTGTATATTTAAAAGGCTCTGTTTATTTGTCTTGATAAATGAGGCAAATTGTGTGTCATTTCAGCAGGCCATTCATACTGGATAATGTATCTATTGTGCCCCTCAAATTACTGTAAAATATCATGATCTCTACTCTGCCAGCAGCCATGAAAGTAATGTTACTATTATTACATAACCCCAGATGTCAATATGACCTGGAATGCTGCGTGGTTCAAAATATAGAAAGTGATTACAGTTGGTTATGGCTTTGGAAACAAACAGGATTATAGCGACACAACAGTGCAATGAAAGGCAACATTTGGACTTCCGGTTTGAGATGTTCGGGTAGAAGGCCATTGTAAAGAGCTCCCGGTCAAAGAACAACGGAAAAGGAAGTTAAAATATCTAAAACAAAATAAAAAGTGACAATTCAATGATATAAGAGAAAAGGAAGGATGAACACGAGAAAAAGCGAAAGAAAAGCGACCCCAGAAGAAGTACAAACACCGGAGGAAAGTTATCGACACAAGGAGGTGACGCAGGAGGTAAATCAAGCTAGCATGGCGCAAGGCGACAGAGCAGAGGTGCCCACTTGGGTAGAGGAGCTATAAGCTAGCATACAGACTAGCATCCAAGCTAACACGCAGAACATCCAGAACAATATCGACAGACTCAGAGAAGAATTAAAGAAGGGTCAAGACGAGCTCAGAGAAGAAATAAATAAGAGACTTAAGACAATTGATGGAAAACTACAGGAACAAGAGAAAGACATAAGGATGTTAGAAGAAAGGACGGCTGGAACGGAGGAATGGAATACAGAAATAGAAGGAATTCTAATGGCGACGCTCGAACAACAAAACATGATGAGAGAAAAGCTAACAGACTTGGAGGGGAGGTCAAGGAATAATAATAAGAAATAATATACGAATATGGGGACTGAGAGAAGGGATAGAAGGAGACTCGATGACCAAATATGTAGACAACCTAATTCGAAAATAATTAGAAATGTCAGACCTCGCCAAGATAGAGATTCAAAGGGCGCACAGGGCCCAGGCACCAAAGATAAACAGACCACCGAGAGCAGTTATAGTTAATTTCTTGAAATTCGAAGTCAAAGAAAACATTCTCAGAGCAGCCTGGCAGACAAAGATGGAGGTGGAGGGGCAGAGGATAACCTTCGACCATGACTATTCAACAGAGGTGGCTGTAAAACGTCGGAGCTATGTTGAGATAAAAAATACTTTGAAAGAGAAAGGAATCAGATTTCAATCACCAATGACCACGCTGAAGGTCCATTGGAAAGAAGGCATCAAGGTGTACAACGACGTGCGGGAAGCGACGAGGGACATTAACCGGAGGATGGAGGGTGCCGGGAGGAGAAGGAGAGAGGCCGATGCTGATGCAGAGGTTGGAGAAGGCGCGCAAATGGACCAGGGTCGAGGGACGAGGACGAGGAGAGGAAGACGGGAAGGTGAAGGAGATCTGAACCGATTCAAAGTAGAACAACTGAGAAGAACGACGAAAAAACACGGGGAAGGGGAGCAGAGAGGAGACGAGAGGGGACACGGTGATCCAAGGAAGGATAAGTACAATACACATTGAACTGGTATCCATGTGACACACACAATACAAGTAAATGTAAACATGAAAATGACTTATGCAATGAGAAGATGGTAACGTACATTGAATTGAATTGAATTGAAAACCTTTATTTATCCTCGAGGGGAGATTAAGATGTTGTTTACAGCATAAGCAGCGTAACAGCAATTTAAAAACAGCAATTAAAAAACAGTTTATACATAACATGCATGGACAAGTACACAGGGATAAAAATAGCCAAAATAGGACTAAAAAGAGCTAAAAAAGAGTTGTGAAAAAGAAACAAGTCCAATCATGAATGTGTTGTTAAATAATTAAATTAATTTGTTACAGTATTCGAAAATAATTTGAAATGTCAGACCTCGCCAAGATAGAGATTCAAAGGGCGCACAGGGCCCAGGCACCGAAGATAAACAGACCACCGAGAGCAGTTATAGTTAATTTCTTGAAATTCGAAGTCAAAGAAAACATTCTCAGAGCAGCCTGGCAGACAAAGATGGAGGTGGAGGGGCAGAGGATAACCTTCGACCATGACTATTCAACAGAGGTGGCTGTAAAACGTCGGAGCTATGTTGAGATAAGAAATACTTTGAAAGAGAAAGGAATCAGATTTCAATCACCAATGACCACGCTGAAGGTCCATTGGAAAGAAGGCATCAAGGTGTACAACGACGTGCGGGAAGCAACCAGGGGCATTTTTAGGGTTAGAAAACATTGGGGGCTTCAGCCCGGGGGGGTGTGGAAATACGCAATTTTAGAGTAATTAGAGATGAATACTGAATAACTAGAATCATTAGAGGTTCTCAAAGTGAGGTCCAGGTCCATGAGAGGGATCTGGGCAGTCCCCATAGAAAATTCAAAGTTCTATTTCGTTATGGATCTCGCTCAGCATTATACTGCACTGTACTTCACTTCGTGCACGAGCACTGAATAAAAAATTCCACCATGTACCTTTACATCCCAACATTCGTCTGGCCACACCCCCATCCGCTTACCTTCATAAGCAGGTGTGTGGTCACCTACTCGCCTCCTTCTTCACTTTCACCACAAGGAATTGCCTTCGGTAGATCCCCACTTGACGAGGTTGTTAGTAGAAGAAAGTTGGAAAACAAAAGAACAGGAAGATACGTTGACATCATATCTTTATTTTCTCTCTCACTATTTCGAGAAAATACGGCGATATTGTCTTCGTTACTGGAGTGTCCGGAAGATGATGATCATTCTGACCTTCAGCGGCTTTTTCGTATTAGGAGCTCACGGCGCTGACATGCTCCCCAGCTACAGTCCTCCTTGCTGTGGCTGGATGGGGTTGCCCTCCGGCCACACAGCTGGACTGTGGTAAACACAGACTGTTGTGAGAAGCGGTTGTTTCCAGGATGGGGTACGTACTGTTTTGCTTGCGAGCTCTGGTTGTTGTTGATGCTGTGGGGGTTAGCTGACAATTTACGAAACGCAGACTCCAGGCTGGGGTCCTCTGCTCGGCTTAAACGGCGGTCGGAGGATCTTGGTCTGACGCCCATGATGGTCAATCTAGTGGGCCGCAACAAGGTCCTGGTGAACCCAGGATTCTCGAGCGGATGCTTCTCTGTCCCGTGCAGGCCCACCTTTCACATAAAAATGAAAGTACACCCTAACGAGGAAATGTGGGCATAGGATCTTCTTTATCGGGAGTTCCATGCTCAAAGTTGGCTGCAGCCCGAAATGGGAATTGTGCTGGCCCCGCTGTATGTCTGGATCACTGTTGAAAACTGTGTTTGACATTCTTTTTCTTTCCCTCTTAGGGGAGGGACTTGGACAGCGGCCTGTCTGAAGTGTGGCTTGTTATGTCGTTGTGTACAGTTCAGGTGATAGCTGGCGTGCTAGTTGTGGCCTACTGTGTTAACCCTAACCCTCGGGGGGGGCAGGTGGCGCACGGAGATTACGTTTGTCACCAACACCGGGAGACACTGGATTCGCCTGTTCGAATCCAGCTCCCGGCGTTGCTATCAGCTTGGCTGGCCTCTCACACTGATACAATTGGCTGTATCAGGGGGTGGGAAAGCTGAAGGGTGGGTCCTGGGCGTTGTGGACAGCGACCCCTACAGTTCGGTCGGGGCGCCTGCTCAGCAAGGGTTGGAACTAAGGAGAGATAGTGTGGCCTCCCACACGCTACACTCTCCCCGGTGAGAACCTGCGCGGCCAGGTTGGCCTGCCCCAGGCTGCACATGCGTCGGAGGAAAGCATGTGACAGTCTCCGGTCTCCCGGACCAACAGTAGGGGAAAGTACGCAACAACCAGGAAGGGTGGGATGGGAGAAAAATCGGGAAAAAAAGGAGGGGAAGAAAGATATATATATAAAAAAAAAAAAAAAAAACCTAACCCTCATCGCCAACACAGGAGATGCTGTTTTCAACTTCGGTGTCCCGTTAGCCAGATTGCAGTTCTCTTGGCCTGTGCTCAGGGTAGGAAGGTCCCGACCGGACTTTAAACACTTCTTCTTTCCTTCCCTTCTAAATGTTTTGTAATAACGATGTTTTCCAAAACGTGTGTTGCTGCAATACATTGAGGATACGATGCGTGTTGTGTGTGAATTGTCTTGTCACTATGTGTTCATGTAACGTGAACTCACAACTAAGGGGGTTAATTAACCTATGAAGCTATGCTTAGTGACATGTGATTGAGGAATGAATTCTTTTCTCAGCCTGTAATGACAATGAACAGTGTGTTCACATATTAACAGGGTTACCTGTTCAACTTGGTCGTATCAAGGGTAAGGAAGGAGGGGTGGTACCCCCGGTTTCCCTGGGGCTTCCCCACCCTCCTCTCAGACATGTTGTTTACAATATATTGTGTCACTGTGTTTGTGGGGATACGATGTAACCCTCTACTTAATTGCTGGGGTTGTGCTTTCCGCTTGAGAAACAATTTTTTCCTAAAGAAAAGATTGTTTGGTCACTTATCATGTGTGCTTAGCAAGGCCTGTGGCCAATACATAATCGAGGATTCTGTATTCTCTCGTTGTGAAAAACGGCGTTCCTCTGTAGCAAGAGTGTACTTTTGCCATTTTTTGTTGTGATGAAGGGTTGTGTGTGTCTTGTGATCTACAACTGGGTTAGGTTTGGCCCACAGAAGCACATATTTAAGTCTGGTACCGGGGCTCTTAAAGGGGGCCCTCTCTGTTCTGTGTTTTTTCCTTAGTAAAAATCAGATAGCAGGTTAGCACATGAGCTATGTGAGGCTGTTCAATGCTTCATGTAGCGGGCTATGACTGTGTCATGCTCTACTTGTCATTACATCGTATCATGAGTGTGGGGTCGTAAAGGGATGAACTGGTAATCCTTGCCTCCCCTTTTTCTGATTGGTCAGGGGTTAAAACCTCCTGTCCTTCAAGGTTCCTGTCACGTTGCTGTTCGGCACGTTACAGGGTAAGAGGGGGGGGGGGAGGGAGTTTCCTGGTCCCACGCCCTGGAAGATTGGGCGTGTGCACCGTGGAAAGTCCCCCGCCATAGAGTACGTCACTGAGCGCGTCTCTGTTGGTAAGACTTCCGTGGGTTGTTCAGGTCCATGTTATGGATTTGTTTCAGGGAGTTGTCAGAGCTCCTCCTCACGAAGCTCCTCCTCGGGGAGAAGTGCCTTCTGTGAGTTCGGACTCTCCTTCCCTGTGAGGGAGCCTCCTCAGAGTTTCAGAGCCTCCTCCTTAGATTGTCAAGGTGAGTAGAACTTCAAAAAGGAGTTCTGCTCTATTGTGTGTGTATTCGATTCAATTTGATTGTTGAGTGTGTATTGGTTCAGTGCCTCCTCCTCGGAGAGCCCTAAATCAAGTGTTACATAGCTAAATGTTGCAATATATTCTTTTCAATCTATACGGCTCGCGTGGGAAGTCTCTCTGGGGATTTCCGTCTCCTCCCTGTGGCGAGGGTGGTGGGATGTAAAAATGTAAAAAAAAATTACCCTCAGCTGCGTCACGTGGGATTCATGTCAGTCTGTGTTTCTTTCTTTTTTGAATTAAAAGAGGAAGGAACATGAAGCACGACGGCTCCTTGTCGTTCTCCCAGGCGACTTGGAGGAACAATGTTTGGTGTCTTGCTAGACTATCCATTGATGTGTTTGGGTCTCGACGCGTATGTAAGTGCTGGCTCTGGGTGTTTCTGATGGGAATCACGCAGGGGCTAAGTGCGCCTTGGTTGCTTGTTATTAAAACAGCGTTTTTATAGGGCAACTGGGATGGAGTTTTGTCTCTTCCGAGCGCCAGTTTACTAGGTTGTCTCGATGAATTCTCGTTCATATCTGGGGGATGTTAACGGAATAGATCAGAACATAGGTAGAGGGGTCTCACGCCCTTGGGGTGGGCCACCGAGCATGGTTCAAACCGGCCCGTCTGGGTGGCGCCCTCTTTTCATGTTTTAGATCAACATGCATATCTGCCCCTTCTCCTGGAGTAGGCATGTCGGCGTGGTTAGGGCACGGGACTGGTTCTGGTCACGCTGGTCCAGGTCAGTTAACCCGTTGTCCGCCGGGGATGCAGAGGAAAATGCCGGGTCGGCCCGGGTGTCACAGGTTAGGCATTATGGAGACCCTTGTTGGGTACTCTTTTGTACCTGGCACTATCATAAGGGGCTGGTTCTCCTTTCTTCGCTCCTCTCTCACGCATGGCGAAGAGGGGGCTGTTGTGGTGGTCTTCTGGACCTCCTCTGGTAACCCTGTGTGCTTCCCGAGCCGCCGGGCCCGGTCCGAAGTAAAGTTTCGTTGATACCGTAGGCCTGGGATAACCCTTTTTTCTTGAGGTGTTATAGGAACAACCACCGTCTGTACCGAGAGGGTAGTTGATTCCCTGGTATGTTGGAGCAGTGTCAACTCCCGGGTTGCCCGGTTGAGTGTGCCCCTGCACGTTCATGACGTCTGCCAATCATGTCAGCCTTCTCTGCCTCGACCCCTCTGGGTGGTTTTTTTTTGATGGAGGCTTTGTCATGGTGATCAACAACGCCAGCATACGCCCCTTCCGCCGGGGGGGCTGTTTTCAGCTGACTCCTTTCGCGCCTGTCTCGTCCGCAGTGCTCCAGGCTCAGGTTACAGCCTGCTGCCTGGTTTCCCCGGTGCGCTGCCTGCTTCCGTTGGTTAACCTTTTTTGAGTGCTTACGGCCATGCTGACTGCATGTTCTGCAGGGTCAGTGTGCCAGGCGGTGTGCTATTGGGGGGAAAGGGCCCGCTCTTGGAGGGGCCTTATCCGAATACGCTGGCGATGTGGGGGGCGGTGTCCCTGAGTGACCGCCTGGTGGGGTCTTGATGCCTGGCGTCATTGACCTCTCCGGGCCCCCTTTTTCCGGGGGATCCAGTCCCTTCGGTGGGTCTGGGTCTTCCTTCACGCTCCGCTGCTACAGCCTTGCCACGGGGTTGGGTTTGCTTTTGACCCCGTGATTTTGGGGGCAGTAACGAGGTTGTTCCTTCCGTTCGTTCCCTGGTGGCATGCGGGTTGTGCGTGTGTGTAGTCGTGGGGTCAGGCCACGGTCTGCTCACCCTGTGCGTTGGGTTGCTTGAGTTCCTCTTCGCACGGTCGGATCCGTCTCCCTCCCGTAAGCCTCCAATAGGGGGGGTATCCTCCATTAGGGAGGGTCGAGGGGGCTCGGTCCTCCCCGGTCTGATGGTTGTGGGGGGCCTCAGCGAGGGTACATTTGTCGGGCTATGGCTCTCGCTCAGCCTCCCTTGTGCAGTATGATGCTGAGCGAGATCCATAACGAAATAGAACGTAAGGTTATGTATATAACCAAGTTGTATGAGTTATGGTGACGCTCAGCATCAGATGCCGCTGCGACCCTTGATCTCGCCTTGTGGTGAAAGTTTGGGAAGGAGGCGAGTAGGTGACCACACACCTGCTTATGAAGGTAAGCGGATGGGGGTGTGGCCAGACGAATGTTGGGATGTAAAGGTACATGGTGGAATTTTTTATTCAGTGCTCGTGCACAAAGTGAAGTACAGTGCAGTATGATGCTGAGCGTCACCATAACTCATAGAACTTGGTTATATACATAACCTTACGTTAACAGGACCAAATCATCAGTTTCTTATTTATTTATTTAACCTTTATTTAGCCAGATAAAACATTGATCTGGTCCAAGAGGCCCCAACAGGAGTACAATATATATATATATATATATATATATATATATATATATATATATATATATATATATATATATATATATATATATATATATATATATATATATATATATATATATATATATATATATATATATATATACATATACTGTACATACATACACACATATACACAAATAACAAAATAAAAACACAGTTAAGAATCATACACATAAGCAAATAAACAAACAAACAAACATATGCACAGCACAGCCTATGTACAAAATGAATAAACAGTTCATCTCTAGTCTTTACAGTTTTCTTCAATTGCATAAACACTCAAATCAAAAGTATTACACAATTATCAAAACCTTACACTCAAGGAGCAAAATATAGGCCCAGATTTGCACCCCTACAATGTCAGCCTCACACTTTTTGCAAAACAATACACACAGTAATTTGCAAAACACTAAACACACTTGCATTACATTAGACACAGAATGTCAAATTACCACACATATGAGCCAATTGGTTAAACACATGCCATCAGATGCACAAACACACCATTGCTTAATTGTAGATACACCAATCAGGTTTAAGCACTATAAAAATGCAGCAGGTGAGTCCACCTGTCTTCAACCAAAATGGAAGGAGAGTGGAGTACTGTACACAGAGAACGTGAAAATATACAATACATTCACCAAACACTACACAAGACAACCAATGATGCAGACTGATGAAAATATACATTTTCTCCCATTTTCCCAAATCAGTAAACATGTCAACATGGAGAATCACAACAAAAAGGTATCTTGCCAGATCCAGCTAGGGAAAGAGATAATGTCTAGTATGTTCTGTTAAAAAATTTTCAATTTTTTTTTGTTTTACTGTAATTTTAACCTGTACTGGATACAGTATTTTATGTTTGTCTGATATTTGCTGAGTTTACAGTGTTATGCACATAGTAGCATGAAAACTGGGACATGTTTTGTTGTGATTCTCCATGTTGAAATGTTGACTGATTTGGTTATATGGAGAGAACATTTATATTTTCATCAGTCTGCATCATTGATTTGGGTATATGGAGAGAAAATGTTATTTTTCTCATCAGTCTGCATCATTGATTTGGGTATATGTAGATAAATAAATTATATTTTCATCAGTCTACAGCATTGGTCTTGTGTAGTGTTTGGTGAATTTATTGTATATTTGCACATTCTCTGCATACTTCACTTACAGTACTCTAATCACTGAGAAGTAGAATTGCTAAATGTGTTTTAGGTTAAGCACAGCAGTGTGTGTAACTGGTTCAAACAGAATTAAGTCATATGAAACGTGTGTTTCATATGGTAACAAAATGTAGTTGATGTGTCTTCCATTCATTTATCTAGTCTCTGTGATCGTATAGTTTGTACCCTTCTACTCTCCATCGTTTGCATTTCAACGTGGTTCAGTTGTAGGAAGGAAGCGCAGACGAGGTGGTTTGAATCAAACAAATGGGGTGTTTATTCCATTCTTAATAAACACATCTATGAATCAAACAAGTACAGGATCTTCTTCTATCTAATCATCTCTTTGGTGTGGCAGTTTTGGTCCATGGCCTGATCGGCTGCGGCCGTCAGAGCGTTCTCCGGTGTGGCTCTGGTTGTCTCGGGTTGTCCAGACAACACAAGGCCTCTCTTTGTGGTTTCTGGTTGCCAAGGCAACTCTTCTCCGCGATTCCCTGACGCAGCGCAGGGGCGCTCGTTTTCCTCCTCTCAGGATCGTCTTCCCAGCGTCTGTTTTCCTTCTCCTCCTGCCACAGTGCCTTAAAACCCTGCTTGACCCGCCTCCCACAAACGTCCTCCCTATGACGCTCACAACTGGCTCATCCAATCATGGTTCTGTGGCTAGTTTGATAACTGGGGAAGTTTGTTTCAGACCCTCCTCTTCCCCGTATTAGAGGAGATTAATTTTATCCTGGTTAAACAGTACACGTATCAATTCCACCATAGCCACATATATATTGTTTGGTAATTTTCAAAGACCAACACATCGCTTCTTTTATTATTGTTTGTACCTTCTATTATACCTGAAAAAGACTTTATCAGATTAATTACAATCATGTGGTTATTGTAATTTCTAACTTTACATTTTAGACTATATATTTAGCCTTGCCATAGATATTGACTTGTTGGCCTATATGCATCGATAATTGAAGACACTTTTCAGTAAGTTAAGGAGTGGTCTCCTGTATGGTTTTCATCCTGCTCCTCAGTATATCTGTATGAAAAGAGATAAGATCACCCTTCCTTTGAACTGTGGTGCTGTATAGTCATAAAATACCTTCTAACCCTTACACAAACACGTTTTTCTGCTGGTCTCAGCTTATTTGAAGGCTAGCCACATTTGTCCTTCCCTGACCTAATAACTAATTAAACTCCCACAAATAACGTGCGACTTTGTTACAGCTTTTACCAAGGCTGACTCTTACAGTTTTGGCCATGTGTGTGGCAATGTTTAACCTAAGTCCATTTTTAGAGGTAATCTGACCTCCCTCAGCTGTGTTCAGTGTTTCTCTCCTTACATCTCAAGGTAACTTTTGGCCATCTGTCACCAAATGTATGGTTAACCTAACAGGTGATTTGGCATGGCTGTGAGTCTCTGTTTTTAAAGGGGCTATGCATAGCTATTCCTAGCACTATTTGGGCAACTTTACACAATTCCTGTTGGTCTATTGAAGACATTTGTAAGTTTTTTTTTTTTTTAAATGCATTGTTTTATATTTCTAATCAAGTACTCAAAACCATCATTTTTCAGCCTCAAGAAATCAGGCTGTTATGGCCTGGCTCCGCCCATAAGCACTTTGAGTGACAGTGCCACACAGTCTGCACTGGTAGAGGGAGGGAGGGAGGGGGGGAGAGAGAGAGAGAGAGAGAGAGAGAGAGAGAGAGAGAGAGAGAGAGAGAGAGAGAGAGAGAGAGAGAGAGAGAGCGAGAGAGGGAGGGGGTGGGAGAGAGAGAGAGAGAGAGAGAAAAAAAAGACAGTCCGCCGGCAGCTTTTTTCTTTTTTTTCTTTCTTTCAATCTCCCGTTTGCGTGTGTGGCGCGCTGCAGGTCCCCCCCCCCCCCCAAGTGCTCTCTATCTCTCTCCCTTTCTCTCCCTCTCGAGTATGAGGAAATGTTTTTTTTTTTTTTTTCTTTCAATCTCCCGTTTGCGTGTGTGGCGCGCTGCAGGTCCCCCCCCCCCCCCCCCCAAGTGCTCTCTCTCCCTCTCTCTTCCTTTCTCTCCCTCTCGAGTATGAGGAAATGGTTTCGCTGTGTACAGTCAGTCTAGGTAGAATGGGGGCGGGCATTAGCTCCAACCACAGAGCCAATCGCATCACTGTGCGCTACCCACAGCACGAATGACGTGACTCAGGCCTTCAAATCAAAATGACCCGATTTACTAGAGGACGAAAGGGGCTGGGCTGAATCGGAGCAATCCGCCAATATGGTATTTAGACCCTAAAACACATTGATACGAACTCCTATTACTATAATACAATGCTAGAGACTGAAAAATGACATTTATAATACATAGCCCCTTTAAGAGAAAATAACCTAGTCCTTTTGGCCATCCTATTTCTTTGCTATTCCCAATATGTGCATAATTTCTATTGTTTAATTTACATGTTTTATTTAGATAATTCACGACATTCCACCCTTAGTGGGTTTCATAACCCACTATATAGCACCAATATTTTCGAAATTAAACATGTTAAACCATAATTTTCATTTTTGCTAATATTTTCAAAAAATTCTAAAAATCCAAAATGTACACAAATCGAACTACCAAAACCATTTTCGTCTGTACAGTTACCAAATCATCATTCACTCTTTCCGTTAGCTTCTTCCCCAGTCACACATAATATCAGTTATTAATATGACTTCAGACTAAGAAAGCTGTTCCTGTTTTTACAAGGAACCACTCTTTCAATAACAGCTTTTTTGTTTAGACTATTTTATCCATGTTTTCTTAGCTTCAATGTGTCTGTTTTGTGTAATTGACTCTGCAAGAAAAGATTAATACATCACACCGAAAAGATTAACACTCTAAAAAATCGAGGGAGATTCAGACAAGCAAACATAAATAATTTTTTCCTCGAAAAGACCACTAAGATCTCAATTATCCTTAGCTTTCATCCCTGTCAGTTATCCCTGTTCAAACCTCCTGAGGTCTTTACTGCTAAATCGTTTTGACCGTTGCTCCTTGTTGTAATTTGTGCTAACCACAGTCTCTTCTTTGTTGTGGGCAGTCTTGGTCCTGCTCCGATTTTCCACAGAAGGAAACGATTTTCCCTCTGTCCTTTTTGCTTTTTGGATTGTTATTTACAAACACACAATAGATTGGAAGATCACATTTTTGCTCAGATACATCTTTACTGTTCTGTATTTGACAATACATTTTTTCCAAATTAGTTATCTATATATTCCACGGCTTCTCAGGTTAATATTCAATTAAATCACCTTTGTCTCATTTATTTTTGTGCTGTACTAATTTACTAGATCAAATATCTCAAGTTCAACACAACACTACTTCCACCCTTGAGAGTGGAATAACCTATTTATTACACTATCAATACCTTGTTTCCAGACAGCCCCCTCTGTCCGGACAGCCAGCCCTAGACGAGGCCAATCACCAACAGAACCTATGTGCATGGTAACAAACCACAGTCCCTTTAAACACACATCCCACACACTCCGCCAGCCTTCAACAAGCCGGTGCAGAGTATCCCATAAGCCAATCATCAATTTCACATGTCTGCACCCTACATGAAAACTACATGGCCAATGGCGACCAAAACCTACAGAGCTTACCTATTGGACAGAGAAACACGTTTCCCCAACACTTACCACACCCAAAAACGTGACACAACTCCCCAGATCCTACTTCCGGACTCTCAATGAGCGGAAAACAAAATCATGAACCAGCTCTCGTCCACCCTTAGTTTCCAGCCCATTATTTTACACATTCCTACCAGGCCCACTGTGTCACCACCACCTGCTATCCCTGACCGGTGAGAGATCCCTCCCAGCCAGTCAGTCCCTAAAAAAAATAGAGTGTCAAACAAAAACAAAAAAAATTGCAAACAAATAAACCAAAATTGTGAGTGTCTCCATGCAACACACCCATCTAACAGAATGAAACTATCATCTTAGAGGCATAAATACCCCCGTAAAAACTAAGAAAAAAAAAAAAAAAAAAAAAAAAATGAAATAAGGAAATGAAATAAATGTTTTTTTTTTTTTTTTTTTACAGTCTCCTTGACCACCCTTGGATCAAGTATGTATAATCACTACTGAAGTAGTCCTTTGTTATTACTCTGTCTAATATTAAAAATGTTCCATTGTTTCTGTTTTAAAACCATCATTTTTGTTAGTACGATTAGCCCATGCAATTTCCAGTTACTTCATCCCTCTACAGCCCCAACTTACCCTTGTTAGTCTCTCAAACCGTTTTAGTAACTTGCACACATAACCTAACCTTTTAACCTATCTATGTATCTTCTTTTCTATTTTTATTCTAATCAGTCGCATTTTCCATTTTAATTTACTAATAACTCTATTTTCACGAGCACTATTAGCTTCTCCTGTGCATTCCCGCTTCGCTCTTATTCAACCTATGGCCTTTGCAGACACAACCTCTTTACACTCCCTCTGAAAATGTCCCAACATTCCGCATGACCAGCATGTCTGTTTTCTGATGGACTCTTGCTGTCTGTTGGACTCTCGCCGTCTGATGGACTCTTGCTGAGCCCGCCACCCTCTGCCACATGATCGAGCAAGATGGCCGATCTCTCCACATTGCCAGCACTCAGCCGATGCCGGCCATCCAGGCGGTCCCAGTTTACCACGACCCCAGCAGTCTCTCGGTTGGCATCCCACAGCTCCCGCCAGGTCCACCCCTCTCCGGTCCTCTGGTTGCATGTCCTGTTGCCTGGAGGAGAGAGGGGCATACCTGTCCTTTTCAGCCGCCGCTCCTTGGGCCTCTTGTTGTTGGGAGGGGCCTGGAAACTCACCCCTCCTGTGGCTGTCATCATCGCTTCGCTGCTCCGCACCCCGTTCAGGTAACAGAGCAAGTGACTTCTCTTGTTCACTGAGTCCTTGTTCTGCAGTACGAAACATAAATTCCAAAATTACATCACTCATGATCACAGTCTGTTTCGCCAGCTCTTGTTCTAGCATCTCCCTCTTGCGTATGACTTGGTCAATCGCCAGCTGCTTCTCCACCAGTTGTCTACGGACTGTCTCATGTCTTTCGGACGCTTCCGTGAATGCTCTCTGTCTTTCTGGAGAGAGGCACGTCATCCTCTCTTCCTCCACCCTGGCCCTCGCTGTCTGGCTCCTCGTCACCGGCCCACGCCTCTCATCCTGGCTTTGGTCTCGAGGGACGACTGGACATGGGAAACGGGTGGGCTGTGGAAACTGTTCGTGTATATTTCCATACCTGCTGTCGGTCTCTGTTCCAGCCGTACGGCCAGAGTGGACTTCGTGGGACGGCTGTATCAACGCCGCTCGCTTCAGTCGCTTTATTTGTCCCTTGGTTAAATTGCAGTCACCTGCAATGGACACTCCAGCGTAGATCGGTTCTGGTTGGAGTAAAACCATTGTCTCTGGTTCTCTCTCCTCTGAGACCCCCTGTATTGGAATCAAAGTCATTATTTCCAGTCCCTCTGTTATACTGGTCACCTGAGGGAATTCCATCACATCCAACTCAATCAGATTAACTTCAGGTATTAATCTTTCTACGGGAGTGTCTGCAAAGGTTGTCAGCCTGCCATTATCGGCATTATTTCTTTTCATCGCCCTTCGTGTTTTCTTTTTCTCTTTTTTGTTTCGGTTTCTCAATCTATAACGGCCTCCTTTCCTATACTTAAATACAAGGTTTTGTAAAGGCCTGAATATCTTTGGCCATGGCTTCTTCACTTCTATTGTAACATTTCCAGTTATTGAAATAGACAGATTGTCTACTTTTGCTATTGTTATTGCTTCTAAACCTTCAGTTGTTTCTATCAATGTTCCACTAAGGTGAACTTCCTGTGTAACCGACATTCTTTCCCGCTTTCAAACACTCCTGCAATCACCGTCTCTAAAACTATTTTTTACAAACTTGAGTTAAAAATCACTCATGCTTCCTGATTTGTATCTGTGCAGACAGGGATTGATAAAATGGCTTATCATTCATACTTATACCAAGGCTTATATAGCCGTTTCCCCAGTTGGTATTGAAATCGTCAGAGCCCCATCTGTCCTGCCGAGCACCTGTGCAGAAAGAAAGCAAAAACACCCAAACTTAACATCAGTGGCATTTTCCCTTTCCCTGTTTCAGCTGCTGAGGTCAGGCAGACGCCTGCAAATCCCAGCTACTAGGACAGAGCGGCTTAGGCTCAGCTTCTTCCCCCAGGCCATCAGAGCCATGAACAATGTACATTGAGTGCTCAGAACATTGAACTGTCCACACACAAGCACACATGAACACACACACGACACGCACACTGTGCACGCTCACACACGAGCAGCCACTTAACACTTTAACATGAGCGGGCACACACTCATGTCGCACACACGCACACTTATGGCCAAAGGAAAGGACACTTTAAATTAGAATAACAGGAACAGTGTATTGCACTACCAAAGCTAACTAGCATGTCACACATGCGCTGTAAATAACTATGTACAGATACCGAGATGTCACTCCATGTTACCTGCTATCTGTTACTGCACAATGTTGTTTCTTCTTTTGATTCTATTATATGTACCACTGTATTGCACATCGTTGCGGGCAAGACCACCCGCATTTCATTGTATACCTGTATGCCGTGACAATTAAAACTCTTGACTTGACTTGACTTGACTTGTCATTTCCACTATCTGTTATGCATTGGAAATGTCGGGCAACACTATACTAATATTTTTAGAGAGATTTGGTGTGATTTATTTGACCATAACAATACGGCCTTAGCTTTATTTCTTTATTTCTTTATTTCAGATCCCCATTAGTCACTGCCTCAGCAGCGACTATTCTTCCTGGGGTCTGGATCCAAACATATAAAATTAAACAAGAATAATCAATAAACAACATAAAAACAAAACAAATATCAATAAAACACCAATAAAATATACAAACAATTATAGAACATTAAACCAATTAAAATCAGACATACAACCAAATATGTATGCCAAATTTTCTAATATAGAACAAAAACAAATATCAATAAAACAACAAATATCAATAAAACAACAAAGACAACAAAGACAACAATAACAAATATCAATAAAACAACAAATATCAATAAAACAACAAAGACATCTCAGAGCAAACTAAAATGTGCTCAAAAACAGCACAACATTCCATACACTCATACTCTAATACTCATAACCACTAGACAAACACATTCCAAAACAACACATAACCCAACACAAGAACCCATTCATTAGACACAGATTAGACCCAACCAAAATCAACCTCTTTCTGCATTACAGCCACTCGTAGTCTCCTCTTGAATCCCACCTTACTGGTAATTGAAACCAAATATTGTGGAAGTCTATTCCAGTAGGACATTGCCCTGTACATTACAGTTTTCTTTAAGGCTTCAGTTCTGGGTCTCGGCAGGGCGAACCGACCCTTCAAGGCTTGTCTAGTGCCATAGCCATGACCATCACTAATAAGCACCAGCTGCAAAAAGAGGCACACAGGTTTATGCAAAGTATAAATATTTCTCATAAACAAAATAAGACTACACACTAGTCTCTCATTGACTCTCATCCATGACAGTTCCTTGTGCATTTTCTCAACACTGTTTCTAATTGAGCTATGCAATGCAAGTCTTGCAGCTCTATTTTGAGTAAGCTGTATTTTATTTAAATCTTGTTTGGATGCATTTGACCAGATTGCTGGACAGTAGTCCAGATGTGACAAAACTAGTGATTGTATGACTTGCTTGGTAGCTGTGTCTGTTAAAAAATAGGCATTCCGTCTAATAATTGAAATACTTCTGCTCATTTTTGTTACAATATTGTTAATGTGAGTTGACCAAGAGAGTGTTTCATCTATTATAACTCCAAGCAATCTGGCCTCCTTAACTTGCTCAATATCTGCACCCTGCAAAGAAATATTTAATCTGTGATTCTCTCTCTGAGCATGCTTTGAACAAATAATTAGACATTTTGTTTTGGATGCATTTAGTTTCAGCTTATTTACCGTGACCCATTCAGAAATCTGCATTAACTCGCTTTGAAGAAGACTGCTGAGGTCTTTGGCATTGCTTGCCGAAGCATATATTGTAGTGTCATCTGCATAAATGGAACTGCTTGCATTTCTTAAAGCTTGTTTTTGTCTGTTCTTCTAACCGGAACTGGAGGTTCCAATCCTTTGTGTGTTCTTTTCATATGATTATCTGGAGAATACAAACATTAGTTCCACACAGCCTATCAAATCTAACAATCTTGGTAAACCTGGTTAGCCATCTGTTCCAATTTCTTTTTGCCTTGATGAATTTGTTCATTCTGATCTTATTTCATACTTTAAATGACCGCTTAGCGTATTAACTATGTAAATGTAATATTAACTTCCGCTTGCTTTCTACTATGGAAATCAAAAATTATACTTCTTCCTACATTTCTTTCCACCTTTACATCTCAACCTCTCATCACATTCTTCATACAACATCATTTTTCATAATTTTTTCACACATTCCCCCTCACAACACCAAAAAATCCTTTGGTGTTGTCTCCGCCTCCAACTACCATCAAGGGAAAAAATAAATGTTTAGCAACTTAGATCACTAAACCCTTGACCGTCATATAGCCCAGTTGTTCATGTCATTAAACTCATGGACACCAGCACTATATCCTCAGCAATACCCCCCCAGATCCCTGAATTCACAGAGACCCGCCATTTCTCAGCCCAAAGCGTTCTTCATTCAGTCGCGAATCCGAATGAAAAACACCCCAAGCCCCTTTTTCCAAGGAATATTACAACTCGTCCTACCATTACCTGTACCCAGACAGGCCAGCGCTCATCCGGTACCTACTTCACATACATAATAGCTACGCAGTTCAAAACAAACATCCAACCAATAACACACAACAAGACGCAAAGCCAACCCTGTTTCCAAGGACCCCAACAGAAGGGGGAACCAGGGGACTGACACCTTGTCTAAAAATGAAAAAAAACATGCCCCATTCCTACACCTCAACCGTCCCTAAACAAACCCAACCTAATGTAAAACCCATTCCCTTCATAATAACCACTTGGACCCCTGCCCCCAGTCTAAACATACACGCCACACTCAAGGCTGATTATTACCCTTAGGGCCAGTCAGGGAGATGGAGAGACCCCTAAATGGAAACCTAAACCCAACTTAGCAGTCCACTACCCAACCTAGCAATGGTCTGCAGCATACCCATAATCCATTCGCAGGCAAGCTATTGAGGGGGGGGGGGGGGGGGGGCGCATGGAGAAAGGAAGGGAGGGCGGAAGGAGAGACACAGGGAGAAATACAAGGAGAGACAGAGGGGGGGGGGGGCAGAGGGAAGGGGAAAGGGAAGGAGGGGGAGAGGGATGGAGGGACGGAGGGGGGAGACAGAGGAAGGAGGGAAGAGAGAGAGGGATAGAGAGACGGAGGAAGGGGGGGGGATGGGGGCTCCCAATTGAACATTAACAATTATCAAAAACTTTTTAGAATTAACTAGCAGACTTTACCTTATTGCCTGGTCCAGTTAACCCACAGGGCTTCAAACTCTATCATCAGCATCTGCTGCCTAACTTTAACTTAAATCAAACCCTACTTTAATCCGACTAAAGGAGTCTGCATGGAGTCCCTAATATCTAACACCATACTTTAAATCTTACCGAAAAGGCCTACTACTTGAATCAAAACACCTTTGAAAACCTGGCAGGGAGAAAGAGAGAGAGAGATAAGGGAGGGGGAGATACCGGGAGGGAGGGAAAGAGGGAGGGAAGAACAGACAGAAGGATTGTGGGAGAGAGAGGGAGAGAGAGTGGGAGGGAGGAGGGAGGAGAAACATACAGAAGGAAGAGGAGAGGGGGGAGGGCTCCCAAATGACCATGAATATTAACTTATCCTTATGTAATCCTAATTTAGAAAGTAAACACTACATTAATATAACCAATGCTTTAAGCCTTACCATAAAGGCAATCTACCTTGAATAAAACTCCTTTTGAGAACCTGTTTCTTCAACAAAGTCAAGCTGGGAGAGAGGGATAGAGAGACGGAGTAGGGGGGGAGAGAGGGATGAGGGGGGGAGAGGCAGGGAAGGAGGGAGGGAGGGAGGGAGGAAGGCAGGGAGGGAGGGAGAGAGGGAGGGAGGGAGAAAGAGACACAGAGGAGTAGGGGTGGGGGGGGTTCACGCAAGTCCCGTCACAGCACACAACGTCGCTGTTTTTACTCCAACTCGTCTTGACCAACATCGCCCCCTATAGCCCTTCACTGTCCACTGCCTTAATAAAAGCCCATAGTCCATCCCCGTTGTACTGACAGACCGTGGCGCGCATGCGCAAACCGACACATACCGTCTATACGTTCTACCATACTAGTCACCTCATTAGCTACCTAATATTGGAATAATACATCTAGTAAAGTCACAAACAAACCCACACATCCGTCACGTTCCTACCCCACTAGTGCCATCATACTGGGCCCACAACAGATATAGATTGATAACTAAATGTCCTTCAAAACTGGAAAAACCGATAAAAGAACTACAAATTTCCAAGATGGTCGCCACTCAAAAACCGAAAAAACCTATAAAAACTACAAAATGGCCGCTACGGCTCCCCGTTTACATGTGAAGGAGAGGTGTAATAATCTAAGAGGCAACACCGCCCCCTGCTGTAATGTTCGTACATCACCTCTATTGTACTACAGTACTCACAACGTCCGGCAGGAGGCGCCCTCCCCCTCCCTCACAAGTGCGTCAATACGCAGCACATCACCACACGACGTCAAATCGACGTCTCTACTCAATAATAAACCACACTCCCCAGAATCCTCCACAGGAGTTTCGTCATGTTTACAAACACGAGATCTCGTCGTCAGCCACCAAAATAGCATCACGCGATATTTACCGAGAGTTTCCTCATGCTACATTGTTAGCACAGGTAGCTTAGCATTTTAGCTTCGTTAGCTTTGCACTGCTAGCTCCGTTAGCCTAGTTTAGCCCCCATAATGTGGTCTCCTATATAGCCCATTATCCCGTTGATTCAAGCGGCACCACACATCGCAACGTTTACGTAACACAGTTATACCCCGCATCATACTTTTAATCTCATTAAGCGCTAGTTTACAGATCATATATTATTATCTTTATTTTAGTTCGCTCGCCCGTTTGGCCCCGCCTGGCCGAAATACACAGTATTTTAAATCCAACGCTCCCAAAGCCCCCTCCGAGCAGACGTCACTAGTGACGTCATCAGTTCCCAAAAATTCGCTTCTTTTGATCCCTACTACATTAAACTACGACCTAATACCACGATTAAAAAAATTTCAACGAATCTCACACATCATTTTGGTTCCATCACTCTCGCCATTCACTCAATTCACTTGATATCGCAACGCACCGTTCATACGTTATCGTTTTCGTCCTCGCGGCTAATGTAGCAAGCTAACCTAGTCTTTATACAACGGACAGTGTTATGGTTTCTCCGCGGCCGATTTGGTCACTAGAGTTTGATATTGATACAAAAAATACATTGGCATTCACTCATAACCTCTAACCAGACATCCATCCACCATATATATTTAGCAAAACACATTATCCTATTTATAGACATACCATCCACTTGGCCACATCCGTCTTAAGCGCATTTCCTAACCTAAACCTCGCCCATTTCACACAATTCTTCCCTATGTCCTAATCACAAGCAAGCGCAGTTCCTTCATCCAAAGTGCTTTATATTCCAAGATCTTGTATTTTCATCCCGCTATACCCCACCGCTTCTCTCCATCTTCATAACGTTGCTCTGTGGAGAGTCTGTGCAGGCCATTTGTCGGCATTAAATGGAGGTCTGTTTGCCAAATCGTGCTCACCGTTCTGACCACAAACCCCACTTCTACGATTCTCTCTCCTCCACGAGCCGATACCTTCTTAGATTCAGACAAAAGGCGAATCTTAAGCAGATGATGTCGGATCACGTCTAGACAAATTCGCGTGGAACGTCTTCCATCGTTTGTTTGCCCTGCGCGCCGAGTCTAAGAGAGTAGCTTTGCTAAGCGGACTGGCATGAAAATACCCCCTGGTCGGCGCGATCTGAACTAAATACAAAACCAGTTTAATCCCTTCTTTACCGGAGGCCACATATTTTGACTGACGGGATGGTCTCGTAAATCCATAACGATTCCCACGCTTCATTCACCCAATCGCCGCAGAGCTTGGACGCAGTTTAAATGAACGAATCGTGGTCCCATTATAACCATTCCCCTCAACCAACCATGTATACCCCTAAACTTTTCAATTGTTCATATAGCGTTTAGTTGCCTATAAACTCATCGCCCTTCGTTCTATATTTGTATTTGATCAATCTTGATCCCGCCTCTCCTTCATCACATTAGTGCCGATTCTACCTAGAATAGTCTTATCACATCATCCCATTGCACTAATCCTAGATATTCTAACCGAACACCCCTCAATTCCCTAACCTATCAAGTGCTGTTGGTGCGGCCGAGACCAGAGACAGGTTGTGAATCCTGGTCTCTGGTGCCTTCCGACATCAACATTTTTGTATTTTTTTTTGGTCCATTACATCTACTTTTAGCAAAAACCCTGTTCGAAACTGCTCGACCTCCACCAATTCAGACGCACCATCTTTACTTACCTACAAACCCGCTGTCCTTGGCTGATGAGGTGAAACAGTCATAGAGGCGTCGATGAGGGAGAGAATCTCTCGGTCCCTTTCAGAAGTAGCTTTCGTCGTCTTCAACCGGCTTTGGTCGAATTCAGCACGGGTCTCGGCACCATTTGATGTGTCTTCCATTAATTTATCTAGTCTCTGTGATCGTATAGTTTGTACCCTTCTACTCTCCATCGTTTGCATTTCAACGTGGTTCAGTTGTAGGAAGGAAGCGCAGACGAGGTGGTTTGAATCAAACAAATGGGGTGTTTATTCCATTCTTAATAAACACATCTATGAATCAAACAAGTACAGGATCTTCTTCTATCTAATCATCTCTTTGGTGTGGCAGTTTTGGTCCATGGCCTGATCGGCTGCGGCCGTCAGAGCGTTCTCCGGTGTGGCTCTGGTTGTCTCGGGTTGTCCAGACAACACGAGGCCTCTCTTTGTGGTTGCTGGTTGCCAAGGCAACTCTTCTCCGCGATTCCCTGATGCAGCGTGGGGGCGCTCATTTTCCTCCTCTCAGGATCGTCTTCCCAGCGTCTGTTTTCCTTCTCCTCCTGCCACAGTGCCTTAAAACCCTGCTGGACCCGCCTCCCACAAACGTCCTCCCTATGACGCTCACAACTGGCTCATCCAATCATGGTTCTGTGGCTAGTTTGATAACTGGGGAAGTTTGTTTCAGACCCTCCTCTTCCCCGTATTAGAGGGGATTAATTTTATCCTGGTTAAACAGTACACGTATCAATTCCACCATAGCCACATATATATTGTTTGGTAATTTTCAAAGACCAACACATCGCTTCTTTTATTATTGTTTGTACCTTCTATTATACCTGAAAAAGACTTTATCAGATTAATTACAATCATGTGGTTATTGTAATTTCTAACTTTACATTTTAGACTATATATTTAGCCTTGCCATAGATATTGACTTGTTGGCCTATATGCATCGATAATTGAAGACACTTTTCAGTAAGTTAAGGAGTGGTCTCCTGTATGGTTTTCATCCTGCTCCTCAGTATATCTGTATGAAAAGAGATAAGATCACCCTTCCTTTGAACTGTGGTGCTGTATAGTCATAAAATACCTTCTAACCCTTACACAAACACGTTTTTCTGCTGGTCTCAGCTTATTTGAAGGCTAGCCAGATTTGTCCTTCCCTGACCTAATAACTAATTAAACTCCCACAAATAACGTGCGACTTTGTTACAGCTTTTACCAAGGCTGACTCTTACAGTTTTGGCCATGTGTGTGGCAATGTTTAACCTAAGTCCATTTTTAGAGGTAATCTGACCTCCCTCAGCTGTGTTCAGTGTTTCTCTCCTTACATCTCAAGGTAACTTTTGGCCATCTGTCACCATTTAGACTGAGGTCAGTTGACAGCATTCTTGTTGACTCAAATGTATGGTTAACCTAACAGGTGATTTGGCATGGCTGTGAGTCTCTGTTTTTAAGAGAAAATAACCTAGTCCTTTTGGCCATCCTATTTCTTTGCTATTCCCAATATGTGCATAATTTCTATTGTTTAATTTACATGTTTTATTTAGATAATTCACGACATAGTTTTTATAAATTAGTGTATGGTTTTGACAAGTGTTTAATATAGCAAAGGATCTGAGGTGTTCTGATAATTGTGTGTGTGGTTGTGCTAATTGTGTGTTTTGAAACACCGGGCCCCGTTTTCAAAATCATGCTTAGGCAATCGAAAAAAAACTGTATTGTGTGTTTCATTATATGCATATGTTTCAGTCTTCTCATAAAAAAAAAAATCAATTTTTGGGTCTTTTCCTGGTCTGCTTTGCATTCACATCTCAAATGAACCGCAGCAGGGTTCACTTGCAAGAGTGAATGAGCTTTCACACCACCCCAAACCAACCGGACTATCCGAGGAAATGAACCAGGGTTCGATTAAAGCTTATTATAGGACACTGGACATGGGTATGGATGGCTCCAGGTGCTGCTGCGTTAAAGTGCACATCTTCAATACCTATCTGTACTATTTAAAAGCACAGTGCAGGACACACTCAAAGGTTATCGCACCTCAGAGATGGCAGTGGACATGTATGACAGGACAAAGGCCATATGTAATGGCCTTTGGATTGAGGAACATACTACCAGCCAAAGGAGAAAGCAGAAAATGATGGACGAGTATGTAGTTGAGTCATCTTGTGGCACAAGCTCAGACCTCATGGAGATCAGCTGAGACAGAGACTGTTCTAGCCAGTCGTCGACAGAATGCTGCAAGAGCTTGAGAGCAGGTTCTCATGAGTTGGATAACAACTTATGAGAGGCATACAGGCATGTTATCCAGCCTCAGACCAGTTTCTCTCAGTGGAATTGCTGCAACCCCTTGCCACACATTATAATATCCAACTATTGCCAGAGGAGATCACAGTTGCAAAGTGTTTCCTGGTCAGGACAGGCAGAGATGCAGTCCCTACTATCCAAAGTGTCTTTTCCCTCCTGGATGATAATAATAATAATGCATTTGATTTATAAGGCGCCTTTAGGACACTAAAAATAAAAGTTCACAAATCGGTGAATGAAAAAATTATAGGATCAAATGAAAACTACGTACTAAAAATGTACTAGTAAGTTACGTTTAAAAGTACTAAAAACCAACAAAAAATACCAAACACTAACAAACATTCAGCACAGACAATGGGGATGCTGACATCTTAAAAAAAAGATTTTTTTTTAATGTTGATGTTGTGGTGGACACTAGATGGAGGTGTCTCACTTCAGAATGGACACTGATTGAGCAGCTCAACGAGCATGGGCTGATCGTGAACCCGGCCAAATGTCAGTTTGGCCTGCCGGCCATGGATTTCCTGGGCCACCATGTCTCTTCCCAGGGGGCTGTTCCTCTACCCGCCAAGGTGGAGGCAATTGCTGCTTTCCCCCACCCCCTCACCATCAAACCTCTCCAGGAGTTCCTGGGGATGGTTAATTTTTACAATAGGTTTATAGCCCATGCGGCTCACCTGATGAGACCTCTGTACGAGGCGTTGAAGGGGAAGAGAGCCAACGATGACGTGGGCTGGTCCCCGGAGCGGGTCCAGGCATTTGAGGGCTCTAAGGCTGCCCTTGCCAACGCTGCCATGCTGGCACACCCATCTCCTGCTGCTCCTATAGCCCTCACCACCGATGCCTCCGATTATGCAGTAGGTGCGGTGTGCGAGCAGTGGGTGGCTGGCGCCTGGCAGCCTCTGGCCTTCTTCAGTAGGAAGCTGCGCGACAACGAGAGGAAGTATAGTACATTCGACAGGGAGCTCCTGGCCCTCTTCCTCGCCATACGTCACTTCAGGTTCTTGCTGGAGAGCCGCAAGTTCACAGTTTTTGTCGACCACAAGCCCCTAACGTTTGCCATGGCCAAGACCACAGAGCCATGGTCGGGGCGGCAGCAGCGCCAACTTTCCGCCATATCGGAGTTCACTACCGACATCCAGCATGTAGCCGGTAAAGACAACCAGGTGGCGGACTGCCTCTCCCGGGCGCGCGTCAGTCCTGTGCACCTGGGCATCGACTATGTTGCCATGGCTGCTGACCAGCTCACCGACTCAGACCTTCAGGCGTTCAGGACGGCTGTGACAGGACTTCGACTTGAGGATGTGGTGTTTCACGACAGCGGCGCCACGCTCCTCTGTGACGTCTCCACTGGCCAGCCCCGCCCCATGGTTCCTACTGACTGGCGCCACCGGGTATTTGACACCATTCATGCCCTTTCACACCCTGGGGTAAAGGCGTCGGTCAAGCTGGTAGCGGCCAAGTTCGTCTGGCCGGGCCTTAGGAAGGACGTCAAAGTATGGGCGGCCTCCTGTGTGGCGTGCCAGCGTGCCAAGGTACATCGTCACACTAAGGCCCCCCTGGAGCCGTTTCTCATTCCAGAAAGGCGGTTTGACCATGTCCACGTGGACCTGGTGGGCCCACTTCCCCCGTCTCAGGGTTTCACACACCTCCTCACTATGGTGGACAGGACCACCAGGTGGCCGGAGGTTGTTCCCCTGTCATCAACAACGGCTGCGGAGGTGGCTCGGGCATTTATCTTCGGCTGGGTCACTCGGTTTGGCACGCCATTGGACCTGACTTCGGACAGGGGATCCCAGTTCACTTCTGAGCTGTGGAGCACCGTGGCTGAGAGACTTGGGGTGAAACTCCATCGTACCACAGCATACAACCCAAAGGCCAACGGCATGTGTGAGCGTTTTCACAGATCCATGAAGGCCGCTCTCCGGGCCACGCTCACAGATGGCAACTGGGTCGACCGTCTTCCGTGGGTCATGTTGGGCCTGCGTACTGCCCCTAAAGAAGACCTGCAGGCCTCTTCAGCCGAATTGGTTTTTGGTCAACCGCTGAGGGTCCCAGGGGAGTTCCTTCCTGGTTCCTCTGCCCCTTGGTCCACTACAGCTCACCGATCTGCCTTCCAGGACGCAGCGAGGGTGTTTGCCCCAGTTCCCACACATCACTGCCTTCCCCAGTCCTACATTCCTAAGGACCTGATGACTGTGAGGTATGTGTTCATCCGTCATGATGCCCACCGTTCTCCACTGCAGGCTCCCTATGACGGGCCCTTCCGCGTCCTCGAGCCGGGCCCCAAATACTTTGTGGTGGACATGGAGGGGAATAAGGAGCAGATCTCAGTCGATCGTCTTAAGCCTGCTCATGTGGTCCCAAATGGGCCGGTGGAGCTGGCTCAGCCCCGGCGCCGGGGCCGGCCACCCAAGTTTTCCCCTGTCCCATGCCCTCCGGCCGTTGTTACCCCTACCTTTCCACCGACAAAGCCTCGGCGGCGGCGGGGACGGCCCCCTGCCCCTACCCTTACCCTTTCCCCTTCCACGTTCCCTGTGACTGTTAAATACAGTCGTTATGGCCGCGTGGTCAGACCTCCTAATAGAGACTGAAGACACTGGGTGCACTGTTTTTGGGGGTTTGTTGTGTTCAGTTCCGTTTGTTTGGTGTTGCACTGAATGTCAATTCTGAATGTTCGGGGGGGCCTGTGTGGTGGACACTAGATGGAGGTGTCTCACTTCAGAATGGACACTGATTGAGTGACAGGAGGGAGTTGACTTAAGGGTGTGGCTGTACCTTGGTTCTGTTGGATTTGTTTGGAAGTAAAGTTCAGAGACTCGATACTCCGTCTGCTCGTCTCATTGATTCACTTCCACAATGTTAATGTTTATTATGGTTATATAAATCAGACAGGGATAGCAGTGGCTACAACCACAAATATTATTTTATGTGACATGGGTAGAACGGGAAAACATTTGGAAAAGAAATATGACACTCGGCTGGGTCACTCGGTTTGGCACGCCATTGGACCTGACTTCGGACAGGGGATCCCAGTTCACTTCTGAGCTGTGGAGCACCGTGGCTGAGAGACTTGGGGTGAAACTCCATCGTACCACAGCATACAACCCAAAGGCCAACGGCATGTGTGAGCGTTTTCACAGATCCATGAAGGCCGCTCTCCGGGCCACGCTCACAGATGGCAACTGGGTCGACCGTCTTCCGTGGGTCATGTTGGGCCTGCGTACTGCCCCTAAAGAAGACCTGCAGGCCTCTTCAGCCGAATTGGTTTTTGGTCAACCGCTGAGGGTCCCAGGGGAGTTCCTTCCTGGTTCCTCTGCCCCTTGGTCCACTACAGCTCACCGATCTGCCTTCCAGGACGCAGCGAGGGTGTTTGCCCCAGTTCCCACACATCACTGCCTTCCCCAGTCCTACATTCCTAAGGACCTGATGACTGTGAGGTATGTGTTCATCCGTCATGATGCCCACCGTTCTCCACTGCAGGCTCCCTATGACGGGCCCTTCCGCGTCCTCGAGCCGGGCCCCAAATACTTTGTGGTGGACATGGAGGGGAATAAGGAGCAGATCTCAGTCGATCGTCTTAAGCCTGCTCATGTGGTCCCAAATGGGCCGGTGGAGCTGGCTCAGCCCCGGCGCCGGGGCCGGCCACCCAAGTTTTCCCCTGTCCCATGCCCTCCGGCCGTTGTTACCCCTACCTTTCCACCGACAAAGCCTCGGCGGCGGCGGGGACGGCCCCCTGCCCCTACCCTTACCCTTTCCCCTTCCACGTTCCCTGTGACTGTTAAATACAGTCGTTATGGCCGCGTGGTCAGACCTCCTAATAGAGACTGAAGACACTGGGTGCACTGTTTTTGGGGGTTTGTTGTGTTCAGTTCCGTTTGTTTGGTGTTGCACTGAATGTCAATTCTGAATGTTCGGGGGGGCCTGTGTGGTGGACACTAGATGGAGGTGTCTCACTTCAGAATGGACACTGATTGAGTGACAGGAGGGAGTTGACTTAAGGGTGTGGCTGTACCTTGGTTCTGTTGGATTTGTTTGGAAGTAAAGTTCAGAGACTCGATACTCCGTCTGCTCGTCTCATTGATTCACTTCCACAATGTTAATGTTTATTATGGTTATATAAATCAGACAGGGATAGCAGTGGCTACAACCACAAATATTATTTTATGTGACATGGGTAGAACGGGAAAACATTTGGAAAAGAAATATGACACAAGTTAAGGGTATCAAAATGATGTTGCTGAATGTGAATGGTATGAATAATCCGATCAAAAAGAGTAAGGTGATGACGAAACTTAAGAAAGAAGAAGCGCAGGTTATCTTCTTACAAGAAACACATCTAATATCACAAGAACATGAAAAACTGAAGAGATTCGGGTATGAGAATTTGTTTACAGTTCTTTTAAACAGAACCTTAGAAGAGGAGTAGCTATACTAATTAAGGACACAGTGAAGTTTGAAATGATCAGGGAAATAAGGGATAAAGAGGGGAGGTATGTAATGGTCAAGGGGAAAATGGAAGGTAAAATGGTAACACTAGTGAATGTGTATGCTCCACCAGAAAGTGAGAAATATCTATTTGAAACAATCTTTGATATCATAGCGATGGAAGGGGAAGGGGTCCTAATCTGTACAGGTGATTTTAATGTAGTATTGAACTATGACATAGACACGACAAGCACAAAGAAATGGAGGACAAACATTAGCAAATATATGATTTTACAAATGGCAGAATTGGGAATCATGGATATATGGAGAGAAATGCACACATTAGACAGAGAATACACACATTATTCACATCCACACACAACATATTCAAGGATAGATTATTTTCTCATGACAACAGGGGACAGATACAGGGTAGAAGACTGCAGGATAGGGGTAACGGACATATCAGACCACAGCGCAATATATCTGACAGTGAACCTTAAAAGTAGACAGAGAAATACAGTTTGGAGACTGAACGTAGGACTATTAAATAACAAGGGTCTGGTTAACGAAGTAAAAGGAGACATAATTAGATAGAGAAGAAAATGATAATGGAGAGGTAGACCCAAAAATTTTGTGGGATGCACTAAAGGTAGTAATACGTGGAAAATTTATAGCAAAGACGGCATTACTCAAGAAGGCCAGAATAGAGACATACCAGAACTTGATAAAGAAACTGAAAGAATTAGAGAAAGAACAGCAAAACTCAGAGAACCAAAAGACACTTAGAGGTAAAGGACGTTAGAGGAAAGATAAACAAAGAACTGCTGACAGAAATAGAGAAGAAAGCTAGGTACATGAAACAGACATACTATGAAGGAGGACCAAGAGCGACCAGACTTTTAGCTAGACGAATCAGGACACAACAAAAACTGAACACAATACACACAATAAGGGACACAAACACAAACAAGATACTAAGAGAACCAGCTGAAATAGAGAAGACATTTGAAGAATACTATAAGAAACTATACATGCAACCGATAGCGGCAGGAGAAGAGGTGATAGAGACATTCTTAGAACATTTTTATCTACCATCGATAGGGAAGGAACAGAACGAAATATTAAACGCAGAGATTACAGAACAGGAAGTGGGGAATGCGATCAGTAAAGCAAAGAACAGTAAGTCACCGGGTAGCGACGGATTCCCCTCTGAATTCTACAAAACATTTAGACAGGAACTGAGCCCCATATTAGAAGCAGCATTCAGACACACGATGAAAGAACGCACAATGCCACCTTCATGGAAAGAAGCCATACAATTACTACAATTCCAAAAGAAGGGAAAGATAGAGAACTATGTAGCAGTTTCAGACCAGTGTCCATACTTAATGTAGATTACAAGATGTATACATCAATAATATCCAAAAGATTTGAGACATTTATGACAGATATTATAGACGAAGACCAGACCGGATTCATTAAAGGAAGACAGACACAGGATAACATAAGGAAGACAGATAGTAGAGGAGATACAAAAGGAAGGAGGAAGTGCAGTATTAGTTAGCCTAGATCAGGCCACGTGAGCGGATCGGCGCGGCCGAGAAATCCGCTCCTCGCTCTTTAAAGCTTGGTCCGCTCCGCTAATCGCTCATGTTGACCCCGCCCCCAAGTCGCTCTCCGCTCGCTCCCCGCTCACCTTGAATCGAGCGCTCCCCACTCCCCGCGCCAGATCGCTCAGCAGTTTTTTTTTTTTTTTGGGAGCATGGTGTAAATTAGCTCAAACTACAACAGTCTACACCCCCTGGGCCCCTTAACAATTGTTTGTATTGAGCCGCATTGTAATTGTAGCCATTCTGCAATGTTAAATAACGTTGTTTATCCATTCACTAGTTCTATTAAGCGATGATAGGCTAGCCGAGCCACAATGCTATGGTCGCTGCCATTAACGTTAGCATGTAAGCTAACGTCAACAACAATGGCGTCGATACTTTTTTTAACTGGAGTGAGTGTGGGCGTCTCTACAGTGACAAAGCCTGAACAGGCTAGCCTATCACAGGTTCACCCTTCTCATTGGTTGAAAATGGCCTTCATGTTTGTACATCGCCATCTGTTGCTTTGGCATTGTACTGCATGTATATATTACATCAGTGTTAAACCACTGTGAGCGGCCTGGAGTGGATTGGAGCGGAGGAGAACTCTCGCTCCGGACGTCGCCCCGACTCATTTTAAAACCCACTCCTCGCTCACGTCAAAACCGGCCGCTCCGCGCCCCGCGCCGCTCACGCTCCGATCCGCTCACATGCACTGGCCTAGATGCAGAAAAAGCATTCGACAGTGTAAGCTGGATATTTCTATATAAAGTATTGGAGAAATTTGGATTAGACAAAAACGCTATGAAAACAATTAGGGCATTATATCGAGAACCGACGGCAAGGATTAAGGTAAATGGTAGTCTGACGGACAGGATTAAACTAGAGAGAGCTACCAGACAGGGTTGTTGTCTTTCGCCGACGCTCTTCGATGTATTCATCGAACCACTGGCTCAACTAATTAGACAGACCAATGACATCAAAGGGGTGGAGATAAGGGGAACAGTACATAAATTGGGACTGTTCGCAGACGACGTGATAGTATAAATGAGACAACCAGACACAAGCTTTCCGATACTGATGGATTTACTGACAGAATATGGATATTACTCAGGGTATAGACTCAACGTGACGAAGACACAGACTTTAGCACTGAACTACACACCAACGATAGAGATCAAAGAAAAATACAAAATTAAATGGGACATGGACAGGATCAAGTACTTAGGGGTGAACACATTACAAGAGGGGTGGAGGGGTTATACAAGGCAAACTATACACAGAGTAATCAGAAAATCAAGAGAGACCTAGAAAGATGGACAGTAATGCCCCTAGATTTCAGCTCAAGGATCGAAATCATTAAGATGAACATATTACCAAGGTTATTATACCTATTTCAGTCTTTACCTATATTAATACCACAAAAACAATTCAGGGAATGGGATAGACAGATATCAAGATTAATTTGGGGGGGGAAAAGACCAAGGATCAGATATGTGACTCTACAACTACCAAAGGAGAACGGAGGAATGGCAGTACCCAGTTTAGAAGACTATTACTATGCAGCCCAGTTTAGGACAGTAGCATGCTGGTGCAATGTTAATTGGGGGGGGGGTAACAGCAATATGTACAATGATAGAAGGAGGGGAGATGCAGACTCTACAAAAATTTAAAGAAAGATTCAGACTAGAGAATGGAGACCACTTTAGATATTTACAGATTAGAGATTACTATAACAAAGAAATAAAACAAGACAGAGACAAAGAACAGAATGGGATAATTAAGATAATGGTAAAAGCATATGAAGGAAGGAAGGGGAGGGTTATATCATCCCGATCAAATTTGTTTGCTCCCGATCCGATCCCGATCATGTGATTTTGAGTATCTACCGATACTGATCTTTCCCGATCCGATCAAAAATATATATATTTAATAAAAAAAAGGAAAAAGAATTTCATTCCAATTTCTCACATTACATTCACCCTGAATGTTGACGTTATCCAGGTGAAAAGTTAACGATAGGTTATGTAGATAACCTAGTTATATTAGTATTGGCTGAGCGTCCCGCTCTGAGCCTTATGAGATATCCTTATCTCCTATGATACCTATTGTATCTCCCACGAACAAAAAACGACATGCACACCACCTGTATGGGGCTCCGCCCCCATGGTGGCACTGCCCATATAGCAGTGACTCTGGTCACCAAACATCCTTCCTCGCCAAAACCCGTCCCAGGAAAAGATTCCTCAAGAGGGAACTCAGGGCTGCGCAGAGCGGGACGCTCAGCCAATACTAATATAACTAGGTTATCTACATAACCTATCGTTATATGCCGTATTTGCTATCGCGTCCCGCTCTGAGCCTTATGAGATATGGGGAAGAGCGGACGCGAAGCCCGACAAATGTACCCCCTGAGGACCCGTAAGCCCACATCAAGGGGTGCGGGGAGCCCTGTCACCCCATCCTTCCTAATGAAGGGGGGGCGCAGTCAACTCCACCTGAATGTGAACAAGAGGGAACTAGAACCCCTTGAACACACCGTACAGGCGGAACCACGTGTGACCCAACACACTGTGGCCCATACCCAAAGGACGGGAAGCCAGAAAGGCCACAGACCCCAGAACCGCCTGGGAGACAGAACCCCCGGTCATGTCCATGAGGTAAAACCTTACAAAGGGGCCCGGGGAGGACCATGAAGCTGCAGCACAGATGTCCTCCACCGAGGCCCCACCCAGGAGAGCGGCAGAAGCAGCCACTCCACGAGTGGAGTGTGCCCTGACGCCCCCAGGGGGATCCTGCCCAGCCAACGTGTAGCAGAGGGTAATGCCCTCGCACAACCAATGGGACAGGCGCTGCTCCGACAGTGCCTCACCAGCACGAGCCCCACCGTAACAGACAAAGCTGGTCGGTAACCCTGAAGTCCTGAGTACGGCTGAGGTAAATCCCCAAGCACGGACTGGACATGACAGGTGAAGGCCCGCATCTAACTCACTAGTGTGAGGAGGAGGACGAAACGCCTGAACCACAATATCCCGGGAGCGGAAGGAACTCCGGATATTCTTAGGCACGAAAGCAGGATTAGGTCGCAGAGTGACACCGCAATCAGTCCGAAAAGACAGGCACTCTGGACGTACCGAGAGAGCACAGAGCTCACCTACGCGTTTAGCGGAAGTGACAGCCAGTAGGAACGCGGTCTTGAAGGACAGCTGTCCCAACGGCGCCTGCTCGAGCGGCTCAAACGGGGCCAAGGACAACCGACCGAGGACCAATTGAAGATCCCAAGTCGGAGCCAAGGAGCGTTGCACCGGCTTAACGCGTCGAGCGCCAAGCAGGAAACGCTTCACAAGAGGGTGGCTGAACAAGACATCCCCTCAAACCCCTCATGATAGGAGGATATAGCCGCCGCATATACCCTCACCGTCGAAGCCGACAGTCTATCAAGGAGAGACTGGAGGTAACTAAGGACAGCATCCAGGGGGCAGGAGACTGAGTCCCGGCCCCCCGCCTTACACCACACTTGGAACACACGTCATCTGCCCGCGTAAGCGCGACAGTGGAGGGAGCATGCGCATTCCAGATGGTAACACCATCAGGATCAAGAACCTGCACCCCTCAACATACCCGTCCCAACAACTGACCTAACAGATGTATGGGGAAGAATCCCTGGCGGCACGGCATCGGTCCCAGACCTGCCTGGCCATGTCCAGACGTAATCCTCACCCGTCAGGATGAGGACCGCCCAGCGACAGTACCTCTGCACCCACATTCTCCCTGCCGGGGATGTGGGGAGCCCTCAGGCCGCGCAGATGGAGGACGCCCATAGCCAGCTGCCCGCCGCCTGGTGCAGACAGGGGGAGCGTACTCCTCCCTGTCTGTCGATACACGACACTGACGTCGTATCGTCCGTCCTGATCAACACCATTTGTGGACCAGAAGGACCGCTTTCAATACCAACACATTGAACGTAGCGCAGACCGGGCAGCATGGTTTGCCAGCTGCCCCCTACTGCGTTGGCCTGACGCGTCACCAGCGAGGGAGGCGTCGGTGAAAACGCGACGTGAGACAGCGCCGTAACCGTCCTAGGACGGACCCTCCCGAGCGTGTTGACAACACGCTCTGAGATGGATGCCCATAGCCCTCCAACCGTTGACTGGGAAGAGGAGTACTCTACATCCAGTCTACAGCAACCCCAGGCTGGTAGAGACCTGCCTGGTACGAGACCTGACGATCCACCTTGACCGCGAAAGACCAGAACGTCATCAGGGCAGAACACTCCGTAACCCCGGACGACGCAGAGGCCCCAGTGCGGCCTCCACGCACTTGGTGAAGATGCGGGGAGCCAGAGAAAACCGAACGGCAGCCTCTGGTACTCATACGCTAACCCTGCAAAGGAAGCGTAGGTAAGCCCTAGGATGGAAGATCGGGGATGCGCATACGCATCCTACAGGTCTATGGAGGAGAACCAGACCCCCACCTGACAGTGTCCAACAGGTAGGAGACGATCCAAAAAATGCTGAACCTTCCCATGGGACAGGTCCAGCCTGGGTCTTACACCCCTCCCTCCCGACTTCTCGGGCAGAGAACACCGGGAAGAGAACGCCACGACGATGGCTTGCTTCGTCCACAGAGATTGGATCTCGTTGACCAGAGCTGTCCCTGCTGGAGACCCTGACAACAGGGTCTGTACCAAACCTGAAAACGGGTGGGGTTGTGTAAACACAAGTCCCCTCCTCAGCGTTCTATCCATCCACCTTGACATATGGTACTGCCGTAGTCATATGTGACAATACTCCCAACGCACCCGCCGTCACGTGGCGCAGGTCCGCCAGGAACTGTAGATAGTTGGCCCGGTCCCCCCGCTGTGCGTAGACAAACCTGGAACCGTGCGAGGAGCGCGTCCCGTGTCGAAACACCTGACCCTGACACCACCCACGAGGCAATCGCACCCAAGGGGGAACCCCGACAGAAAGGGCCGGTCTGATACGGGGGGCTTCCGATGAAAAAAGCCCCCCCACTGAACACCCCTCCAGAACATGCTGAAGGAGTTGTCCTGCAGCCGGACATGCAAGGTGTAAGGCCCCCATGGGTTCCTACACACCGTAGCCCTGCAGTGATATTACTACCACCCCAAATCATGTGAGCTGCGACCACTTGCCAATATTTCAGGAGTGGGAGGCACCAACATGATACCTGGCCTGGCGAAGGCGAGGCCGGGGAAGCCTGCACTGTGTGCCTCAAAAGGTTTCGAGCCCCCCTGCTGACAACACTTAAGTTGACAGACATAACACCAGGCTCAACCAACACAGTTCAAGGTGTGGGAGCCGCTTGACAGCACAACATTCTCACGGACAGACCCAGGCTCAGCCATCAACTGGGTGTCAGCCCCTGTCCCCATGAGAAGCGAAAAGGGGGGCCGCCCGCGCATCAACGAAGGCACGCGGCCCGCAGCCAAAGGAAACAATCAGAGCCCACTTCTTCCGCTGGTGTTGGGGAAGGGAGTGATCGGAGAGCGGGCTGCTCGCGGCAGGACGGTGACGGCTTGTTTGTTCAAGCCGAACCCATCCTACATGGCCGATCCTTCGGCCGCCAAGGCTGTCGGCCTTGTGGACACCTGTCGAATCAACGCCCAGGATACCTCTGGCGGGGGAAAAACATGGCCGCCCGTCGAGGGCCCCGTCATCGCCGCTGACGAGGCCGTGCTCTCTCTTCTTCTGGCTGCGCGGTGTGAGGCGGTGTAGGGCCTAGGACAATACCGCCCGCGCTCCAGCAGAAGACCAAAATCCCCTGCGGAGAGTGGAACCCTGAGCGGTTATAGCTTGCGGCTGGGTCAAAGCTAATAACATCAACAACCTCGCGCGATGTGTCGACGTCGGCTGGCCCTCAAGGCCCCTCCACCAGACACCATTTTTTTTATAGAAAAAAACAGCAATTCGAACACAGTTCTAATCGTTGCCAATTCCATACCGTGGCGGTACAAGCCTTAACAGCCCACCAGCCACTCGCCAGGCCGACCCACCCATGGTGTCGGCCGGGCGGGGCATTGTTTCAATATATCAAAAACAAAGGACTGATGTTAACACGGAGCACCAGTGGTGATTGCAAACAGCACCCTCCACTGTGGTGTGCACCATGAAAGGGTTAAATGAATAAAAGAGCTAAACCACAAAATACTGTAGAATGAGCAAACCCATACACACAAAGTTAAGGGGAGACGGACCAGTCCCGCCTTCATTCAAAATATTCACAACAGGACACCAGCCCTAATTTAGCCCATTTACCAAAAAAGGTAAACAAAGCCCCCCCCGCACTACTCCCCCAGTATACCGATTGACCGTCAGTATGAATGGTTGAGAGGAGAGAAAACTGTAGCAAGACAGACCTTCTCATAGCAGAGTGACAAAACGAAACAATAGCCCCCTACACAGGGCCGCCTCAGGAGGTGGGGGGCCTCGCGTCTAAAAACGCACAGGGCCTCACATTTCTCCCAGGCGGCCCTGCCCTTATACTACTGCAGCCTAGCGCTAGGCGATGTGGGACCCAAAACAACAATTGCCTGCGCACAGACACGCAACATGTTTACCATGTAACCATAGCCCCACTACCCGACGCCAACCCAGATGGGAACACCGTTCAACAAACCCCGCCGGAACACAAGGTAAAATACCTGGCTAGGCAACCTAGCCACGGCCTACCCTGTTGTCAACCCATTTACCCAAAAAAGGTAAATAGGACTCAGCAAAAAAAACCACAACAGCTACCGACCGACCTTCATTGATGAACCGGGCAAGAGGAGGGAGAGTGACAACATCTCACGGCGGAGACATTAGAACAGCATAGCAATTAGCAGTAGTAATAGCATGCGGCATTAGCGATAGCATGTAGCATAGCATTAGATGTTTTAGCAGCACGCCCAAGACAGCTTGGAAACTGTTCCCTGCAGAGAACGTTCACCAAACCATCCTGCCCCCGGCGCCAACACACAACATGGATGTGTAACAAAACAAACCAGCATTACTAACACTAATACCCATGCCTGAAGACACAGGGCCTACCTGAGTACAAGCTGGCCCGACAGCCAGTCTTGTACAGCTGAACCTCGATGTGCTGTCATCAAACGAGGAACATCAACACAGGCCCGTCGTGTCGCCGAAAACATGCGTCGAAGATGCCAGGGGCCAGCAACCTCCGGTAAGCTTTCAAACATTATGACTCTGATCTTTTCATCCTACTAGTTATCGTATGGTGCACGCAACCAAGTACGCTGGGACGAAAATAGAGGAAGGATGTTTGGTGACCAGAGTCACTGCTATATGGGCGGTGCCACCATGGGGGCGGAGCCCCATACAGGTGGGGTGCATGTAGTTTTTTGTTCGTGGGAGATACAATAGGTATCATAGGAGATAAGGATATCTCATAAGGCTCAGAGCGGGACGCGATAGCAAATACGGCATATAACTTCATTCAAGCAAGGCATTGCAACCGGAGTAATCTAAAAACTCTGCATCCAACCTGCTGCTTCATGAGAGCAATGGCGCCATCGTCTGTAAAAATCAGGTGACTGCAAGTTCTGCAACTAGTGGATGTCCCTCATCCTTGACATAAATCATTTGATGTATAATTAAATCAAAGGAAATGCGTTTGTTTTGGCAAAATTCTTCTGCTCTGTGACAATAAATAAATGAATGATGATATGGAATTTAAAACCAAAACTAAGGCCTCAGTATGAGTTTAAGACGTGAACATGGTCATGTTTGTTGAATTAAAAATTATAATAAAAAAAAAAAATCCTGATTATTATATATTTTTTTGATCCGATCTTCTGAAAATCGGGGGCCGATCACGTGATCGGATTGGGACATCCCTAATCATCAGCACTATATCAGGCAATAATGGACAGTAAGGAAATTACAACCTTGTATATAAAAGAAAAGTGGGAGAAAGAATTAGAAATAGAGATAACAGAGGAGGAATGGTATAACATATGTAAGATACAACAATCAACCACAGGATCAAGGATATGGAGGGAGTTTGGGTGGAAAAACATAATTAGATTCTTTAGAACACCAGAAATACAGGGTAATTACATGCCAACACAAAAGCCATGTTGGAGAAAATGTGGGCAAGAAGTAGCGAACCACACACACATATTCTGGGAAAATAAGAAACTATTGGGAGGATAGGAGGGATAATAAATGAAATAGTAGGATATGAAATACCCCAGACAGGTCAAGTACTATACCTAGGGAACTTGACACAGAAAGAAATTCAGGGAGAAGACAAATATCTGATTAAGATACTATTAGTAGCAGCCAAGAAAGTATTGACTAAACTGTGGTACAGTTAGAGGAGAAGTTAGAGTCAAAATGGGAAAAGTGGGAGGAATATAGGAAGAGGAACGACATCACAGAAGAATGAAAAGGAAACAAGAAAATAAATTGAAATGTAAATAAACAATGTAAATATAGAATTGACCGATGAACCCATGTCACCCCCTGTCTTTTATTTCAGTTTTCTTTTTGATATTATAATTTGTTCTTTATTGTTTCTGTCTGTTTAATTGTATTGTAAATTCTGTCTTTGTATTTTGTACCTGGAAGACCAACTGATCTGATGTTAATATTCCCTGATGATGTTGTTTGTATGTTTGTAAATAAAAAATAAAAATAAAAATGTAAGTTTAAAAAAAAAAAAGTCAGGGGGCCAACACTGATATTGCAACTTAAAGGGGCTATGTACTGCTATTCCTAGCACTATTTGGGCAACTTTACACAATTCCTGTGAGTCTATGTAACACATCTGTAAGGTTTATTCCAAAAATAATCATTGTTTTATATTTCTAATCAAGTACTCAAAACCAGCATTTTTCTGCCTCAGGATTTCAAGCTGTTATTGGCTTGGCTCCACCCATACTAGCAGAATGCTTTGAGTGACAGCCACCCACCAAATAGCTCTGCCCATCTCCCCATCCTTCCAGGTGAACACTTTATACTAATACAACATGGCTGTACCGGTACCGTATATTTGGGATCCAGCGAGCGATCCAGACTATATTTTGGAAGAAGAAGTTGAGTTGCAACAGCGAGGCTTGCAAATCGTTTCCGAGTGGTAAGTTTATGTTGTAACGTTAGTCTAATGGCTTGCCGAAAAGAACGAGTAACGTTAGTACTTACTTCTGACCAGCTTGCTTCGATAGCTTGCTATAAGTAACGTTACCTTGTTTACCTCTGACTAGTTGTGTTTGTATTGAGCAGTTTTTAATTATGACTAGCTTGCTTCAATAGTTTGCTATAACGTTACTTTATAAAGAGCAGCATACCGTTATATGCAACAGTTCTGTACGTGCGACCAGACTTTTGGTAGTACTGCACATTTTACCTAATGTCCCCCCGCAATTATAAAGGAAAGTTATTTGGGAACATGCATCCACTGTATGTCAATTGTAATAATGAATTGAAAATGGGGGACCCTGATGTAAACAAGACGAAAGTATTTTCCTGGTCTCCATCCTGCATCCTATAGCAGTTGTGTTGGTATTGAGCAGTACTTACTTGTTATGACTAGCTTCAGTAGCTTGCTTCAATAGTTTGCTATAACGTTACTTTATAAAGAGCAGCATACCGTTATATGCAACAGTTCTGTACGTGCGACCAGACTTTTGGTAGTACTGCACATTTGACCTAATGTCCCCCCGCAATTATAAAGGAAAGTTATTTGGGAACATGCATCCACTGTATGTCAATTGTAATAATGAATTGAAAATGGGGGACCCTGATGTAAACAAGACGAAAGTATTTTCCTGGTCTCCATCCTAGCATCCTATAGCAGTTGTGTTGGTATTGAGCAGTACTTACTTGTTATGACTAGCTTCAGTAGCTTGCTTCAATAGTTTGCTATAACGTTACTTTATAAAGAGCAGCATACCGTTATATGCAACAGTTCTGTATGTGCGACCAGACTTTTGGTAGTACTGCACATTTGACCTAATGTCCCCCCGCAATTATAAAGGAAAGTTATTTGGGAACATACATCCACTGTATGTCAATTGTAATAATGAATTGAAAATGGGGGACCCTGATGTAAACAAGACGAAAGTATTTTCCTGGTCTCCATCCTAGCATCCTATAGCAGTTGTGTTGGTATTGAGCAGTACTTACTTGTTATGACTAGCTTCAGTAGCATGCTTCAATAGTTTGCTATAACGTTACTTTATAAAGAGCAGCATACCGTTATATGCAACAGTTCTGTACGTGCAACCAGACTTTTGGTAGTACTGCACATTTGACCTAATGTCCCCCCGCAATTATAAAGGAAAGTTATTTGGGAACATGCATCCACTGTATGTCAATTGTAATAATGAATTGAAAATGGGGGACCCTGATGTAAACAAGACGAAAGTATTTTCCTGGTCTCCATCCTAGCATCCTATAGCAGTTGTGTTGGTATTGAGCAGTACTGTATTGTAGCCATTTTGATCATTGATAGATTGATTTCCTTCACCCTCAAATCAATCTACTAGGTGTACGTGTGGAAATTGTGGAAGAATGCCAACCGAGGCGGAGAATGTGTGCTGCATGGAGGTTCCTCAGGTACAGTAGTAATGTCACACAACCTTGCATCTTGGTAGCACTGAAAACCATGCATATGGCTAACTATTTAATTTTCTATATATAGGTCAGGAGGAGAATAAATCAGGAGCCCGAGGGACTTCTGTGCATGGTTGTTCATCCTGGATTGCAACCAGTCTGCTTCAACCCCTATACTATCCAAATGGCAACCAATATCTACAAGGCAGATTTTGGCCGGATACCAGCCCGCGGAATCAATAAGTAAATAATATTTATTACAGATTTATATATTCTTTTTACAGGTGTTTCTCCATCTTGCATCTCTCAGACTATACTAATCTTTCTTGCAAACACGATCTAATCCTTATTGCACATCCCATATAATCAATGCTTGCTACTGTCCAATAACATGACATGACAAATAGTAATTTCACAGCGTTTATTTTTTTTATATGTGCATAAATATAATACTTCCTTCTTTTTCTTTAGCCGTTTCAGATATATCTCGTACCGGTGTTTTGTGGCCTGGTGTTGGGGGTTCTTAGGACGCAGAGTGAGGGTAGTAATCCCTTCCTGTGTAGTGCTAAGAATCCGCACTGAATTTCCGGATGCTGATGGTGTCTACACTGGCTTCAGGCCGGTACAAGATTAAAGCGTGACACATATGCAGCAACCGCTTCTTCCATGGAAGGCCTGTCAAACTGTGCGCACAGATGTTCTGGGATGGGAATCTGCTCAACCACCTGGAGATATGGTTGGGGGTCACGAATGACGGAGTCAAACAGGAGCTCCATGAGCTGGTTCACATAGTCTGTAAATGAGAAATTGTTATTTGTTTTGTCATGTTAAAAAGGTTATTATTTATTCAATTTATTGTTATTGTTGTTAATGCTGTTCCACTGTAAGTGGAAATATTTTTCTATTTATATAGGTCATGTGTGTGCAATAATAAATGTTGATATTTTGACTTACTGACTGTGGGAGCGGTTTTCCTTGGTTTTATAGTGTGTCCACCCTTTTTGGCCTTGGGGAAGCTCATTCTGTAAGCCGGGGCTCCCGAAGCGTCTGTAGCTTGCTGGCGGTTGGCGTTTTCATTGAAATGCATTGCAGCTAGGTATAGTCTGAAAGGAAAATTTCGATAAGCAATATATTTGTAGTTGATCTGAGGTTATCTAATGCAACATAATGAGTGATTCGACACATCAGGAGTCCATAATTAGTAATTTGTACACAATATAAAATACCTGCAAAGCATTCCAATGTATGAAAAGACAACGTTCTTCGGGGCAAAACGTAAAATGACACTGTGATAGGACTCCAGTGAAGACGTTTGATGGTGTGGACTTAGTTTGGAGACATCTTTGATGAGCCTCGTGTTTAGCAGCACCTTCTCGAGCTGGTGGGCCGGTTTTGAGTCTAAAGTAAAAAAGAAATTGCATTCAGATATTTCATTAGAGTATATTACAGTAGATTATAATTATTCAAGCAAGTATACATTTGTAAATCACACCAATCTAGAATGAGAACATAAATAAATATGTTGAGTATATAATCATGATGAAAGACAGACAGACATACCAGGTTTAACCCACTTGCTACTATCACTCGACAAACGGTCAGCATGAAGACAACGTGGATAGAGTGGTTCTTCGTCGTGTTCATGTACATTCATCAGGTGATTGAGACATGACTTCCACTTGGCCACCCTCTCAGCCGGCGTCTTTGATGTGGCAGCAGTCCAATAGAGGTGGTTAGATATGTGTTGGCGCCATTTTTTTATCACCTTGCAGTCTTTATCTTGTGCCACCTTGTCCAGCTTCTTAGACAGGCCTTGAATTTGAATTAAGCAGAACATAACAGTCGTCAATCTAAACAGAACAGGATAACAACATCCTAAGAGATTGAATGTGGGATGCCTTTCGACATAAGTGTCATACCTTTGGCCACGTGCCACACATCGTAGAAGTGTTTGATGCCCAGATCTCTCAGGTACTTTTGAATCTGCGGGTGACGATCTGTGACAATACAGTCCAAGGTCACATCTCGGTCCTTCAGAAGAGCGAGGCTTCTCTTCAAGCCTTCTTTTTTCATTTGGTAACTGCCCCCTACCTCATTGCTCTGTTGAGGTACAAGCAAGGGAAGAGACACAGAGCAATGAAATAGCCTTTTCAAAATAGTCACCCGTATTAAAAACACTACATCCCCCATCCCACAATTTCCATTTCCTAACCCCCACCCACACACACAGCCAGACCACTTCACACCTACAGCGATTCAAGATTCAAGAGCGAGAGCTTTGTGAGATGTGTTTGTTTGAGCACAATGAAGGGTGCGGTGTCTTCAGACTTGTTAATTACCTGAATTAGTTGGACGTCTATGACATGATTGGTGGCGAGTTCCATCACAGAGTAACTACCGTACTTAGCACTGTGGCCTGTTGAAAATAATAATAACAATTTCAATCAATGTAGTGCAATATTAAAAATGTATTCATAAAGTCGAAATCTGACATTGGGGAGCTGTTTTCTAACCTGGAGAGTCTGCGCGCATGTCACCTCCGATTATGACCATCTCCTCCTGGCTTAATCTGGCGAGGGTAACCTCTTGCTCCGTATTCCACATACTCATAACAGCCGGTTCCAAGAACATCTTGGCGTGTTTCCGAAACGCTCTGTACTTGTTTGTCGAGACGTGTAACGCATTGAGAACCTAAAAGAATAAATGAATAACGCTTTGTTAATATGCATGTGTGAATCACAAACAAAAACATAATGTATATCTGACTTGTCAATCAAATCAATCAAATCAAATACCTTCTCCATTTGGGTGAAAGATGAGCCAGTGAAATAAACAGCAGCCGACAGCTGGATATTTCCGGCTGGTGTGCTCCCTAGGATTGGCTGACTGGCCCACTTTCTGCTATATTTACATCTCGGGCAGAGCTGGCGGACAGCCAAGAAGGTCCCTCGCGTAGTCTTCGTGAAATGACATCCAGCATCGCACACCGGACACTGTTGGAATAAGTCTAGTAGACAGTCTTCGTAAACGATGTATTTCTGGACCTCATAGATTGGTTTTGATGGTTCCCTGCTCGCTCAAGGGAGAAAAACACAAATAAATAACACGGCACAACTATACAGCTTTTCTATTTACCGGCCATGGAGATTTTTGTAACAACTTACGCTACAATCGAGGGCTCGCTCATCAATGAGTCAATGTTGAACGTGGAATCATGAGGTTCTGGAACGTCTATCGAGCTGTAGGTCACTTCATCGTCATCAGACTCCAGTCGTGGTCTTTTACTGGGTCTAAGTGCCTTCACAGGTGTTGACGTGGATGGTCCCTGTTGACTAGACCAGTAGCCAGTAGTTGTGGTCGCCACCCCGACAGATACAGATACGACTTTCGCCTGAACACCTATTTACAAAACATAGTTTAGTCAAACAAGGGAGTCAAACAAGGGAGACTATAGTTCAAACTGTACATATTACTATAGATACAAGATTGTTTATTGTCTTGTGCAGTTAAACAGGCCGCAGTTAATAATGTGCTTTAGTGATTGGTTGGGGGGGGAAGGGTGTCAGATCAGAGCCTGGCAGGCACAAAACTGGGTGGGGGGGGGGTTATATGTAAAGGCTATTATATATAGCTGCCAAAACTACATGTGTGTTAGAATACATTAATTGCTAATTGATCAGAAATGTTACAAACCTCGACTCTTGACATGTGACCGTAGAGTTTTCATAGACAGCTGTGTACCAACAGAACTCATATTTGAGGGGTCGGTCTGGCAACTGATGTCCCTGGAAGCTGGAGGCAGGCGTACATGGGCGCTGGAGCTTGTGGCCTAAGAATGGCCAAATAGTAAAACAATTACATTATATAATCCAAATATATAAATATAAATAAACAGAAATTATATACCCCACCGTCGAACACACACAGTAACGTTAGATTGATGATAACATACCTCTGATAACATACCTCACAATGGTTCCCCCACACACACACAGTGAACGTAGCAACAGTTCAGCTGACTAATTACGACATATCTACTTGTACTTCTGTTGCGTCCCGAATAGTTGGTACAACTCCTTTCTTTAGAACAATCCAGGAAAACACCCCAGCATCAAAAGATTAATTATATACCCCACCGTCGAACACACACAGTAACGTTAGATTGATGATAATAACATACCTCACCCCCCAAACAATGGTTCCCCCACACACACACACACACACACACACACAGTGAACGTAGCAACAGTTCAGCTGACTAATTACGACATATCTACTTGTACTTCTGTCGCGTCCCGAATAGTTGGTACAACTCCTTTCTTTAGAACAATCCAGGAAAACACCCCAGCATCAAAAGATTAATTATATACCCCACCGTCGAACACACACAGTAACGTTATATTGATGATAATAACATACCTCACCCCCCAAACAATGGTTCCACCCCCCACACACACACAGTGAACGTAGCAACAGTTAGTTACTTAGCTGACTAATTACGACATATCTACTTACTACTTCTGTCGCGTCCCGAATAGTAGGTACAACTCCTTTCTTTAGAAGAATCCAGGATGCCGCCCCAGCATCAAAAAGACCTTGATTGACAACGTCTTCGGCGGAAAAATGTGCAGTACAAACCCGAGTATGAGACGTTGCGACAGAACTAGGAGGGTCCCCAAAAACGAACTTTGTCCATTGCTGGCGAAGTTCGGCATCCACGGGAAAAGCGTGCAAAGACGTATTAGTAGCTTTACAGCCAGGAACAGAACATGTCCTGTAAGGCCTGCGGGGTTTGCTCATCGTGGAAGATAGGCAAGTGACTGCACTCCTGTTTCCCCGGTATGTAGGAAGGTAGCGGTAGTAGGTACCTCTCTATTCTAGGTAGAATGGGGGCGGGCATTAGCTCCAACCACAGAGCCAATCGCATCACTGTGCGCTACCCAGCGGCCGTATGACGTATATCGGCCGTTCAAATCAAAATGGCCTGATTTACTGGAGGAGGAAAGGGGCTGAGCTGAATCAGAGCAATCCGCCAATATGGTATTTAGACACTAAAACACATTGATACGAACTCCTATTACTATAATACAATGCTAGAGACTGAAAAATGACATTTATAGTACATGTCACCTTTAAGTAATCGCTTTTGGGTAGAAGCTGTCAACCTATCCAGTATTCATGTTTAACCCCTTGACGCTATGTTGACATATTTGAAAAAGATTTTTTTGGTCATTTAATCATTGTATCATTGAAGTGGTAAAATCTGACCTTTTTTCACAATGCTGCCAAATTTGTGACAATGTGCTCTGTAATTTCTAACAATTTTGTCCCTCAATATATCTCCTGTGAAAGGATGATCTTAACTATTGATTAAAAGAAAATCAACCAATGGTAAATCCGTTGGTCCATCACCTACAATGAACATGCATCCTTGGCAGAGGACACCAGATCCCTGTTTGGACTGACACATGATGACGACGATGATGAGGAGACGCACAAAGACTGCCTTCAATCAAGAATCAAGAGGGATAATCACAATGTCATTCAACTTGTTGATCAGTTCCAGAGATACAACGTCTTCCAACAAGAGCATATGTATGATTTAGTGTCCCTGACAACTGGTGATGTTGCCTCAGAAGAGATACTGAATGACCTTACACATGCTGCAGAGTGGCAAAAAAACAATCACTGAGTTGGTGAAAAACCAACTGGGCACAACAAACACAGACTTCCACGCCAGTCTCACCAAGAGAAAACCGAAAACATTCTCAAGACTATACAGCACAGATACCAAGCTTGAACAACTCAGATCCAAGTGTGTGAAGCCTGACAGGGATATTTTTCGCCACATCAATGGGTCTCATTCCCGAAAATTTTTCAAAGATATATTCTGGAAGACTTATCTTGGAACCACTGAGACATAATCAATGACAAGTTCACTCTGAGTCCTGAACGTGCTGGTAATATGTCTTAAGTGGCTGAAAAGGTCGCACAAATTATATGATCTGATATCTGCTTGGAGAATGGCATTCTGTCTTAAACTCGAAAGCGCGTTCCCGTTCAGGTCATTTGCATACAAAACACCGCCTCCAGAGCTCCTTATAAGGCAACTAGTGACGCAGCTGTGTGCAAATGGAATGGCGGAAGTGCTTTGCGAGTCTTGCGAGCCGCGTGATTACGGAACCTAGCGTCAGTCAGTGCCAATCAGAGAGCGTCTCCGAGAAATGCGGTTAGGTTTCGTAATCACGCTTGCGTGCCATCAAAACTAGATTAGATTAATGTATTGGCATCATATACAGCTCGCGGTACACCTGCCGCAGCGCACGCGCACACACACACACACACACACGCGCGCGCGCAGTACTGTATATGAATGAATGAATGAAATATAATATATATAGCCTACGGCGGGCGTAATGAATGAACGCAGTATGGCTTATTATTCCATAATTAAGCCTATAGGCTACTGTTCATTCGTAGGCGCACACAAGACTTGTTATGGAATATTAATGCAGTCTATTTCCACCGATTAGCTTTAGTTCTTATTTATTTATCCACTGTCATTTCAGTGTTGGTGTATAGGCTATATAGTGTATTTCAATATAAGTTTAATTGATTAATGATATATTCGAAGGAATGCAGGTTTATAGCTATATCAACCCCCTCCAATGTACAGTAAATGACCAAGTATGGTTTTGTCAATATTCCAATGTACAGTTTTGCTTGTAGGCCTACAGTGTAAGTCTATCCCCCACCCACCCCTCCTACCCAACCTCCTCCAACAGTTTCTACGTCAAATGTACTCTCTTTTCTGGACTTTTTTTGTATCACAAACAGTACTGTATTTGCAAATCTGGTATGTCATAAATGTATAGATGTAGCAGTACTGTCTATCTGTGTCGTGTGTGTCATATATGTTATGATGAATTGAAAATGGGGGACCCTGATGTAAACAAGACGAAATTCTTTCTCTGGTCTGCATTCCCTTATGTAACTGAGCTGTACTGTACTGTACCCATTCTGCAATCTGTTAATAAAGTTTTCAATCAATCAATCAAACAAAGGTCTGTCCCATTGTATACCAATCAATGGGATATATTGCATGTTGACCTGCATTCTTTCAAATGTATATAATTAATCATTAAAACAGATGTGTAACAAATAAGAAATACAAATTCCACAGAAGGCATTAAATAATTATTATTTTCAATCATTTCACAATAATTGCATAATTGTGTTTGAATATCTGAGTAATTAAAGTAATTATACATTTGTCCAAAATAGCTCATTCAGATATGGTTAAGCAGCTGCCCTGTGATCAGATGAATCCATATTATTTATTTTTCCGACATCAAATGCGTAATTTCTTATCGTACAAATATTGTCATATTTATTTTAATTATGATTAAGTAATTAATTCCAAGGAGGCCTGCAGCGTTGACGTGAAGGAATCACTATGAGAACACAGTCTGTCAAGTTATAATGACATTTTAAATTAGTCAATCAATCATGAGATTTGATCGTGGTTGAGAGCAGATTTAAGAGTGCTCCTCAGCACTCTTAAATCTGCTCTCAGCCACGATCAAATCTGATCTCAGGAAAATTTGGGGACTCCCACTCCCAGCCCTAATATGTCTTAAATGGGCCGAAATCTGGTCTCATTCCCGAACGAAGTTACGACAAAAAATGTCGTCTTAGCATTGTATCCATGGAGAGTGGCAGAGAGGTCAACATGGATGAGCTTCTCCAAAAAGAACTGTGTGCAGTCCCCCTGTCACTTGCCACAACAGATTCAGTGCTCAGGCCTACAAACAAAGCTGACTTAGCCACCATACTACAAGCTGGTGCAAAGGAAACAGAGCTCAGTCCATCTGTTATGAGAACATGCACCATCATTGATGGAATGGCCTTAGTAAGAGCCATGGGAAAACCTCAAAATGCATCAACCTTCGGGAGTGGATATGATATGATATAATATATTTATTTATATTGCGCCCCTCAACCAATAGTTTCATCGGCCCGGGGCGCATCCCGGGAGAGAAAGAGAAAACAAACAAAAAAGGCAGGAACAAAATGAAAAACAGAAAAATACAGGCAGTCCAGCCAATCAGATAGAGAACAGACAGACATAGTACACCACACATACAACATTACAAAAAACTAGCTCATGGATTGTTTATGGCGAATAGGTGGGTTTTGAGCATGGCCTTAAAGGTCTGTAGGGTGCTTGCAGATTTCAGGTTGAGTGGGAGCTTGTTCCAGAGGGTCGGTGCTGCGACTGCGAAAGCCCGGTTTCTCTTTGTGTGGGGGATTTTTAGGCAGATTTGGTTGTTTGTGAACGGAGGTATCTGGAGCTGGTTGATTGGATCAGTTATTTTATGTAGGCTGGGGCAAGACCGTTTATGGCTTTGTATGTGAACATGAGGATTTTGAAATGTATTCGCTGTTTTACCGGGAGCCAGTGTAGGGATACAAGGACTGGGGAGATGTGGTCCCTCATCTTGGTGCCCGTCACGAGCCTGGCGGCTGCGTTCTGGACGAGTTGGAGGCGGTTTAAGTATTTGTCTGCGACACCAGAGTAGAGGGCGTTGCAGTAGTCCAGTGTTGAGAAAATGAGGGTGAGGATGACCCTTTGAAGGTCGCTGGGGGATAGTGTTTTATCGGTACCAACAAAACTCCATCAAGAGTGGAACAAGAACAAAACGCAGCACTACTCAGTGAAAGGTTCGCACAATTGTGAGTAGAGATGTAAAGCTACCTGCTAACTGGAATAGCTTCATTGAAATGGATGAAAACAAAGCCAACCTTACCCATTTCCTATCAACTGAGCTCTTTGAACTGCTGCAGTCAGGCAAGCGATACCGGAGTCTCATGGCAAGCACAGAGACTCAGAAGAAGCTTCTATCCTCAGGCCATCAGAATGCTAAATGACAATAACACTATGTAACAACCATCAAATGCACTCACAGCACACACATCCACACGCACACACTCACTTTAAACAAACAACTCACTGCAGCACCCACTTTACCCACTTTAGAACACCTAAACACACTTTATATTTATTGGTAAAGAATTTGCACTACAACACATACCTCATTACACCTTACTGTAAATTGTACCTAAATTGTACCTCATCCCATTTCTGCTTTGTACTGTATAGTATATTGTATTGTAACTCAGTTACTTCTACTCTGCATTGTACATTGTATATATGTATATACTGAACACTTTTGTCTACGTACTTGACTTCTATTTTATACTTGCTATACTTATTTTATACTTATCTATTTTTGTCTAGCAGTCTCTGGAGTGTAACAGAAAGAAGCATTTTGTATAAAAGTTGTGGTAATATTGACTTTGAATTTCATAATTAATATGTGTGAATAAATTAGAGAACCATAATGTAAAGCCAGGTGTACCTTTCAATAGCAGAGTGGACTCAGTGGCTAAATAAGGAACCATACTTGAGACAGTTGCATCAGATAACAGCAGGAACAGTTATTTCAACTCCCACTCAAGCAATGACTAATTTAGAGAACAAACAACACCTTCTCGAATTGACTGTATGTAAATGTAGAAGCAGAGCCAGCTGGGTTGAACACAGGGCAGACCAGTTTAGACTTGTTGAAGAGATGATTAGTCATGGACACTAATTCACAAACAAAGTTATCTATTAATCAACTGTTTAGTATCAAAAGGTAAGCCAAGAGTAAACCATAATATTAGAAATGTGTAAATTCATATACACGGGAGATACAGTTGGTAAAAGGTTTATTGGAACATGCCTCTGTACTCATCAAGCGGCCACACCAAGGAGGGGGGCCACCAAGACCCCCCTTCTGTTCACTGAAGGAAGACAACGAAGGGGGCCATTGACACCAACCCCCACCCGAGGACAAGAACCTGTTGGGGCCAGCCCCAACAGGAAGACAATGACGGGGGCCACCAGCGGCCCCCTCTGTTTATTGAGTCAAGACCCACACAGGAGATCGAGGAGGTGGGGGCAGCCGGCCCCCACAGAGAAACCCAGGAGATCGATTGGGGACAGCCCCCACAGAAGACCACCTGATTGGACCAAAATGTACTACTAGAATGTTATGATTGGTGGGAAGTTATAGTATATAAGAGCGAACATAGTGTTAGTTCAGGAGCCCAGACCCCCTCCCCAGGTCTGTGGCTCCACCGCTACCCACCCAGAGAATGCTGTTGGCTGATGTTCATGTAAGTAGGCTGGATGGACCCATTATGTTGGTTAGAATAGAATATAAAGATACTTATCTTAGAAACCAGGCTTACTTATATGAAAAGCGGCTTACAGTAAATTCTATAATTACATTTATGTTAAAAATGAATGTCGTTTGTACCTACATGTTGGGGTTTTGAGATGCAAACCTTGTTGATCCTGTGTACAAAGCAGACATGATTAATGTATTCTGATAATCCTTGTATGTGAAAAGCAACCTTTTTATTCACTCCTGGCCGCCGAGACAAATAAATCCATGAGTTGAATTCGAACTCTGTTGTCTGGACTGCACATTTATTCCTTGCTGGCTATATTGGGAGTCAGATGAGGAGACCAAAAATTCTATCACTTATGATCCTTTCTCCTCCTTCCAGTTAAGCGACCTCCTTGTACTGTACAATAACCTTAGATTATTGTTAGGATTCTACGACAAAGTATTCTGTACTTATGTATGACAACTAATAAAGAAACTTGAACTTGAAACTTGAACTTGAGAATCATGTGCAGCTTTATGATGAGTTTACTGATAAATTGTTATCAGTGGAGGGTTTGAGGATCCTGAAAAAGTCAAGTCAGCAGCTGGGATTGATGTATCTCCCCTACAAGCTACACATGAAGAAGCAGATCTATACACGCATACTACTACATGCAGCTGATGCAACAACGAAAGGGTTTCAGATGCTCATCATTCAGTGCAGAGACACAGATGTGTAAATGTATGTGTATGTACATTTTACTCAAACTGACTACATTTTACTCAAACTGAGTAAAAATTTACTCAGTTTGAGTAAAATGTACTCAGTTTGAGTAAAATGTACTCAGCTAAATTTACTGTGTATTTGCAAACCAACTAAGCCAAGAAGTTTGGATGAAAGCAGGAACAGCTAAGAAACCATGCTACATCAAAGTCCATCAAATCACACTACCAAATGAGATGCTCGATGGTCTGTTGGCATTTCATGCCATCACTGGATGTGATACTACAAGCCAGTTCATCGGAATTGGAAAAAGGACAGCATGGAAAGTGTTCGAGCAGTACCCGCATCTTCTCCACAACTTTGGTGAGGATGAAGTACCAAGTACCACTTCCCTATCCTTGGCAGAACAGTTTGTATGTAAGCTCTATGACCTTAAGTCAACCAGCAACTCGATACAAGAAGTTTGCTGCACTCTTTTGAAAACTTAAAGCCAATGTTGCTACATTACCACCAACAAAAGATGCATTGTCAATGCACCTCAATAGGGCCCACTACCAAACGAAGGTTTGGAAACAATCACTAGTGACACATCCACAACTGCCCTCACCAATCAATTGGGGTTGGCAGATGATGAATGGTATGCTGGTCCCCATGCTTCTTACCAAGGAACCTGTACAATCCACATGCGTACAGCTGACAGTGGAAGTCAGTGCAGTACCAGACAGTGTCTCTGTCGCAGAAGAGGACTGTAGGGCGTGTGGATGTGCTTGTGCAGCATGGTGCATGAACTCCAATGACATTCAAGAGACTAACGGTGAAGAAAACCGATCTTGATCTGGGTGTTGTGGTGCGGCCGCAAGAAAAAAGCACATCAACAACGTGATCTTCAGTGTGCGATGCTCAGCCCTCCACATCAGCACGTGCACTGAGGGCACAGGGGTGTACAGATCGCCGTCTGTAACCAGAAAACCTTGAGTCTGAAGTGCCTTCTAGGTCCTAATGGTATGTACCTGAGATTCTAGACTTACCAAGTGTACTACCTTGCTGTGGATCCAGTTGTTGTGCCATTCTGACCTTGTGTCTCTTTCCTCCTCAGGGCGGGATCCACAAAGAATGGATTGCACGGTGCTAATTGCACCCTTACTTACAATCCATTATGAATTGAAAATTATGTAAACAAGACGAAAGTAAACAGATTGCAGAATGGGTACAATACAGTACGGCTCAATACACACAAGTGTTAAGGGGATGCATACCAGAGACTTTCGTCTTGTTTACATCAGGGTCCCCCATTTTCAATTCATAATAATTAATGGAAAAGATATACAAAAAGGTACAAGCTTATTTTGATGGGAACAGAATAAATTCAGATCACCAACACGCATACAAAGCTGGCTACTCCACAAACACAGCACTCACATCGCTGACTGATAACTGGCTTACACATAATTATTATTGATAGGAAGTCAATGGTGGGTGCTGTGCTTCTGGATTTTAGCGCTGCATTCAACATTATAGATCATGATCTTCTGCTCATGAAACTTTCAGCTTATAAATGAAGTAACAAGGGTCTATGGTTCTTATATAAAGAACCAGATCATCCTACTCTGCGTTGTGTCTGTCCGTTCCCTTGTACTTAAAAAGACCAGGCATGGCCTTGTAATGACGGCGGAGCAGGAGAGTGAAATCAAGACGATGAGAGTTTGCTTGTTCTCAGATGCAGCTTTATTTCAAAAGTGAAATAACAAAAGGCTTGAATTCAAAACGTGCAATGAAACAAAGATACCATTTGAGACTATGCCCTCAAGCTCTTTGTTCCAGACTAATCAAAAGAAAGTTACTAAAGGAATGGTCAATGTAGGCCTCGGTTGCCTGGTGACCACAAAGGAATCTGGTCTCTCGTCTTCTTCTGTGTTCCTGCTGCCGTCCTTCTGTGGGTTGGGCTCAAGAAAGCGTGTGTGTGTGTTTAGTTTCTTCTTGTTCTGCTCTCTCTCACTAGACCGCTAGCTTTAAAGCTTTTACTCCTCCCCCTCTGACCATGCTAGTCTTACGTCAGGAGGGGAGGACTTTTTTAGAAGAGAGAGCTGTTGATTGGTTGAAACCCTAAAGCGGCCATTTTGAGCAGGCCTGTCGTCCCCTCTGATCCTAGAAGAGGCCGGCTTTAATGTCTCTAAAAAGATATTTCTCTATTTCATTATAGTTTAACGTTTAATACCCCAGTATCTATTTTTATAGTTTAATAATGTAAGATTTTAGCAAGGACTATACTTGATCGTGAATGTTGTCGTTTTCTGATTGAAATTTGGAACGTTATAACTAAGTTTAGCCTTATTGCTGGTTCTGTGATAAGAACAAAGAAGTCTATATTTCTTAGTTAAATATAGAAGTTTCAACTGTTTAGCTATTGTTGTCCCTTGTTACATCCCAATGTATATATTCCCCAGTGTGTGTCTTCATGTGTGTGTGTTCTCCATTTTGTTTCCTCCCTCCAGCCATTGTTCCCTCCACCATTGGTCCCTGCCAGGCCTGCCCTTCCATTATAGCAACACAGCACCGATTGGTGGATGGTTTTCCAGACTCCAACACTCAATCAACACCACCCAATCATGGATCACCCCACACCTGTTAAAACATGGCTTCTCACTTCAGTCTTTCTCTCTCTCTGGCATGAGGCTAGGCCTAGTGTGATTTTGTAACCTGTAACTTTGACAATATTGCATTTCGTTTATTGGCCTTTGGTGCTTAGTGGAAATTGCCTTGTGTGTGTATGGCCACAGAGAGAGCATTGTTAGTTATAGTTTGTTTTTGTATATATTCTGCCTTTGTTTTATGTATCATTAATGTGTTTTTCTCTCTTTCTCAGGAAGCACAGATGGGGTGAGCTGCCATTTCCTTTGGATATTGTTTTCTCCTGTTTTGGTTAGGTAAGAGTAGTTTAGGTAATGTAATTTCTTTTACCATAGATTAGATTGGGTTTATTTGGAGTATAGTGGTGTTTGTTTGTTGTTTTGGCCTGGGCTCACCCTTGAGCTATATGTGCTTCCTTTGCATCTATCAATAAATATCATTGTTGTTTACAAACGTGGTCCATCTTTTCTGTCAACCAACTGTTATGTTACAGCCCTTTACCCTTAGACTCACAGGGGTCGTAACATAAATGGGGGCTCTGCCTGGATCTTGTAACCCGTGTTCAATTGTTGGTTGATGGATTTGGTGAACTGTGTTTGTTTACACTTGTATAGTAATTAATTAATCTGTGTGTAAAAATGGCATTTGTGTAAAAAAAATAATGGCAGTTAGTACTTTTGATCTGGGGAAATTCTTGAGCAATCCTACTTGGGAAGCGCTGGATAGCTGCCGCAAGGCAGACTTAGTGGAGATTGCCACACATTTTAAACTCTCGGTTCAACAAAAGCATCTTAAGCAGGATATCAGGTGTCTTGTGGTAGATAAGCTGTTGGAGCAGGGGACGCTTGTTTTACCTGTGGTCTCTGATGAACATGCAAGTCCTCCTGGTGAACCTACGGAAGCACAGCCTTCTGAGGAGCAAGCTCATGGTGCTGAGAAGGCAGGTGTGAAAGTCACATTGCCACATTTTCACTTGGCCTCTCCTGTGTCATCTGGGTCTCGAGAAGGGGCCCAGGTCAAGGTTAGAATAGCCCGTCTCCAGATGGAGGCTCAGGAGAAGGCACAAGCACGTGAGGCGGAGTATCGGCTTCGTAAAATGGAGCTTGAGGCGGAAAATGAAAGGGCTGTTAACATCCGTAGGTTGGAGCTTGAGGTGGAAAAAGAGCTCAGACTGCGGGAGTTGGAGCTGGGAGACCAAAGGAGTGGATCCAACTCTGCTACACCGACTCCTCCACAAGGCCCGGGTATGTCCTCCTCCACAGCTTATTCATCACACACTTTTGATATAAGTAAACACATTGCTTTGGTGCCTCCGTTCCGAGAGACAGAAGTTGATACTTATTTTAATGTGTTTGAGCGTATTGCTGCTTCATTGCGCTGGCCAAGAGAGGTCTGGCCTTTGTTGCTTCAATGCAAATTGACTGGTAAAGCCCAAGAGGTTTGTTCAACACTTTCCCTAGAAGATAGTTTACTGTATGATACTGTGAAGGCTGCCATCCTTCGTGCATATGAGCTTGTGCCCGAAGCTTATAGGCAGAGGTTTCGCAGTCACAAGAGAGCTGTCAACCAGACCTTTGTAGAGTTTGCTAGAGAGAAGGGAACTCTCTTTGATAAATGGTGTGCAGCAAGCAAGGCCTCAGATCTTAACTCTCTCAGAGAACTCATTCTATTAGAAGAGTTTAAGAATCGTTTGCCAGAGCGTATTGTAATTTACCTGAGTGAGCAGAAAGTGTCCACTCTGCAGCAAGCTGCTGTATTAGCTGATGAGTTTGCGCTAACTCATAAAACTGTGTTTGTAGATAGGCGTGACTCGTTTCTCCCCCATGATTTCTCTCAGAAACATTCTGTCCCCAACCATTCAGAATTCACACCCCCAACCAAAAATGTCACCTCCACGCTCAAAAGAGGAGCGGACATGTTACTACTGTCATAAGCCTGGTCATGTTATTTCTGACTGTTTAACATTGAAACGTAAGCAGCAACCGTCCTCTCAGAACTTTAGACAACCCAAAGGGGTTGGTCTGATTAAAATGGCACCTGATTCCGATCAACAGATGCACAATGATCAGGATGTTCTCGATCCTTGTTTCAGGCCATTTACTTCCAAGGGTTTAGTTTCCTTGACAGGGGATCCAAAAGATCAGTGTACAGTTCAGATCTTACGAGATACTGGAGCCTCACAATCCTTTATCCTCTCTGATGTACTACCTCTGTCTGAGAAATCTTCCTGTGGTTCTAGTGTCCTAGTTCAAGGTATTGAGATGGGTTTCGTGCCAGCCCCGTTACACTGTATTCATGTACAATCTGATTTGGTCACTGGTTTCTTTAAAATAGGGGTGAGACCTTCCTTGCCAGTTAAAGGCATTTCCTTTATCATGGGAAATGATTTAGCTGGAGGACAGGTGAACGCTGTGCTGGAAGTGTTGGATCACCCAGACACAGATTCTCTGCCTGATGACTTGTCACAGAACTTCCCTGAAGTTTTTTCTGCAAGTGTTGTCACTCGTGCTCAATTGAAAAAGAGAGGTGATGAAATTAATTTGTCTGACTCTGTTTTTGCTTCAGCCTTTGTCAGGGAGGAGTTGCTGGCTCCAACTTCTGATACCGCTGACAAACCACCGACTCATAGTAAGGTACCCCCACAGACAACTGTAACTAGTTCCGACGCATTGAAGTTACCCGTTACTCGTGAAATGCTAATTACTGCCCAGAAGGCTGACCCTTCTCCTGCAAAATGTTTCTCTTCTCTTGAAACGGAACAGAGGAGAGAGTTGCATTCTTATTTTGTGGATGAAGGAGTTTTGATGCGTACATGGAGGTCCCATGGTACTAGACTGGCAGAGCATGCACAATCGGAGATAGGGCTACCAGATCAGGTACCAGACTGGAGCACTGTTTATCAGATTGTTGTCCCTGCAGTTTATCGTCAGCATGTACTGTTCTTGGCCCATGACCACCCTTGGTCTGGACACTTGGGAGTCACTAAAACATACAACAGAATACTTCAACATTTCTTTTGGCCCGGTTTGAAGTCCGATGTAGCACAGTACTGTCGTACCTGTAGTACTTGTCAGATCACCGGAAAGCCAAACCAGGTAATTCCACCTGCTCCCCTCTGTCCTATACCAGCGGTCGGTGAACCATTTGAACATGTCATAGTTGACTGTGTTGGTCCGTTGCCAAAGACCAAAGCCGGCAATCAGTTTTTGTTGACAATAATGTGTACCGCCACCCGTTTCCCTGAGGCTATCCCTCTTCGCAGAATTACAGCGCCTGTGTAACTGAGGGGTACAATTCCCTGACTGTATTGATAAGTATGGTATCATTAAACCACTACCGTCTTATGTACAATTCTACTGGCCATACAGTACACAGGTATCTAATGATGAACACTTCCCCACAATGAATCGGTTCCACACAAAGTTGTATTTAAGTATTTATTAGTAGCAAAAGGTACATAATATACTTTACTTTACTTCACTTTGAATGCGCTTATAAGGCAAAGGAATGTGCGTAGGCAAATCAATAACGAATGTCCATTCTCATATTACGCAGGAGGTAATCATACAACCTGAATCTTAGGGAATTATATCTATGGTACACTAGTAATATAGCGGAAGATACTGGAAGGGTCCCCCCGGTTGTAAGCCAGCAAGGGTAGAGGATCTGTCGGTAGTAGAGTCTGGGTCAACGATGATAAGGAGACTCAGAGTACAGGAGACGGTGCAATAAGATCTTGATCCACAGACGAATACAGCTGTTCTCCGTAGCATGTAGCTCCACATGGAAGAAAGCTAGCCGGCCTCTGACTTCTGAGAGGCAGACTCGACGTGGCTCCTCACAGGTTAAATCCCACACACTTGTGGGTGTCGGCGATTCTCCGCTCCATTAATTACAGGACCAAAAGCAAATATAATCCAGCCGAAAAGGGCTATGCAGTCGTCGGTAGGTTATCCAGTGTACATAATCCACACGATCCTCGTCTAGGGCCCCTCGGGTGAAAGCGCCATGATAAGCAGCCCAGCCTGGATAAGCACTCTAGCTGATACGAGGAAACGTTGGTGATGCTGGTCACTGTAGAACTTTAGCCGCACGATACACTATACACAAATAGACTATTACTGACTTAATAGAATAGGTCGAACTCGACGGTACAGCGTTAAACTCTGACACTTCAGTTATTAATTCGCACGCGGTCTCAATGCTCTATTTAGGGCCAAACAGGCCATACTTCACCGCACGTCGTATCGTGGGTGAGGCTTCAACTTTAGTTACTAAGTGCTTCTGTATTCACCTGCACCGTATTTATACGCTTAGATGAATAAACTAGTACCAGCTTTATTCCTGTCTCATATCCTTGCGCAATACCGTTCATGTCCAGGCATGTCCCCGGCGGTGACTTTGAACCTGACTTTGGAGGCATGGCCTTGGCGCCTGTGGACCGCTGTCCAATAGGAGAATGAAATATTATGGTCTGTACTAGGCTAAAGGGATATTCCGTGTATATGTACAAGGAATATACAAGGGATATCAAACGATATACAAATATTATGCAATATATATCAATCAATAAATATATATATTCGGTTTAATCTGATCCTTTGTAACAGCCGCCTCCTAATTAGTCCCACCTAATTAGCTAAGCAGAGACAGATTAACCGCACTGTCCACTACTCAATGTCTGTTATGAGGGTAGGGCAGTTCACAAAGTCATGGGGTCATGGTCGTCATCAATAGTATCGGGGAGCCTTGGCAACTCTATTAGCCTCGCCACGGGTCGGGTGTAGATCCGCCCTTGGACGAGCACTTCGGCCGCTCTGACCTTTCCGTCGGCACCGGTGATCACTTTGCTTACGCGGCCAGCCGGCCACATAGCTCGGGGTAGTGACTGGTCGATAATCATGACGACTGTTCCTTCTGTCAAATTGTCTCTCTCTTTCACCCATTTCTGGCGGGTCTGTAGAGACGGTAGATAGTGGAGTAGGAAGCTGTTCCAAAACTTGTCAGCCAGTACTTGACTGTACCTCCACATTCTTCGGCCGTTCGCTTCTTCAGGCCTGTACACTGTCTGTGGTAGCGCGGGGTCCAGCCGCCCCATCAAGAGAGTGTTGGGGGTGACTGGGTCGACATCTGCTACATCACTTGAGACGTAACCAAGGGGCTTTGAGTTCAATACTCCCTCGATCTCCGTGAGGACTGTCATTAGGACTTCTTCCGCCACGGTCTGGGCCCCAAGCACGGCGTACAGGGCTGTCTTTGTTGAACGTACTTCTCGTTCCCAAGTTCCACCAAAGTGAGGTGCATTCGGGGGGTTAAACTGGAAATCAATCTGGGATGGAGCGAGGTGGGTCTTAAGTTCTGGGCCCATAGCTTGGAAGCTCTCTCTCAGCTCTCTTTCTCCGCCTTTGAAGTTTGTCCCGTGATCAGACAATAATATAGACGGTTTGCCTTTCCGCAATGTGAATCTTCGGAAGGCCATAAGGAATGAGTCTGTAGTCATGGTTGGAAGGAGTTCTATATGCATCGCTCGGGTGGTCATGCATACAATACCCCACCGCTTCTCGGTCCCTCTTCCTTTCTTTACATACAGCGGGCAGAAACAGTCCATACCGGTGGAGTGAAAAGGCTTGTCGCCGAGTCGGAGGCGACAGGGAGGTAGTTCAGCCATCCGGGGTATACTGGGCTGCGCTCGCCATTTACGACAGTCTAGACAAGTCCGCTGGAAACGCCGTACTGCTTCTCTCCCTTGCAGTATCCAATAACGACGTCTGATCTCCGCGAAGACTCTCTCTGCCCCGGCGTGATGCACATCCTTGTCGTATTTCTTTATGATCAGCTCTGTGACCTTGTGTCGGCTGTTTAAGACTATCGGGTACTTGACGTTATCCGGTAAGTCTGGAGCTCTCCGCAGACGACCACCCACTCTGATGAGACCATGGGCGTCGCTCTCGGGGGCTAGGTGGAGCAATCTGCTGTCTGACGGGACGGGCTTTGCTCCCTGTAGACAGTCTAACTCATCGGGAAACGAGTCTCTCTGGGCTCGTTGTAGGAGAAGAAGTTCTGCTTCTTCGTAGTTAGCTGCAGTAATGTCAGTAGTGAGCTGAACCTCTGGGTGGTGCCACAGGAATGTCTTTAGCTGCGCACTCTCAAGGGTGAGGCAATCGTCTATGTCGGGGTCTGTGGAGACGAGTGTGGTCAATCCACAGAACATAGATTTCTTGTTCTCTGCCTCCTCTTTACTCGCTTCCCGTGGGGTGGGTGTAGGCCACTCTTCTTCCGGGAGCTTGAGGAACTCTGGCCCGTCACTGTATAGATTGTGACGGGTGAGGTCATCCAGGGACATTCCCCGGGTGATGACGTCAGCTGGGTTGTGTTTTGTGTCCACATACCTCCAGCTTGCTGCTTCTGTTAAATCTTGGATCTCTGTGACTCTGACTCCCACGAAGACCTTGTATCTACACGAATCAGACCGGATCCATGTGAGTACTGTCGTGGAGTCTGACCACAAGATTGTTCTTTGCACCGGGATGGTGAGTTCACGTTGGATTAACGTGGCGAGTTGCGCTCCTGCTAGGGCTGCGCAGAGCTCTAGACGCGGGATAGATTGTTGCTTGCGTGGGGCTATTCTTGAGCGAGCCAGGATGAAAGCAGTATGTATTTCTCCTCCCTCCTCTCGGGCACGCAAGTAGGCCACCGAACCGTAGGCTACTTCGGAGGCGTCGCTGAAGACGTGCAGGTCCATCTGGCACGTCTCCGGCCTCACTGTGGGTGGGAAGTAGCTGCGGCGTATGTTGACACCTGGGAGTGAGCTGAGTTCTGTCTCCCACTCTCTCCATGTGGAGGCAAGGTGTTCGGGTATGGGGTCGTCCCAGCCCTGGTCCTTGTCCCATAGCGCTCTTACAATCATCTTTGCCCTGGTGGTGTAAGGTAGAATACATCCCAACGGGTCATATTGTCTGGCGAGTGTTCTGTATACACTCCGTCTTGTGGTCAGTAGTGCAGTCGACCTTCCCTGCTCTTTGGTCAGGGGTGTGTGTTTATAATGGAGCGAGTCTGTTTTGAAGCGCCAGACTAGTCCTAATGTCATTTCTTGGGCTTCTCCTGGGATGGTCGCCATCCAGGTCTCGCTGCTTGCTGCCTTGTCCTCGGGGGAGAGGCTGCGCAATACTTGCGGGTCGCTGCTGGCCCACTGCCTGAGATCAAAGCCGCCTTTGATCAGGGAGGCGCGGAGCTTGAGTAGAAGGGCCTCGGCTTCTTCCGGCGTCGAGACGCTTTGCAGACAGTTGTCCACGTAGAAACTATTTCCTACACTTTGTCGGACCTCTTCATCAGCTGCTGGGTCCTCTGCGACGTGTTTTTGCAGTGCAAACGTAGCACAGCATGGGCTGCATGTGGTTCCGAAAGGGAGGACTTCCCATTGATAGATGGCTGGTTGCTCGTCCCCGATCCTCTCTCTCCATAGGAACCGCAGCAGGGGCTTGTCGCACCTGCAGGAACATCCCTTTGATGTCGCCGCTGATGGCCACCTTGTCTTGGCGGAAACGTAGTAACACGCCTAGTAGAGAGGGGCCGAGTGTTGGGCCGGGCAAGAGCTCTTTATTCAGATTTTGTGATCCGATCTGGTAGCTGCAGTTGAACACAATACGATCCTTGCCGTTGTGGTGGACTTTGTGGTGCGGCACGTACCATGATTCGGTCGTCTGATCGGCCTCTTTAATGTCAATTTTCTTTATGTGTCCCGCTGTGATTAGCTTGTCAATCTCAGCGCGGTACACAGTCTCTTGAGCGGGGTCTCTGGCTAGGCGCCGCTCTGTGTTCAATAGATACCGCTCCGTCGCTTCTTTTGGGGCGTGGAAGGTAGGCATACCCTCTCGCCTCAGGAGTGGAGTTGCGTATCTCATCACTCCGTTGACTTTGACTCTCTTTGTCCCCTGCTCGAGGAGGGCTATAGCGTAAATGTCTTCCTTGGAACGAATGTCTTTCTTTTCGTTCTTAAAGGGCATTGTCTCTAGTGTCCATAGCCTCTCGACATGCTGTAGGAGGGTGGTGTCTTCTTCTGTCACTCTGGAGTGGAGCCAGCTAGTGGCTGCTGTTCGGTTAAGAGACCTAGCGAGGGGGCCTTGTAGTGTCCATCCTAGGCGGGTCTCGACTGCTGCAGGACAGCCTCTGGGCCCTGTGTGGACCCGGTCCATCGGGACGATGAGGTCTGCATGGTCGGAGCCTATCAGCAGGGTCGGGGTGGCACCGTCTATGAGCGGTATAGGTAGTTGACGCAGGTGCACATATTTATCCATCAGCTTGGCGATGGGGTAGGTGTACTGCGACAGGCCTATGTCTTGGCTGGTGAAAGCGTTAGTGATCCTATACCGTCTCTCTGGCTGCCCGCTTGCTGCGATAGTGAAGGAGACATTCTCGCCCTTTATCGTCTTTAGATCTCTTCTTATTGTCCGAATCGTCATCTGGTCTTCGCTCCCCCGCAGCCCCAGCTGGGCCGCAGCGGACGCGAGGAGAAGGGTCTTCTCTGACCCGTCGTCAAGGACGGCGTAAGTGTCCATGACCTTGTCTTGGTAACTCAATGTTACGCGGACCACCTTTAAGAGCACCCGGGCGCCCCCGCTGCTGGCGGGGTCAATGTACATAACACTTGCCTTTGTGCTGCTTGAGGGTGCAGGCTTTCTTCTGTTACTGTCGTGTAGGACGTCTAAGTGGGCTCCGTCACACCGACTACAAACCTCTTCTTTAAGCGGCAATCGGCTGCCATGTGACTGCGCGCACATCGGTAACAGCGTCGGTTGGACTTTATCCATTGACTCACCTCGTCGGCGGTCATCTTCTTGAACGTGTCACATTGTGACAGCCAGTGTTCCTTTTCGCAGTACGGGCACACCATCTTCCACTTCTCTTTCATCGAGGGGGTACTGTGGTTCTTGCTGCTCGGTACTGATTCTGATTGGTGCATGACGGTCACCAATCTGCGGCCATCGTTTGCTCTCCTAGGTCCCTCTCTGGAGCTTGGTGTGCTCCGCATGAACGTATCCAACCGTAGGCTGTTGACTTCTCTCGCCAGGAAGTCGGCTAGGTCTAGGAGGGATGGCTCGGGACCGTTAGGATCACGTGGTCTCTTTGCCGCCTGAAGCGCTCTTGTCTGGCGGGCGGAAGCTTCTCTAAAATCCTCTCGACATTAGAGTTCGCGTACAGTTCGTGCATACCCTTTTCCTTTTGCGCCCCCAGCATCCCTACCAGGGATTGTACCTTGATAGACAGGTCATCTAGTGAGCGATTGTCTGTGGCTGGGGGTAGGCGGTCAATATGCCTTATCTCTTGTATTACGTAGTCCCATATGCGTCCATATCTTTGGTCGAGTGCTGCTAGAGCCGCGGTGTATGGGGTAGTAGAGGTGGCATATGCCAGCGCTATATTGTGCGCTCGGGGCACCTTGAGGTGCTTTAGTAGGATAGCATATTTGTACGGTTCATCAGCTACATCGGACATCATTGTCTCTAAGCACATTCGTAGCTCTGTGTACTGTGCTCTGTTCTCGTGTGTGAAGTCCGGGAACATCGGTTTGCCAATGTACGATGCCATGGATGGCTGGCACATCGGTGAGCGTTGGAAGAGAGGCCTCCTAGGCGAGTCTCCTCTTTCGCGTCTTGGTGGGCTGGTACCTGCTGGGTACCATGGCCCGCGTACCCAGGTGCTGTTCCTCGGGGCTGGTCGTGCGTCAAGCTCACCCGTGAATTGAGTCGGGGGTCTGTAGCGCAGAGCCGCGGGGGTAAAGCATGGGCTGTACTGGACCTCCTGGTCCTGTGGAGTACTGTGCTGCTGTTGGGCTTGACTCTCCTCCTCTCCCTCTTCTTCTTCCTCTGGCAGGTCATCTAGATCCTGTAGTCGTCTATTTAGCCTCTCCGCGGTGTAGACCGTTTCTTCCTTGTTGCTGGGTCTCGCTTGGACCGGTCGGGGAAGGGGTTCGGAGGGGGGTATAGGCTCTCTCTGGTGGTCGGGCTCAGGGTCGCTTGATCGGGTAGGGGAGGGTGCCCTTGACCCTTGTCTTGACGAGGCCCTGGAGCCCCGTGCGGAGGGAGGGGGGGTTGCCCTGGTAATCAGCTGCTCCATTATCTGCGCTTGTAATCGGTCGCGCTCGGCTTCGCGCTTGGTGAGAGCGAGGTCGCGCTCTGCTTCTCTTTGGGCACCGGCAGCGGCGCGCTGGGCTTCGGCGGCGGCGCGCTGGGCTTCGGCCCGGTCTCTTCCCATATTCTCTTCCGTCTGAAGGCGTCTAATCTCTAGACGTATACGGTCTTCGTCACTCCGTTGCTGCGCTTGAAGGCGTTCTCTTTCCATGGAAGAATGTTCGCGCTCACTAAGCGTCTGTGCTTGGAGTCGATCGCGCTCGGTTGAGGCTGCCAGGCTGGCGAGGAAGGCCTGTGCCAGCATCTTGTCCGCCTCACTGGGGGAAGACGCTGGTTGAGGTGATCCGCTCCTGGTAGTACTCGTTGGAGATCCGTTCTCCTGTGGCGAGTCGAGGAGATCCATCTCCGGGGTGCTCGCCCCTTCCTGTAGTGGGTTGAGTTCCATCCCTGGAGGGCTTTCTTTATCCTGGAGCTCTCCGGGGACTACTTCTTCGGTCTTGGCGGGGGGTAAAGTCATGTCAGGTCCCTCCTGGTCCCCACCGTGAGCTTGGTCAGTTACGTTAGAACCCACTAGGGTCTCTATTGGCGGGGTAGCCTGGTCGATAGGGTCGGACATAATTTTACGATCTACTTTTTCCGCGTTTACCGTCTGTAGAAAGCTAGGTAGTATACTGGCAACGTAATCCTCTAAGTACTGAGGTGTCTGCCGTCTACGCTGCGGGCGATCTATTTTAGGAGAACCGTTTTGTGGAGTGCTCATCATTGGCCATGTCAATATTAATACCACTATATTAATATTACGCTAGTTACCCTCCGGCTCGAAGGACCAATTGTAACTGAGGGGTACAATTCCCTGACTGTATTGATAAGTATGGTATCATTAAACCACTACCGTCTTATGTACAATTCTACTGGCCATACAGTACACAGGTATCTAATGATGAACACTTCCCCACAATGAATCGGTTCCACACAAAGTTGTATTTAAGTATTTATTAGTAGCAAAAGGTACATAATATACTTTACTTTACTTCACTTTGAATGCGCTTATAAGGCAAAGGAATGTGCGTAGGCAAATCAATAACGAATGTCCATTCTCATATTACGCAGGAGGTAATCATACAACCTGAATCTTAGGGAATTATATCTATGGTAGACTAGTAATATAGCGGGAGATACTGGAAGGGTCCCCCCGGTTGTAAGCCAGCAAGGGTAGAGGATCTGTCGGTAGTAGAGTCTGGGTCAACGATGATAAGGAGACTCCGAGTACAGGAGACGGTGCAATAAGATCTTGATCCACAGACGAATACAGCTGTTCTCCGTAGCATGTAGCTCCACATGGAAGAAAGCTAGCCGGCCTCTGACTTCTGAGAGGCAGACTCGACGTGGCTCCTCACAGGTTAAATCCCACACACTTGTGGGTGTCGGCGATTCTCCGCTCCATTAATTACAGGACCAAAAGCAAATATAATCCAGCCGAAAAGGGCTATGCAGTCGTCGGTAGGTTATCCAGTGTACATAATCCACACGATCCTCGTCTAGGGCCCCTCGGGTGAAAGCGCCATGATAAGCAGCCCAGCCTGGATAAGCACTCTAGCTGATACGAGGAAACGTTGGTGATGCTGGTCACTGTAGAACTTTAGCCGCACGATACACTATACACAAATAGACTATTACTGACTTAATAGAATAGGTCGAACTCGACGGTACAGCGTTAAACTCTGACACTTCAGTTATTAATTCGCACGCGGTCTCAATGCTCTATTTAGGGCCAAACAGGCCATACTTCACCGCACGTCGTATCGTGGGTGAGGCTTCAACTTTAGTTACTAAGTGCTTCTGTATTCACCTGCGCCGTATTTATACGCTTAGATGAATAAACTAGTACCAGCTTTATTCCTGTCTCATATCCTTGCGCAATACCATTCATGTCCAGGCATGTCCCCGGCGGTGACTTTGAACCTGACTTTGGAGGCATGGCCTTGGCGCCTGTGGACCGCTGTCCAATAGGAGAATGAAATATTATGGTCTGTACTAGGCTAAAGGGATATTCCGTGTATATGTACAAGGAATATACAAGGGATATCAAACGATATACAAATATTATGCAATATATATCAATCAATAAATATATATATTCGGTTTAATCTGATCCTTTGTAACAGCCTGTAATAATTAAGGCTTTGACGAAGTTCTTCTCCACGTTTGGACTGCCTAAGGTAGTACAAACGGACCAAGGCACCAACTTCCTGTCTAGGTTATTTGAGCAAGTGTTACAGTCCCTGGGTATCCGACATATAGTGTCCAGTGCCTACCACCCTGAAACTCAGGGGGCTCTAGAACGTTGGCATCAGACCTTAAAGTCCATGCTGCGTAAATATTGCTTAGACACAGAGAAAGATTGGGATGAGGGTGTCCCCCTTGTTCTATTTGCAGCGCGAGAGACCATACAGGAGTCTCTTGGTTTCAGTCCTGCTGAGCTCATTTTTGGGCACACTGTTAGAGGGCCTCTGAAAGTTCTTAAAGAACGGTTCATGTCAAAGGGTGCCAGCACACCCACTAATGTTCTAGATTTTGTTAGCCAGTTTCGAGAGCGACTGCATCAGGCGTGCTCTCTCGCAAAAGAAGCGCTCTCTTCTTCCCAGAGAACTATGAAACGGCACTATGACGAGAAAGCTCTTTCTCGATCTTTCCAGCCAGGTGATAAGGTTCTAGTCCTGTTACCTATCCTTGGTTCTGCTCTTTCCGCTCGTTTTTCCGGACCGTATGCAATAGACAAGAAGATAAGTGATACAGACTATGTGGTTCGCACCCCTGATCGTAAACGTCACTCTCGTGTTTGCCACATCAATATGCTTAAACCATATTTTTCCAGAGATAGTGTGCAGGTGAAGACCTCAGACCAGACAGCCGGACTGGCCGTCTCTGCTGTTGCCTCAACTCCAATAGTTCTGGACTCTCCTGATGTTAGTGGTGAGGATGTAGATGGCTTAGAGTTGCGCAATGCAGCCCATCAGGGTGCTAGATTGTCCAACACTGAGATGTTATTGAACCTGCCCACTCACTTAGCACACTTACCTGAGGAGCAGCGAGAGGACATCACAAATTTGATTCAGGCCTACATGGCTCTGTTTGGTGATGTTCCCTCCTGTACTTCAGTATTGGCCCATGATATTAATGTTAACAATGCTGTGCCTATCAAGCAACATGCATACCGTGTTAACATCACCAAGAGGGCCATGATGCAACAGGAGGTTGACTATTTGTTAAAACATGGTTTAGCCAAGCCAAGTTGCAGTCCCTGGAGTTCACCTTGCTTGTTAGCTCCCAAATCAGATGGAACTCCTAGATTTTGTACTGATTTCCGAAAGGTAAATGCTGTCACCGTGCCTGATTCCTTCCCACTGCCCTGCATGGAAGATTGTATTGACAACCTTGGATCTGCCACCTATGTTAGCAAACTAGATTTGTTAAAGGGTTACTGGCAGGTCCCTTTGACCCCCGTGCCTCGGAAATCTCGGCGTTTGTTACTCCTGACAATTTTTTGCAATATACTGTAATGCCTTTTGGAATGCGTAATGCCCCGGCCACTTTCCAGCGACTGGTGACCCTAGTCCTGGCTGGTGTTCCAAATTGTAATGCCTATCTCGATGACCTGGTTGTCTATTCGACCAACTGGCGTGACCACATGACAACCTTACAAACTGTCTTTGACCGCTTAGCTGGAGCCTCCCTGACCCTTAACCTTGCCAAGTGTGAGTTCGGCAAGGCTACGGTTACCTATCTTGGTAAGCAGGTAGGACAAGGACAAGTGCGTCCGGTGGATGCAAAAATATCTGCAATCACAACTTTTCCAGTGCCTACTACTAGGCGGGAATTGCGTAGATTCCTTGGGATGGCTGGGTATTACCGTGGTTTTTGCCGAAACTTTTCTTCTGTCGTCACTTCTCTCACTAGCCTGTGTAGCCCGTCCAAACCATTCGTTTGGACAGCTGATTGTCAAAATGCATTTGAGGGTGTTAAAGCTCTCTTATGCAGTTCCCCTGTTCTCTCTGCTCCAGATTTCTCCCTGCCGTTCCAGCTGGAGGTGGATGCCAGTGGGGTGGGAGCTGGAGGGGTGTTATTACAGGAAGATCACGATGGTGTCAGTCACCCGGTTTGTTATTTCTCCCGGAAATTTAACAAACATCAACTAAACTATTCCACTATTGAAAAGGAGACTTTGGCTATGTTGTATGCGTTGCAACATTGTGAGGTGTATGTCGGTTCGAGCGTATTACCAGTGGTAGTATACACCGACCACAACCCATTGGTTTTTCTGTCGCGGATGTACAACCACAATCAGCGCCTCATGCGTTGGGCGCTCATAGTGCAAAATTATAACACCTCAGCATAAAGCATAAGAAGGGGTCTGAGAATGTGTTGGCGGATGCTCTATCTCGGAGTTAAATCTCTGTTGCTGTCGACTCGTTGTCTGTTGCTGTCGACTCGTTCTACTGTATATTGCTGTCGACTTGTTCTATTTTGCTGTCTACTCGGTCTATGTTGCTGTGGACTCGTTTTATGTTGCTGTCGACTCAGTCTCTCTTGCCGTCAACTCGTTCTGTCATTGCTGACCCGAGTGGTTGTTGTTATGACATGTTATCTCAGAGATGTTATCTCGTTGTTAAAAAAAAAAAACATGTTTAGTTGGTGTTAAGTGTCAAACATGTTTTTGTCTTATGTATGGGGGTGTTACATCCCAATGTATATATTCCCCAGTGTGTGTCTCCATGTGTGTGTGTTCTCCATTTTGTTTCCTCCCTCCAGCCATTGTTCCCTCCACCATTGGTCCCTGCCAGGCCTGCCCTTCCATTATAGCAACACAGCACCGATTGGTGGATGGTTTTCCAGACTCCAACACTCAATCAACACCACCCAATCATGGATCACCCCACACCTGTTAAAACATGGCTTCTCACTTCAGTCTTTCTCTAAGATAAGATAAGATATTCCTTTATTGATCCCCTTGGCATGAGGCTAGGCCTAGTGTGATTTTGTAACCTGTAACTTTGACAATATTGCATTTCGTTTATTGGCCTTTGGTGCTTAGTGGAAATTGCCTTGTGTGTGTATGGCCACAGAGAGAGCATTGTTAGTTATAGTTTGTTTTTGTATATATTCTGCCTTTGTTTTATGTATCATTAATGTGTTTTTCTCTCTTTCTCAGGAAGCACAGATGGGGTGAGCTGCCATTTCCTTTGGATATTGTTTTCTCCTGTTTTGGTTAGGTAAGAGTAGTTTAGGTAATTTCTTTTACCATAGATTAGATTGGGTTTATTTGGAGTATAGTGGTGTTTGTTTGTTGTTTTGGCCTGGGCTCACCCTTGAGCTATATGTGCTTCCTTTGCATTTATCAATAAATATCATTGTTGTTTACAAACGTGGTCCATCTTTTCTGTCAACCAACTGTTATGTTACAGCCCTTTACCCTTAGACTCACAGGGGTCGTAACATCCCTCTTGGTTTTGAGACAGTCCTGTTGTATTTTAATCATTATCCCTTATAAGCTAGTTGTCAGTATTTATGGATATTCTAAAGCTTGGTTCAGAAAGCGTTTTATGGCAACTTTAGTGCTCACTTTGGGTATGAACAATGCATGTTTCATATCATTACGTCCAGCCTCATTAGCACAACATAACTGTAATATTTGTAGTTTAATTTGGAGTTTCTTTAATGACTATAAACGTACTTTAATTACTGAAGTAGTGAAGCTTAACTCCTCCCTAGACATCTCGTCTCTACTTGGGGCCTTACAGGATGCCTGCAAGATCTAACAGGCATTGTGACCAAACGGTCTATTGCCCCACCTGCTTTGTGACACTTGTATGTAAATTCGTTCAGTGAGATGTTATCAATGGACTCTTGGTGAAACCAACTGTCTTCAGCTGTTACCCTATTTTAAATAGTGTCTTCATCGGCTGTGTAAATATCACCGGCCTTTGAACTGGTGAGTTGGCCTACTTCCCCCAGGGGGAACGGAGGTTTATCTAACACAGGGAAATGCTAATCCATTTCTCCCCCAGGGCCACTCTTAACAGCCAAACCCCCTAGTATTGTTATGTTGTTCCGACTACTATGAGACTAGCCCACGTGTGTTTGTACTGATCATACCCAGTCCAATCTCCCAGTAGCTGTTGACCTGTGGGACTCAAGATTCAACCAACATACCCATATTATTTCCATATAGGCGAGTCAATCTATGAAAAAAAAGCACTTAACCCAAAAAAAATTGATACAAAAGGTTTTTCGATGGATTCCGATAGTATTGGGCGTGCTAAATAACATACTAAAAGTCGACCAAAATCGACCCCCCCGAAAGCCGCCATTTCCAAGATGGCGTCCCAGATGGCGGTGGAGATATTAAAATGGCTATATCTCAAATTGAGAATATGGTGCAAAGGATTTCTCAACTGATTCTGGTACCTCTGGGCATGTTCACTAACATACTAAAAATCTAGGAAAATACACCTTCCAGAAAGGCTTAATTTTCAAGATGGCGTCCAAAATGGTGGCAGACCAAGCTTAAAATGGCTATATATCTCAATAGAAAAAAATATATAACTATGATTTTTCACTTGATTCTGGTACCTCTAGACATGCTTGTGAACATACTAAAAATCTAGGAAAATACACCTTCCGGAAAGGCATCATTTTCAAGATGGCGTCCAAACTGGCGCCCAGGAGCTTAAAATGACTATACAAATACAAATAGCTTACTAAAAAAGGTGTTTGCACTCTCCAGCTCTCAAGCTAGCATAGTTGAAGCCTTCTTTTTGACCATTATAGTTGTTATAGTTAGAGGTGTTTGCACTCTCCAGCTCCCAAACTACCATCGTTGAAGCCTTCTTTTTCTGAATCAGTTTCTTTCTTTCTTTTCTGACTTAGTCTTGTGTTTGGGCATGCCTGGGCGTGTCTGACCTGGCAGTGTTATTTAAGCCCCAGTTTCATTCTAGTCTTTGACAGAGGTGTTTGCACTCTCAGCTCTCAAGCTAGCATAGTTGAAGCCTTCTTTTTGACCATTATAGTTGTTATAGTTAGAGGTGTTTGCACTCTCCAGCTCCCAAACTACCATAGTTGAAGCCTTCTTTTTCTGAATCAGTTTCTTTCTTTCTTTTCTGACCTAGTCCTGTGTTTGGGCATGCCTGGGCGTGTCTGGCCTGGCAGTGTTATTTAAGCCCCAGTTTCATCCTAGTCTTTGCCAGAGGTGTTTGCACTCTCCAGCTCTCAAGCTAGCATAGTTGAATCCTTCTTTTTGACCATTATCTGATTTCTAAAGTGATGAGTGAATTCAGTGCCCAGATCTGTCCCATTTGTAAATTGGAAGATGGAAGTGATTTTGTTGAGATTCGTCAGAAAGGTGCCGATGGGATCAATAAAGCTAGTGTTAAAAGAGGTGACACTGTTCATGTGACTGCTGGCATGAAAGTACATTCAGAATGCCGCAAAATGTACATACATAGCCGAGATATTGATTTACATTTACAGAGGAAACAGAGCGGTGAATCAAGTACCACTAATAAAAGGACTAGTACTAGGCAGTCTGAAGCTCTATTCAATAGCCAAACTGATTGCCTTTTCTGCGGCACAAATGTTCATGAAGGACGTGCCGATTTCACACATTTATGAATTTGCTAGGAGCAATTGGTACACTGATGGACGGTACAGGACTTAAGGACATTCTAGGGGTAGTCTATGGGGAGAACTCAGTAGCCCATATGATGACAGGCAAATCAGTTCAGAGAGCATTCCGTGGCCATCTTCTGGTTGACAAATGTCTTAACCGCATGATAATATCAGAAATGGTAGATGATAGTCATGAATTTGCAGCAATGGTTGAACAGTCTGAAGCAATGTATACCTCAATAGTTAAGGGTGAAATGCCATTGGAAACAGTGTTCACATCAGAGACCCTCATTACAATAAATGAAGAGCTGGGAAAAAGGAAGATGGAACTGTGTGCTAGATCCAAAACTAGTCAGTTGTGGCTAAATTACCAACACATGTTAGAAGTTGCTAGGTCACTGATAACAGCAGATCGCACAGGTTCCTGGCTTTTGCACCTACGCGCTGTTTCTGAATGCATGCCGATATTCGCTGCGGCTGGGCATTACAATTACTTGAAATCGGCACACTTTTATGTCCAAGAGATGAGTCAGCTTCACATCAACCACCCAGATGTCTTCAGACAATTTGAAAAGGGTTTTCATGTTATCCGTCGCAGCAGCCAATCATGGGCAGGCCTCAGCTCAGATCTTGTAATCGAAACAACATTGATGAGGTCATTGAAAACTACAGGAGGGATGACACATGGAAGTGGAATGACCGACAATCAGAGATCCCTTTGGACAATGTCAAAGGGCATAACATCAGAGTATAACACCGCAATGCAGGAGTTCTCAAACCAGACATACACAACATCAGAACAGCACAAGGATTCAACAGAGGCCAGGATGAAAAGGGATGCTGCTGACCTGGAGAAGATCACTTCAAAACTTGCTATATGTTCACCTTTCTCTCCAGACTCTTCTTTAAGGAATGTTGTTACAGGTGTTGTCGCTGAGGATGGAGTGAACGTGCATGATTATGACTCTGTTGGACGCAACATCATGCACAAAATGATCGGACAGCCGGCATTCACATTTTCATTTAGTAGAAAGGATAAAGCCATAACCCTTGGACAAAAATCGTCTATCAAGGTTGCTCCTGATCGAATCATTGATTCTGCACTTCTTTTTCAACGTTTCCTTATTGTCTCCCAAACTGGAGAGCTGTCATTGGAGGAGGTTATGCGTTACGAACTCAGTCCTTTCCCTCCTGCCCTCTTTGAAGCCGGAAACGTCTTCCGCAAAGCTGATAAACCACAACTAGCGCACGCGATCTGTGATCATGCAAGTGATGCAATCCTAGATTCTGTACCAGAAACGGAGCATTATGTTCTTGATGGTGGTTCACTCCTTCACCGAATACAATGGAAGCACGGACAAAGCTATGGTAAAATTGCACAGTCATATGCAGACTTCACCATCCAACATTATGGCTCAGCTACAACCATTGTGTTTGATGGCTATGAGGATGGGCCATCCATTAAAGACAACACACATCAAAGAAGAGGAAACAATATTCATCCCATTGTCAACTTCACTGCTGAGACAGAGTTCTCAGGTAAGAAGGAGGAGTTCCTGTCAAGAGATCTGAATAAACAGAAACTGATCCACATGATAAGTGATGAACTGAAAGAACGGGATTGCACTGTGGTCAATTCACTTGGAGATGCTGATGTAGACATAGTAAGGGCCGCAGTGGGATCATCTCTTCTTCACACCACAACGCTGATTGGAGAAGATACTGATCTCCTCGTCTTACTTCTTTACTATGCACAGAGAGATAGCAAGGGCCTTTATTTCAGATCAGACAAGTCGAAAGCTGATGGCAGTCGAAAGCTGATGGCTGTTTTGATTATGCAAATGATGCATTCCTAGCAGATATATTTAGCTAGATATTTTGCTTGTTATTAATGTATAGAGGTGCCAGAATCAGTTTATAAATCCTTTAGAAATGTTTTCCCATTTGAGATACAGGCATTCTAAGCTCCCAGTCGTCATTTTGGACACCATTTTGAAAATTAAGCCTCTTCGGAAGGTGTATTTCCCTAAAACTTTAGTATGTTCCTAAGTATGTCTAGGGGTACTTGGGGTACCAGAATCAAATGACAAAATCATTTATATAATTTTTATATTGACATATATATAGCTATTTTAAGCTTGGCCAGCCGCAATTTTGGACGCCATCTTGAAAATAAAGCCTTTCTGGAAGGTGTATTTTCCCTAGATTTTTAGTATGTTAGTGAGCATGCCCAGAGGTACCAGAATCAGTTGAGAAATCCTTTGCACCATTTTCTTAATTTGAGATATAGCCATTTTAATCGCCCCGGCGCCATCTGGGACGCCATCTTGGAAATGACGGCTTTCGGAGGGGTCGATTTTGGTCGACTTTTAGTATGTTATTTAGCACGCCCAATACTACCAGAATCCATTGAAAAACCTTTTGTATAAATTTTTTTGGGGTTAAACCATATATTGACTCGCCTAATAATGGTTGGACAGTTTGGACAGAGAAATCCACCACATAAATTCAATGAAAGTGCTATTAAGTTGGTAAAGGGGGCTATGTACTGCTATTCCTAGCACTATTTGGGCAACTTTACACAATTCCTGTGAGTCTATGTAACACATCTGTAAGGTTTATTCCAAAAATAATCATTGTTTTATATTTCTAATCAAGTACTCAAAACCAGCATTTTTATGCCTCAAGATTTCAAGCTGTTATTGGCTTGGCTCCACCTATACTAGCAGAATGCTTTGAGTGACAGCCACCCACCAAATAGCTCCGCCCATCTCCCCGTCCTTCCTTCCAGGTGAACACTTTATACTACTAATACAACATGGCTGTACCGTAAATTTGGGATCCAGAGAGCGACCCAGACTATGATTCGGAAGAAGAAGTTGAGTTGCAACAGCAAGGCTTGCAAATCGTTTCCGAGTGGTACGTTTATGTTGTATGTAACGTTAGTATAATGGCTTGCCGAAAAGAGCGAGTACCGTTAGTACTTACTTCTGACCAGCTTGCTTCGATAGCTTGCTATAAGTAACGTTACCTTGTTTACCTCTGACTAGTTGTGTTTGTATTGAGCAGTTTTTAATTATGACTAGCTTGCTTCAATAGTTGTGTTGGTATTGAGCAGTACTGTATTGTAATGACTAGCTTCAGTAGCTTGCTTCAATAGTTTGCTATAACGTTACTTTATAAAGAGCAGCTACCGTTATATGCAACAGTTCTGTACGTGCGACCAGACCTTTGGTAGTACTGCACATTTGACCTAATGTCCCCCCGCAATTATAAAGAAAAGTTATTTGGGAACATGCATGCATCCACTGTATGTCAATTGTAATAATGAATTGAAAATGGGGGACCCTGATGTAAACAAGACGAAAGTATTTTCCTGGTCTCCATCCTAGCATCCTATAGCAGTTGTGTTGGTATTGAGCAGTACTGTATTGTAGCCATTTTGATCATTGATAGATTGATTTCCTTCACCCTCAAATCAATCTACTAGGTGCACATGTGGAAATTGTGAAAGGATGCCAACCGAGGCGGAGAATGTGTGCTGCATGGAGGTTCCTCAGGTACAGTAGTAATGTCACACAACCTTGCATCTTGGTAGCACTGAAAACCATGCATATGGCTAACTATTTAATTTTCTATATATAGGTCAGGAGGAGAATAAATCAGGAGCCCGAGGGACTTCTGTGCATGGTTGTTCATCCTGGATTGCAACCAGTCTGCTTCAACCCCTATACAATCCAAAAGGCAACCAATATCTACAAGGCAGATTTTGGCCGGATACCAGCCCGCGGAATTAATAAGTAAATAATATTTATTACAGATTTATATTTTTTTTACAGGTGTTTCTCTATCTTGCATCTCTCAGACTATACTAATCTTTCTTGCAAACACGATCTAATCCTTATTGCACATCCCATATAATCAATGCTTGCTACTGTCCAATGACATGACATGACAAATGGTAATTTCACAGCGTTTGTTTATTTTTTTTATTTGTGCATAAATATAATACTTCCTTCTTTTTCTTTAGCCGTTTCAGATATATCTCGTACAGGTGTTTTGTGGCCTGGTGTTGGGGGTTCTTAGGACGCAGAGTGAGGGTAGTAATCCCTTCCTGTGTAGTGCTAAGAATCCGCACCGAATTTCCGGATGCTGATGGTGTCTACACTGGCTTCAGGCCGGTACAAGATTGAAGCGTGACACATAGGCAGCAACCGCTTCTTCCATGGAAGGCCTGTGGAACTGTGCGCACAGATGTTCTGGGATGGGAATCTGCTCAACCACCTGGAGATATGGTTGGGGGTCACGAATGACGGAGTCAAACAGGAGCTCCATAAGCTGGTTCACATAGTCTGTAAATGAGAAATTGTTATTTGTTTTGTCATGTTAAAAAGGTTATTATTTATTCAATTTATTGTTATTGTTGTTAATGCTGTTCCACTGTAAGTGGAAATATTTTTCTATTTATATAGGTCATGTGTGTGTGTAACTGAGGGGTACAATTCCCTGACTGTATTGATAAGTATGGTATCATTAAACCACTACCGCTTGATGTACTTTAACTTCTGGCCATACAGTACACGATATCTAAGTATGATGAACACTTTCCCACATATGAAATCAGGTCCACACAAATATAACAGTCGAAGGTTTAATATAGCAAAAGGTATATACAACATTCACTTAATTACATTTATGATTTGAATGCACTTGTAAGGCAAATGAGTATTCGTAGGCAAATCAACACTGAATGTCCAATCTCTGGTTACGCAGGAAGCAAGTATACAACCTGGTTCTTTAGGGAACTATAGCGATGGTACTTAAGGATTATAGCGGGATACTAAAGGGGTCCTGCTGGTTGTAAGTCAGTAGGGGGGGGGGGGTTTGGAGAGCCGTCAGCTGCATCCCATCTGGCCAACGATTCCTGGGGAGAATTCAGGTACAGAACACAGTGCCCGCAGGATCTTGATCCACAGATGAATACACTTGGGCCCTCTTGTAGACGGTAGCTGTAGGCTGTAGGTCCACAACGAAGGAGAAGCGAGGCGGCCTCGGTCTGGGTTGAGCGCCGTCTCACCTGGGCTCCTCTCGGGGGTAATTCCAACACTCACCGGCGTTGGCTGTTATCCGCTCCACAAATCAAAGCACCCAAAGCAAATAGATATTCCATGCCGTATAGGCTCAGCAGTCATCCGGGTAGGTAATCCAATGTGCAGGTCCACTCGTCCTCGCCCAGAACTCCTCGGATGAAAGCACCACGCGTGGTCTGCCCAGCCTGGTTAAGACTCTAGATAACGCGAGGAAACGATGGGGGTGCTACTCACTTTAGAACTCTAACCGAACGATGCACCATACATAATAGACTATTATTACTTAATAGAAATACGTCCCACTCGACGGTACAGTGCCAAACTATGACAATTCAGCTATGAATTTACACGAGGTCTCAATGCCTATTCTGGGGCCAAATAGGCCATACTGCACCACACGTGGGTCGTGGGTGAGGCTTCACGTCTGTTACTAGGTTGGAGGGTAAAGGACTAATGGACTAAAAGAAAGTTCTACTTTACTTGCGCCATATTTATATGCACGGTGAACAAATAGTACCATTCGTATTTCGGTAGCCGTATTCCTACGCGGAACCGGGGCTAGTTGGGACATGTTCGTCGGCACTATTGAACTTGACTTAAGGGGCTTGTCTGCTGGCGCCAGGTTCTTGTCCAATGAGAGAATGAACTATTATGGGCTGTAGTAGACTAAAGGGATATTCAGTGTATATGTACAAGGAATATACAAGGGATATCAAACGATATACAAATACTATTAAATATATATCCATAAATAAATATATATATTCGGTTTAATCTGATCCTTCACAACAGCCGCCCCCTAATTAGTCCCACCTAATTAGCTAAGCAGAGACAGATTAACCGCACTGTCTACCACTCAAGGTCCGCTGTAAGGGTCAGTCAACTCACAAAGTCGTGGGGTCATGGTCGTCATCGATAGTGTCTGGGAGTCTTGGCAGTTCTATTAGCTTCGCCACGGGTCGTGTGTAAGTCCGCCCTTGGACGAGCACTTCAGCTGCTCGGACCTTGCCATCGGCACCGGTGATCACTTTGCTTACGCGGCCAGCCGGCCACATACCTCTGGGTAGTGACTGGTCGATGATCATGACGACTGTTCCTTCTGTCAAATTGTCTCTCTCTTTTACCCACTTCTGGCGGGTCTGTAGAGACGGTAGATAGTGGAGTAGGAAGCTATTCCAAAACTTGTCAGCCAGTACGTGACTGTACCTCCACGTTCTTCGGCCGTTTGCTTCTTCAGGCCTGTACATTGTCTGGGGTAGCGCGGGGTCCAGCCGCCCCATCAAGAGTGTGTTGGGGGTGACTGGGTCGACATCTGCTACATCACTTGAGACGTAACCGAGGGGCTTGGAGTTCAATACTCCCTCGATCTCCGTGAGGACTGTCATTAGGACTTCTTCCGCCACAGTCTGGGCCCCAAGCACGGCGTACAGGGCTGTCTTTATAGAACGTACTTCTCGTTCCCAGGTTCCACCGAAGTGGGGTGCGTTCGGGGGATTAAACTGGAAGTCAATCTGGGATGGAGCGAGGTGGGTCTTAAGTTCTGGGCCCATAGCTTGGAAGCTCTCTCTCAGCTCTCTTTCTCCGCCTTTGAAGTTTGTCCCGTGATCAGACAACAATGTAGACGGTTTTCCTTTCCGCGATGTGAATCTTCGGAAGGCCATAAGGAATGAGTCTGTGCTCATGGTTGGAAGGAGTTCGATATGTATCGCTCTGGTGGTCATGCATTTGAATACAATACCCCACCGCTTCTCGGTTCCTCTTCCTTTCTTTATATACAACGGGCCAAAACAGTCCATGCCTGTGGAGTGAAAGGGCTTGTCGCCGAGTCGGAGGCGACAGGGAGGTAGGTCAGCCATCCGGGGTATGCTGGGCTGCGCGCGCCACTTTCGGCAGTCTAGACAGGTTCGCTGGAAGCGTCGCACTGCTTCTCTCCCTTGAAGTATCCAATAGCGACGTCTGATCTCCGCGAAGACTCTCTCTGCTCCTGCGTGGTGCACATCCTCGTCGTATTTCTTTATGATCAGCTCTGTGACCTTGTGTCGGCTGTTCAAGACTATCGGGTACTTAACGTCATCCGGTAGGTCGGGGGCTCTCCGCAGACGACCACCCACTCTGATGAGATTATGGGCGTCACTCTCGGGTGCCAGGTGGAGCAGTCTGCTGTCTGATGGGACGGGCTTTCCTCCCTGTAGACAGTCTAGCTCATCGGGGAACGAGTCTCTCTGGGCTCGTTGTAGTAGAAGAAGTTCTGCTTCTTCGTAGTCAGCTGCTGAAATGTCAGTGGTGGGCTGAATCTCTGGGTGGTGCCACAGGAATGTCTTTAGCTGCGCACTCTGTAGGGTGAGGCAATCATCTATGTTGGGGTCTGTGGAGGCGACTGTGCTCAATCCACAGAACATAGGTTTCTTGTTTTCAGCCTCCTCTTTACTCGCCTCCCGTGGGGTGGGCGTAGGCCACTCTTCTTCCGGGAGCTTGAGGAACTCTGGTCCGTCACTGTAGATGTTGTGACGGGTGAGGTCATCTAGGGACATTCCCCGGGTGATGACGTCAGCTGGGTTGTGTTTGGTGTCCACATACCGCCAGCTTGCTGCTTCTGTTAACTCTTGAATCTCTGTGACTCTGACTCCCACGAAGACCTTGTATCTGCATGAATCAGACTTGATCCATGTGAGTACTGTCGTAGAGTCTGACCACAAGATTGTTCTTTGCACCGGGATGGTGAGTTCACGTTGGATTAACGTGGCTAGATGCGCTCCTGCTAGGGCTGCGCAGAGCTCTAGACGCGGGATAGATTGTTGCTTTCGTGGGGCTATTCTTGAGCGAGCCAGGATGAAAGCGGTGTGTATCTCTCCTCCCTTCTCTTGGGCACGCAAGTAGGCCACAGATCCATAGGCTACTTCGGAGGCGTCGCTGAAGACGTGTAGATCCATCTTGCATGTCTCTGGCCTCACTGTGGGTGGGAAGTAGCTGCGGCGTATGTTGACGCCTGGGAGTGAGCGGAGTTCCGTCTCCCACTCTCTCCATGTGGAGGCAAGGTGTGCGGGTATTGGGTCGTCCCAGCCCTGGTCCTTGTCCCATAGTGCTCGTACAATCATCTTTGCCCTGGTGGTGTAAGGTAGAATACATCCCAACGGGTCATATTGTCTGGCGAGTGTTCTGTACACACTCCGTCTGGTGGTCGGTATCGCCGTCGACCTTCCCTGCTCCGTGGTCAGGGGTTTGTGTCTATAGTGGAGCGAGTCTGTTTTGAAGCGCCAGACTAGTCCTAGTGTCATTTCTTGGGCTTCTCCTGGGATGGTCGCCATCCAGGTCTCGCTACTGGCTGCCTTGTCCGCGGGGGAGAGGCTGTGCAATACTTGCGGGTCGCTGCTGGCCCACTGCCTGAGATCAAAGCCGCCTTTGATCAGGGAGGCGCGTAGCTTGAGTAGGAGAGCCTCGGCTTCTTCTTGGGTCGAAACGCTTTGTAAACAGTTGTCCACGTAGAAACTGTTCTTCACACTGTGTCGGACCTCTTCATCTGCTGCTGGGTCCTCTGCGACGTGTTTCTGCAGTGCAAATGTAGCACAGCACGGGCTGCATGTGGTTCCGAAGGGGAGGACTTCCCATTGGTAGATGGCTGGGTGCTCATCTCCGATCCTCTCTCTCCATAGGAACCGCAGTAGGGGCTTATCCTCCTCCACTAGTCTCACCTGCAGGAACATCCCTTTGATATCCCCGCTGATAGCCACCTTGTCCTGGCGGAAGCGTAGTAGCACGCCTAGTAGAGAGGGGCCGAGTGTGGGGCCGGGCAAGAGCTCTTTATTCAGATTCTGGGATCCGATCTGGTAGCTGCAGTTAAACACAATGCGATCCTTGCCGTTGTGGTGGACCTTGTGGTGCGGCACGTACCATGATTCGGTCGTCTGATCGGCCTCTTTAATGTCAATCTTCATTACGTGTCTCGCTGTGATTAGCTTCTCAATCTCAGCGCGGTACACACTCTCTTGAGCGGGGTCTTTGGCTAGGCGCCGCTCTGTGTTCAATAGATACCGCTCCGTAGCTTCTTTCGTGGCGTGAAAGGTGGGCATTCCCTCTCGCCTCAGGAGTGGAGTTGCGTATCTCATCACTCCGCTGACTGTGACTCTCTTTGTCCCTTGCTCGAGGAGGTTTATGGCGTAAATGTCTTCTTTAGAACGAATGTCTTTCTTTTCGTTCTTAAAGGGCATTGTCTCTAGTGTCCATAGCCTCTCGACATGCTGCAGGAGAGTGGTGTCTTCTTCTGTCACTCTGGAGTGGAGGCAGCTAGTGGCTGCTGTTCGGTTGAGAGATTTAGCGAGGGGGCCTTGTAGTGTCCATCCTAGGCGGGTCTCGACTGCTGCAGGACAGCCTCTGGGTCCTGTATGGACCCGGTCTATCGGGACTATGAGGTCTGCATGGTCGGAGCCTATCAGCAGGGTCGGGGTGGCGCCGTCTATGAGCCGGATAGGTAGTTGACGCAGGTGCACATATTTATCCATCAGTTTGGCGATGGGGTAGGTGTACTGTGATAGTCCTATTTCTTGGCTGGTGAAAGCATTTGTAATCCTATACCGTCTCTCTGGCTGCCCGCTTGCTGCGATAGTGAAGGAGACATTCTCGCCTTTTATCGTCTTTAAATCTCTTCTTATTGTCCGAATCGTCATCTGGTTCTCGCTCCCCCGCAGTCCCAGCTGGGCCGCAGCGGATGCGAGGAGAAGGGTCTTCTCTGACCCGTCATCAAGGACGGCGTAAGTGTCCATGACTTTATCTTGGTAGCTCAATGTTACACGGACTACCTTTAAGAGCACCTGGGCGCCGCTGCTGCTGGCGGGGTCAATGTACATGACACTTGCCTTTGTGCTGCTCGATGGTACAGGTGCAGGCTTTCTTCTGTTACTGTCGTGTAGGACATCTAGGTGGGCTCCGTCACACCGACTGCACCTCTTCTTTAGGCGGCACTCGGCTGCCATGTGACTGTGCGCACATCGGTAACAGCGCCTGTTGGACTTTATCCATTGACTCACTTCTTCTGCATTCATCTTCTTGAACAGGTCACATTGTGACAGCCAGTGTTCCTTCTCGCAGTACGGGCACACCATCTTCCACTTCTCTTTTCTCGAGGGGGTACTGTGGTTCTTACTGCTCGGTACTGATTCTGATTGGTGCATGACAGTCACTGATCTTCTTCCATCGTTTACTCTCCTAGGTCCCTCTCTGGAGCTTGGTGTGCTCTGCACGAATGTATCCAAGCGTAGGCTGCTGACTTCTCTCGTCAGGAAGTCGGCTAAATCGAGGAGGGATGGTTCGGGACCGTTAGGATCACGGTGGTCTCTTTGCCGCCTAAAGCGCTCTTGTCTGGCGGGCGGCAGCTTCTCTAAAATCCTCTCGACGTTAGAGTTGGCGTATAGCTCGTGCATACCCTTTTCGCGTTGCGCTCCCAGCATCCCTACCAGGGACTGCACTTTTATAGACAGGTCGTCTAGTGAGCGATTGTCTGTTGCTGGGGGTAGGCGGTCAATATGCCTTATCTCTTGGATTACGTAATCCCATATACGTCCATATCTCTGGTCCAGCGCTGCTAGAGCCGCGGTGTATGGGGTCGTAGAGGTGGCATAGGCTAGCGCTATATTGTGCGCTCGGGGTACTTTCAGGTGCTTCAGTAATATTGCATACTTGTGGCGTTCGTCAACGACATCCACCATCATTGTCTCTAAGCACATCCGGAGCTCCGTGTACTGTGCTCGATTCTCATGGGTGAAGTCTGGAAACGTCGGTGTGCCAATGTATGACGCCGTGGATGGCTGGCACATCGGTGAGCGTTGGGAGAGAGGCCTCCTAGGCGAGTCTCCTCTTGCGCCTCTCTGTGGGCTGGTACCGGCAGGGTACCATGGCCCGCTGGTCCAGGTGCTGTTCCTCGGGGCTGGTCGTGCGTCATGCTCACCCGTGAATAGAGTCGGGGGTCTGTAGCGCAGCGCCGCGGGGGTATAGCCTGGGCTGTACTGGACCTCCTGGTCCGGTGGAGTACTGTGCTGTCGTCGGGCTTGGTTCTCCTCCTCTCCCTCTTCTTCTTCTGTCAGGTCCTCTAGATCCTGTAGTCGTTTATTTAGCCTCTCCGCAGTGTATGCTGCTCCTTCCTTGTAGCTGGGTCTAGCTTGGACCGGTCGGGGAAGGGGGTCTGCGGGGGGTATAGGCTCTCTCTGGTGGTCAAGTTCAGGGTCGCTTGGTCGGTTAGGGGATGCTGCCCTTGACTGTTGTCTCGACGAGGCCCTTGAACCCCTGGCGGAGGGAGAGGGTGTTGCCTTGGTGATCAGCTGCTCCATTAGCTGCGCTTGTAGTCTGTCGCGCTCGCCCTGTAGTCTGTCGCGCTCGGCTTCGCGCTGGATGAGAGCGATGTCGCGCTCTGCTTCTCTTTGGGCACCGTCAGCGGCGCGCTGGGTGTCGGACCGGTCTCTTGCCATATTCTCTTCCGTCTGAAGGCGTCTCATCTCCAGGCGTATGTGCTCTTCTTCGCTCCGTTGCTGTGTTTGGAGTCGATCGCGTTCACCCTGAAGTCGATCGCGTTCACCCTGGAGTCGATCGCGTTCGGTAGAGGCTGTCAGGCTGACGAGGAACGCCTGTGACAGCATCCTCTCCGCCTCGCTGGGGGAAGACGCTTGTAGAGGTGAACCGCTCCTGGCTGTACTCGTTGGGGAGTCCTGGAGCTCTATCTCCTCGGCGCTCTCCTCATCTTGTTCCGTGCAGGGTTCCACCTCTGGAGGGTTGTCTTCCTCCCGGAGCTGGTCGGGGACTACTTCTTCGGTCTTGGCGGGGGGTAAAGGCATGTCTGTTCCTTCCTGGTCCCCACCGTGAGCTTGGTCAGTTACATTAGAACCCACTAGGGGCTCTGTGGTCGGGGTAACCTGGTCGTTAAGGTCAGACATAATTTTACTTTCTACTTTTACCGCGTTTACCGTCTGTAGAAGGCTAGGTAGTTGACTGACAGCGTAATCCTCTAAGTACTGAGGTGTCTGTCGTCTGCGCCGCGGGCGTTCTACGTTAGGAGGACCGTTTCGTGGAGTGTTCATCATAGGCCATTTCAATATTAATAACACTATATTAATATTACACTAGTTACCATCCGGCTCGAAGGACCAATTGTAACTGAGGGGTACAATTCCCTGACTGTATTGATAAGTATGGTATCATTAAACCACTACCGCTTGATGTACTTTAACTTCTGGCCATACAGTACACGATATCTAAGTATGATGAACACTTTCCCACATATGAAATCAGGTCCACACAAATATAACAGTCGAAGGTTTAATATAGCAAAAGGTATATACAACATTCACTTAATTACATTTATGATTTGAATGCACTTGTAAGGCAAATGAGTATTCGTAGGCAAATCAACACTGAATGTCCAATCTCTGGTTACGCAGGAAGCAAGTATACAACCTGGTTCTTTAGGGAACTATAGCGATGGTACTTAAGGATTATAGCGGGATACTAAAGGGGTCCTGCTGGTTGTAAGTCAGTAGGGGGGGGGGGGGTTTGGAGAGCCGTCAGCTGCATCCCATCTGGCCAACGATTCCTGGGGAGAATTCAGGTACAGAACACAGTGCCCGCAGGATCTTGATCCACAGATGAATACACTTGGGCCCTCTTGTAGACGGTAGCTGTAGGCTGTAGGTCCACAACGAAGGAGAAGCGAGGCGGCCTCGGTCTGGGTTGAGCGCCGTCTCACCTGGGCTCCTCTCGGGGGTAATTCCAACACTCACCGGCGTTGGCTGTTATCCGCTCCACAAATCAAAGCACCCAAAGCAAATAGATATTCCATGCCGTATAGGCTCAGCAGTCGTCCGGGTAGGTAATCCAATGTGCAGGTCCACTCGTCCTCGCCCAGAACTCCTCGGATGAAAGCACCACGCGTGGTCTGCCCAGCCTGGTTAAGACTCTAGATAACGCGAGGAAACGATGGGGGTGCTACTCACTTTAGAACTCTAACCGAACGATGCACCATACATAATAGATTATTATTACTTAATAGAAATACGTCCCACTCGACGGTACAGTGCCAAACTATGACAATTCAGCTATGAATTTACACGAGGTCTCAATGCCTATTTTGGGGCCAAATAGGCCATACTGCACCACACGTGGGTCGTGGGTGAGGCTTCACGTCTGTTACTAGGTTGGAGGGTAAAGGACTAATGGACTAAAAGAAAGTTCTACTTTACTTGCGCCATATTTATATGCACGGTGAACAAATAGTACCATTCGTATTTCGGTAGCCGTATTCCTACGCGGAACCGGGGCTAGTTGGGACATGTTCGTCGGCACTATTGAACTTGACTCAAGGGGCTTGTCTGCTGGCGCCAGGTTCTTGTCCAATGAGAGAATGAACTATTATGGGCTGTAGTAGACTAAAGGGATATTCAGTGTATATGTACAAGGAATATACAAGGGATATCAAACGATATACAAATACTATTAAATATATATCCATAAATAAATATATATATTCGGTTTAATCTGATCCTTCACAACAGTGTGCAATAATAAATGTTGATATTTTGACTTACTGACTGTGGGAGCGATTTTCCTTGGTTTTATAGTGTGTCCACCCTTTTTGGCCTTGGGGAAGCTCATTCTGTAAGCCGGGGCTCCCGAAGCATCTGTAGCTTGCTGGCGGTTGGCGTTTTCATTGAAATGCATTGCAGCTAGGTATAGTCTGAAAGGAACATTTCGATAAGCAATGTAACTGAGGGGTACAATTCCCTGACTGTATTAATAAGTATGGTATCATTAAACCACTACTGTCTTATGTACATTACTACTGGCCATACAGTACACAGGTATATGATATGAACACCTCCACAATGACACGGTTCCACAACAATATTGGTTAGAATAATATTTATTAGCAGCAACGGTAGGTTACAGAATGATAACTATGAATTGCGCTTGTAAGGCGAAGAATGTGCGTGAGTAAGTCAAGAGCGTAAGTCCATTATAATAGTACGCAGGAGATAATAAATACCACCTGTATCAATAGGAATTATATCTATGGTACACTAGTAGGGCAGCGGGAGATACTAGTAGGGTCCCTCCGGTTGTAGGCCAGCAGGGGGAGGAAATGTTCGAATGCAAAGTCTGGATCAACGGGGACTCAATAAGCTCCTGCTACGGGAGACGGTACACTACTCCCTTGATCAGCAGACGAAAGCAGCAGCTGTAATCCAAGCATGCGTGCAGCATAGGTGAAAGCCGGCAAGCCTCTCTTAGAGACGGGCTCGAGTGATGTTCCTCACGGGTAAATCCCACACAGTAGTGGGGTGTAGACGATTCTCCTCCGTTCCAACAGCCACAGGACCAAAGCAATATAATAACAATCCAGCCGGAAAAGGGCTCTGCATTCACCGGTGTAGATTCTCCAGTGCGCGGTACTTCACATTAACTAGGTCGAACTTGACGTTATTCCACTAGGCTCTGACACTTTACTATCCTATTCGCACGCGGTTATAAGTGCTCCATTTAGATGCACGGTTGCTCACTTCACTTGGTCGTTGACTCGTGATGAAGGCTTTTACGGTTGAGGGTAACACGTTTCTAGGTTAACTTGACTTTAGGCTAAGTGCTGCTGTATCCACCTGCGACGTATTTATACGTACAGTGAATAATCTAGTACCAGCCTTATTCCTGTCTCGTATTCTTGCGCCGAACCGGGCATGTCCAGGCAAGCCTTGGCGGTGACTTTGAACTAGACATTGGGGGTATGGCAGTGGCGCCTAGTGGATCGCTTCCAATAGGAGAACGAAATATTATGGTCTGTACTAGGTAAAGGGATATTCCGTGTATATGTACAAAGAATACACAAGGGATATCAGACGATATACAAATACTATGCAATATATATCAAGTAATAAATATATATATTCGGTTTAATCTGATCCTTCGTAACAAGCAATATATTTGTAGTTGATCTGAGTTTATCTAATGCAACATAATGAGTGATTCGACACATCAGGAGTCCATAATTAGTCATTTGTACACAATATAAAATACCTGCAAAGCATTCCAATGTATGAAAAGACAACGTTCTTCGGGGCAAAACGTAAAATGACACTGTGATAGGACTCCAGTGAAGACGTTTGATGGTGTGGACTTAGTTTGGAGACATCTTTGATGAGCCTCGTGTTTAGCAGCACCTTCTCGAGCTGGTGGGCCGGTTTTGAGTCTAAAGTAAAAAAGAAATTGCATTCAGATATTTCATTCGAGTATATTACAGTAGATTAGAATTATTCAAGCAAGTATACATTTGTAAATCACACCAATCTAGAATGAGAACATAAATAAATATGTTGAGTATATAATCATGATGAAACACAGACAGACATACCAGGTTTAACCCACTTGCTACTATCTCTCGACAAACGGTCAGCATGAAGACAACGTGGATAGAGTGGTTCTTCGTCGTGTTCATGTACATTCATCATGTGATTGAGACATGACTTCCACTTGGCCACCCTCTCAGCCGGCGTCTTTGATGTGGCAGCAGTCCAGTAGAGGTGGTTAGATATGTGTTGGCGCCATTTTTTTTATCTTGTGCCACCTTGTCCAGCTTCTTAGACAGGCCTTGAATTTGAATTAAGCAGAACATAACAGTCGTCAATCTAAACAGAACAGGATAACAACATCCTAAGAGATTGAATGTGGGATGCCTTTCGACATAAGTGTCATACCTTTGGCCACGTGCCACACATCGTAGAAGTGTTTGATGCCCAGATCTCTCAGGTACTTTTGAATCTGCGGGTGACGATCTGTGACAATACAGTCCAACGTCACATCCCGGTCCTTCAGAAGAGCGAGGCTTCTCTTCAAGCCTTCTTTTTCCATTTGGTAACTGCCCCCTACCTCATTGCTCTGTTGAGGTACAAGCAAGGGAAGAGACACAGAGCAATGAGAGCAATGAAATAGCCTTTTCAAAATAGTCACCCGTGTCAAAAACACTACATCCCCCATCCCACAATTTCCATTTCCTAACCCCCGCCCACACACACATCCAGACCACTTCACACCTACAGCGATTCAAGATTCAAGAGCGAGAGCTTTGTGAGATGTGTTTGTTTGAGCACAATGAAGGGTGCGGTGTCTTCAGACTTGTTAATTACCTGAATTAGTTGGACGTCTATGACATGATTGGTGGCGAGTTCCATCACAGAGTAACTACCGTACTTAGCACTGTGGCCTGTTGAAAATAATAATAACAATTTCAATCAATGTAGTGCAATATTAAAAATGTATTCATAAAGTCGAAATCTGACATTGGGGAGCTGTTTTCTAACCTGGAGAGTCTGCGCGCATGTCACCTCCGATTATGACCATCTCCTCCTGGCTTAATCTGGCGAGGGTAACCTCTTGCTCGGTATTCCACATACTCATAACAGCCGGTTCCAAGAACATCTTGGTGTGTTTCCGAAACGCTCTGTACTTGATTGTCGAGACGTGTAACGCATTGAGAACCTAAAAGAATAAATTAATAACGCTTTGTTAATATGCATGTGTGAATCACAAACAAAAACATAATGTATATCTGACTTGTCAATCAAATCAATCAAATCAAATACCTTCTCCATTTGCGTGAAAGATGAGCCAGTGAAATAAACAGCAGCCGACAGCTGGATATTTCCGGCTGGTGTGCTCCCTATGATTGGCTGACTGGCCCACTTTCGGCTATATTTACAACTCGGGCAGAGCTGGCGGACAGCCAAGAAGGTCCCTCGCGTAGTCTTCGTGATATGACATCCAGCATCGCACACCGGACACTGTTGGAATAATTCTAGTAGACTGTCTTCGTAAACGATGTATTTCTGGACCTCATAGATTGGTTTTGACGGTTCCCTGCTCGCTCAAGGGAGAAAAACACAAATAAATAACACGGCACAACTATACAGCTTTTCTATTTACCGGCCATGGAGATTTTTGTAACAACTTACGCTACAATCGAGGGCTCGCTCATCAATGAGTCAATGTTGAACGTGGAATCATGAGGCTCTGGAACGTCTATCGAGCTGTAGGTCACTTCATCGTCATCAGACTCCAGTCGTGGTCTTTTACTGGGTCTAAACGCCTTCACAGGTGTTGACGTGGAGGGTCCCTGTTGACTAGACCAGTAGCCAGTAGTTGTGGTCGCCACCCCGACAGATACAGACACGACTTTCGCCTGAACACCTATTTACAAAACATAGTTTAGTCAAACAAGGGAGTCAAACAAGGGAGACTATAGTTCCAACTGTACATATTGCTATAGATACAAGATTGTTTATTGTTGTTGTGAAGGGCCAGATTAAACCGAATATATATATTTATTTATATATATATAGTTAATTGTATTTGTATATTCTCTAATATTCCCTGATATCCCTTGTATATTCCTTGTACAATATGCATTGAATATCCATTCTAGCCTACTGAACATCCCATAATAGTCTCCATTCTACTATTGGTCGAGACCTTGGTGCCAGGCTGCCATACCCCTCAGACCCAGTTCAAACGTACCGCTCAACATGTACGAACAAGTCTTAGTTCCGCGTAGGAATCTGGCTACCGCACCACTAATGGGACTATTTGTTCATAGTGCGTATATATACTGCGCTACTAAAGTAGGACTTTCTTTTCAGTCCAGTTTCTTACCCTCCAATAGAGTCACAGACGTAAAGCCTCCCCGCGACGCCACGTGTGGGAGTAAGGCCAAGTTCGCCTACCATCGGTATTGAGACATCGTGTATATTAATATTTGAATAGTCATATTTGGCACTATATCGTCGAGTTGGACGTAGTCTATTAAGCTAATAATAGTCTGTTAATATATAGTGCTTCGTACGGTGAGAATACTACCGTAGTCAGTACCCCATCGTTTCGGGCAGAGAACTGGCTGCTTATCCAGGGTGGTTGACCCCACGTGAAGCTGCACCCGAGGAGCCCCAGAGCCGACGAGCGAGTGGACCTGTATACCGGATTATTCTACCGACGACAGCCCGCCTTCCCAGGCACGGATTATGCTTTGTATACGTTGATTATTCCATGGATAAAGACCCCCGACACTGCCGTGTGTTGGAACCCCCCCCCCTGGAGAGGACGCAAGGTGAGGAGACGCTCTGCAAGACGAGGTCGCTTCACGTCTCTCCTCCGTGGACCGGAGGACGCCGGCCCACAAAGAGTCCATCTGCTTTCATCTGTGGTCCAAGGATCGCCGGCGCATTGAACGGCACTACAGTGGGTTCACCTGGGATACCCTTGGCCGGATGAGGCAGCCGGATTCTACCCCCCCCCTTCCTACTCCTGTCGGCTTACAAGCGACCGGATTAACCCCCCCTAGTGTATCCAGTATATAATCATTAAAGTATCATTGCTGTTATTCCTTAAACTATTCCAGGTCGTATATGTACCACCTGCGCCTTCAGAGATTGGACATTCTCTATTGATATACCGACGAATACTCTTGCCATAAAAGTGCATACTAATTCCCATTCATAAATGTGATTGATTTGATTAAGTGCTTGCTCTACACACCATCGCTGTGTAGAAATAAAGACCTATTTCTAATTCGTACATTTGTGTTGGATCCGTTTCATCTACGTGACAGTGTTCATCATAATATATTTATGCCGTGTACTGGGTGGCCGAATATTAAGTACAAAGGTAGTGGTAGTAAGTATCATATCTAGTAATACAGTCAGGGAATTGTACCCCTCAGTTACAATTGGTCCTTCGAGCCGGAGGGTAATCAGTGTAATATTAATATAGTGTTATTAATATTGAAATGGCCTATGATGAACACTCCACGAAACGATCCTCCTAACCAACGCCCGCAGCGCGAACGACGGCTCCCTCAGTACTTAGAGGCTTACGCTGTCAGTCAACAACCTAGTCTTCTACTAACAGTAAACGCGGTAAAACTAGAAAGTAAAAGTATGTCTAACCCCAACGCCCAGACTACCCCGACCATAGAGGCCCCTACGGGTTCTAATGTAACTGACCAAGTTCACGGTGGGGACCAGTGGGAACCAGACATGACTTCACACCCCGCCAGTACTGAAGAAGTAGTCCCCGATGAGTCCCGGGAGGAATACAACGCTACCGAGAGAGAACTCGGCACGGAAGAAGACGGGGAGAGCACCGTGGAGATAGAGCTCCAAGGCTCCGCAAGGAGTACCCCGAGGGAAGGCTCCCCTATACAACCGCCTTCTCCCAGCGAGGCAGAGAGGACCCTACAGCAGGCCTTCCTCATCAGCCTGAACGCCGCTGCTGAACGCGACCGACTGCAGATCCAGCAGCGGAGCGAAGAAGAGCATATACGTCTAGAAATAAGACGCATTCAGAGGGAAGAGAATGTGGCCCGAGACCGAGCAGACAGCCAGCGAGCAGCTGCTGGTGCTCTACGGGACGCAGAGCGCGACAGACAGCAAGCGCAACTAATAGAACAGCTGATCAGACGGACAACACCCTCTCCCTCCGCCAGAGGCTCCAGGAACTCGTCTAGACACACCTCCAGGGCGGCATCCCCTAGCCGAGTAAACAACCCTGAACTTGACCAACAGACGAGGTCTATACCCCCCACAGACCACCTCCCCCCACCGGTCCAAGCGAGACCTAGCAACCGGGAAGGAGCAGCATATCCTGTGGAGAGGCTAAACCAGAGACTACGAGCACTGGATGACCTAACTGAAGACGAAGAGGAAGAGGAGGAGAACCACGCCCGACGACAGCACAGTACTCTACCGGACCAGGAGGTCCGGTACAGCCCAGGCTATACTCCCGCGGAGCTGCGCTACAGACCCCCGACTCTATACCCGGGTGAGCACGACGCACGACCCGCACCGAGGAACAGCACCTGGACAAGCGGGCCATGGTACACTGCCGGTACCAGCCCATACCAAGGAGCGGGAGGAGACTCGCCTAGGAGGCCTCTCCCCCAACGCTCGCCGATGTATCCACAGTCAGCGTCATACATTGGCACGCCTATGGTACCCGACTTCACCCAAGAGAACCGGGCCCAGTATACAGAACTCCGCATGTGTCTGGAGACCATGTTGGTGGATGTATTGGATGAACGCCACAAATACGCCATCCTACTGAAGCACTTAAAGGTACCCCGCGCACATAATATAGCGCTCGCCTACGCGACTTCCACCACCCCATACACAGCAGCGCTGGTAGCATTGGACCAGAGGTATGGGCGCATATGGGATTACGTGATCCAGGAGATCCGACACATCGACCGCTTACCCCCAGCAATAGACAATCGAGCACTGGACGACCTGTCCATCAGAGTGCAGTCCCTGGTAGGGATGTTGGGAGCGCAGAGAGAGAAGGGGAGGCATGAACTTTACGCCAACTCAAATGTGGAAAGGATCTTGGAGAAGCTGCCGCCCGCTCGACAGGAGCGTTTTAGGCGACAGAGAGACCACCGAGACCCGAATGGCCCCGAACCGAACCTCCTCGATCTAGCAGACTTCCTGGCGAGAGAAGTCAGCAGCCTACGGCTAGATACATTCGGACGGAGCACCCCTGGCTCCAGAGAAGGAACCAGACGACTAAATGATGGAAGAAGATCGGTGACTGTGATGCACCAATCGGAGTCAGTACCGAGCAGCAGGAGCCACAGTACCCCCTCCAGAACGGAGAAGTGGAAGATAGTGTGCCCCTACTGTGAGAAAGAACACTGGCTAGCGCAATGTGACTCCTTCCCCAAGCTGAACGCGGAGGAAGCAAGTCAATGGATAAAGTCCAACAAGCGCTGTTTTCGCTGTGCGCGCTCACACATGGCAGCCGAATGCCGCTTAAAGAAAAGGTGCACCAAGTGCGATGGAGCCCATCTGGACATACTTCACGACAGTAACAGACGGCGCCCTTCACCCGCACCATCCAGCAGCAAAGCGAGCGTCATGTACATCGATCCCGCCAGCAGCAGTGGAGCCCGAGTACTCCTAAAAGTAGTGCGTGTGACACTAAGCTACCAGAATAAAGTCCTGGACACTTACGCCGTCCTCGATGACGGGTCCGAGAAGACCCTTCTGCTCGCCTCCGCTGCGGCCCAGCTAGGGCTGCGGGGAAGCGAAACCCAAATGACAATTCGGACAATAAGACGAGATTTGAAGACGATAAAGGGCGAGAATGTCTCATTCTCTATCGCAGCAAGCGGCCAGCCTGAGCGACGGTACCAGATTACAGACGCTTTCACCAGCCAAGAAATAGGACTGTCGCGGTACACATACCCCGTCGCCAAGCTGATGGAGAAATATGTACATCTGCGCAAGTTACCGATCCCGCTCATAGACAATGCTATGCCGACCCTGTTGATAGGCTCCGACCATGCAGACCTCATTGTCCCGATAGACCGGGTTCATACCGGACCCCGAGGCTGTCCTGCAGCAGTCGAGACCCGTTTGGGATGGACCCTCCAAGGCCCGCTCGCCAAATCTCTCAACCGAAGTACAGCCACTAGATGTCTCCACTCCCGAGTCACAGAGGGAGAAACCGCACTCCTGCAACACGTAGAGCGGCTATGGACCTTGGAACAAATGCCCTTTAAGAACGGAAAGAAAGACATTCGCTCTAAAGATGACATTTACGCCATTCACCTCCTCGAGACAGGGACCAAGAGAGTCCCGGTCAACGGCGTGTTGAGATACGCCACGCCACTCCTGCGGCGAGAAGGAATGCCTACTTTCCACGCCAAGACAGACGCCACAGAACGGTACCTGCTGAACACGGAGCGGCGCTTAGCCAAGAACCCCGCCCAAGAGAGTGTATACCGCGCTGAGATTGAGAAGCTCATCACAGCGGGACACGTCACAAAGATGGACATTAAAGAGGCTGACCAGACCACTGAATCGTGGTACGTGCCTCACCACAAGGTCCATCACAACGGTAAAGACCGCATAGTATTTAACTGCAGCTACCAGATCGGATCCCAAAATCTGAATAAAGAGTTACTGCCCGGTCCCACACTCGGCCCCTCCCTACTCGGCGTTCTACTCCGCTTCCGCCAGGAAAAGGTGGCCATCAGCGGGGACATTAAAGGAATGTTCCTGCAGGTGAGATTAGTAGAGGAGGACAAGCCCCTGTTACGGTTCCTATGGAGAGAGAAGCCAGGAGATGAGCACCCAGCCATCTACCAATGGGAAATCCTCCCCTTCGGAACGACGTGCAGCCCCTGCTGTGCTACATTTGCACTACAGAAACATGTAGCAGAGGACCCAGCAGCGGACGAAGAGGTCCGACACAGCGTAAAGAACAGCTTCTACGTAGACAACTGTCTACAAAGCCTTTCAACCCAGGAAGAAGCCGAGGCTCTCCTGATTAAACTCCGCGCCTCATTGATCAAAGGCGGCTTTGATCTCAGGCAGTGGGCCAGCAGCGATCCGCAAGTACTGCGCAGCCTCTCCTCCGAGGACAAGGCAGCCAGCAGCGAGACCTGGATGGCTACAATCCCGGGAGAAGCCCAGGAGATGACCCTGGGATTGGTGTGGCGATTCAAAACAGATTCGCTTCACTACAGACACAAGCCCCTGACTACGGAGCAGGGAAGGCCGGCGGCGGCGCCGACCACCAGACGGAGTGTGTACACAACACTCGCCCGACAATATGACCCGCTAGGATGTATTCTACCGTACACCACCAGGGCAAAAATGATTGTACGAGCATTGTGGGACAAGGACCAGGGCTGGGACGACCCCATTCCCGCACACCTTGCATCCACCTGGAGAGAGTGGGAGATGGAGCTCCACTCACTCCCAGGCGTTAATATGCGCCGAAGCTACTTCCCACCCACGGTGAGGCCAGAGACATGTAAAATGGACTTACACGTCTTCAGTGACGCCTCAGAGGTCGCATACGGATCAGTAGCCTACTTGCGGGCCCAAGAAAGGGGGGGAGAGATCTACACAGCATTTGTCCTCGCCCGCTCGAGAATAGCCCCACGCAAGCAACAATCTATCCCACGCCTAGAGCTCTGCGCAGCCCTAGCCGGAGCGCACCTAGCCACGCTCATCCAACGTGAGCTCACCATACCGGTGTCTAGAACAATCCTGTGGTCAGATTCCACGACAGTACTCGCCTGGATCAAATCGGACTCATGCAAGTACAAAGTCTTCGTGGGAGTCAGAGTCACCGAGATTCAAGACTTAACCGAAGAGTTAACCGGAGAAACAGAGTGGCGCTACGTTGATACAAAACAGAACCCAGCTGACGTCATCACCCGGGGGATGCCCCTAGATGACCTCACCCGTCGCAATGTCTACAGTGACGGCCCAGCATTCCTAAAGCTCCCGGAAGGAGAGTGGCCCACGCCTATCCCGAGGGAAGCCAGTCAGGAGGAGGCTGAGAATAAGAAGCCTGTGTTCTGTGGATTGAGCACTGTTATCTCCGCAGACCCCAACACACTCCTGATGGGGCGGCTAGATCCTGCATTACCCCAGACAATGTACCGGCCTGAAGAAGCGAACGGCCGACGAATGTGGAGGTACAGCCAAGTATTAGCCGACAAGTTTTGGAGCAGTTTCCTACTGCACTACCTACCGTCTCTACAGACCCGCCAGAAGTGGGTAAAGGAGAGAGACAATTTGACAGAAGGAACAGTCGTCATGATTATTGATCAATCACTGCCCAGAGCTATGTGGCCGGCCGGCCGCGTAAGCAAAGTGATCACCGGTGCCGACGGCAAGGTCCGAGCAGCTGAAGTGCTCGTCCAGGGTCGCCCTTACACCCGTCCCGTGGCGAGGCTCATAGAACTGCCCCGACTCCCAGACACAATCGATGATGACCATGACCCTATAACCCTATGACTTTGTGAAGTTGACTGACCCCTACAGCAAACCCTTATGTGTAAATAGACAACGCGATTAATCTGTCTCTGTTTAACTGATTAGGTCTGGGACCAATCAGGGGGTGGCTGTTGTGAAGGGCCAGATTAAACCGAATATATATATTTATTTATATATATATAGTTAATTGTATTTGTATATTCTCTAATATTCCCTGATATCCCTTGTATATTCCTTGTACAATATGCATTGAATATCCATTCTAGCCTACTGAACATCCCATAATAGTCTCCATTCTACTATTGGTCGAGACCTTGGTGCCAGGCTGCCATACCCCTCAGACCCAGTTCAAACGTACCGCTCAACATGTACGAACAAGTCTTAGTTCCGCGTAGGAATCTGGCTACCGCACCACTAATGGGACTATTTGTTCATAGTGCGTATATATACTGCGCTACTAAAGTAGGACTTTCTTTTCAGTCCAGTTTCTTACCCTCCAATAGAGTCACAGACGTAAAGCCTCCCCGCGACGCCACGTGTGGGAGTAAGGCCAAGTTCGCCTACCATCGGTATTGAGACATCGTGTATATTAATATTTGAATAGTCATATTTGGCACTATATCGTCGAGTTGGACGTAGTCTATTAAGCTAATAATAGTCTGTTAATATATAGTGCTTCGTACGGTGAGAATACTACCGTAGTCAGTACCCCATCGTTTCGGGCAGAGAACTGGCTGCTTATCCAGGGTGGTTGACCCCACGTGAAGCTGCACCCGAGGAGCCCCAGAGCCGACGAGCGAGTGGACCTGTATACCGGATTATTCTACCGACGACAGCCCGCCTTCCCAGGCACGGATTATGCTTTGTATACGTTGATTATTCCATGGATAAAGACCCCCGACACTGCCGTGTGTTGGAACCCCCCCCCCCTGGAGAGGACGCAAGGTGAGGAGACGCTCTGCAAGACGAGGTCGCTTCACGTCTCTCCTCCGTGGACCGGAGGACGCCGGCCCACAAAGAGTCCATCTGCTTTCATCTGTGGTCCAAGGATCGCCGGCGCATTGAACGGCACTACAGTGGGTTCACCTGGGATACCCTTGGCCGGATGAGGCAGCCGGATTCTACCCCCCCCCTTCCTACTCCTGTCGGCTTACAAGCGACCGGATTAACCCCCCCTAGTGTATCCAGTATATAATCATTAAAGTATCATTGCTGTTATTCCTTAAACTATTCCAGGTCGTATATGTACCACCTGCGCCTTCAGAGATTGGACATTCTCTATTGATATACCGACGAATACTCTTGCCATAAAAGTGCATACTAATTCCCATTCATAAATGTGATTGATTTGATTAAGTGCTTGCTCTACACACCATCGCTGTGTAGAAATAAAGACCTATTTCTAATTCGTACATTTGTGTTGGATCCGTTTCATCTACGTGACAGTGTTCATCATAATATATTTATGCCGTGTACTGGGTGGCCGAATATTAAGTACAAAGGTAGTGGTAGTAAGTATCATATCTAGTAATACAGTCAGGGAATTGTACCCCTCAGTTACAATTGTCATGTGCAGTTAAACAGGCTGCAGTTAAAAATGTGCTTTAGTTATTGGTTGGGGGGGGGAAGGGTGTCAGATCAGAGCCTGGCAGGCACAAAACTGGGTGGGGGGGGGGGGGGTTATATGTAAAGGCTATTATATATAGCTGCCAAAACTACATGTGTGTTGGAATACATTAATTGCTAATTGATCAGAAATGTTACAAACCTCGACTCTTGACATGTGACCGTAGAGTTTTCATAGACAGCTGTGTACCAACAGAACTCATATTTGGGGGGTCGGTCTGGCAACTGATGTCCCTGGAAGCTGGAGGCAGGCGTACATGGGTGATGTCCCTGGAAGCTGGAGGCAGGCGTACATGGGCGCTGGAGCTTGTGGCCTAAGAATGGCCAAATAGTAAAACAATTACATTATATAATCCAAGCCACAAATATAAATAAACTCACCCACCGTCGAACACACACACTAACGTTAGATTGTATTGATGAAAACATACCTCACCCCACCCCCCAAACAATGGTTCCCCCCCACACACACACACAGTGAACGTAGCAACAGTTAGTTAGTTAGCTGACTAATTATGACATATCTACTTACTACTTCTGTCGCGTCCCGAATATTTGGTACAACTCGTTTCTTTCTAACAATTTAGAACGTTGCGACAGAACTAGGAGGGTCCCCAAAAACGAACTTTGTCCATTGCTGGCGAAGTTTGGCATCCACGGGAAAAGCGTGCAAAGACGTATTAGTAGTAGCTTTACAGCCAGGAACAGAACATGTCCTGTAAGGCCTGCAGGGTTTGCTCATCGTGGAAGATATGCAAGTGACCGCACTCCTGTTTCTAGGTACCTCTCTATTCTAGGTAGAATGGGGGCGGGCATTATCTCCAACCACAGAGCCAATCGCATCACTGTGCGCTACCCAGCGGCCGTATGACGTGTATTGACGTGTATCACGTATATCGGACGTTCAAAAAAAAAAAATGACCTGATTTACTGGAGGAGGAAAGGGGCTGGGCTGAATCTGAGCAATCCGCCAATATGGTATTTAGACACTAAAACACATTGATACGAACTCCTATTACTATAATACAATGCTAGAGACTATAAAATGACATTTATAGTACATAGCCCCTTTAAAGAATTACTTACTTACTTACTTACTTTTTTTTTTTTATTATTATCTTTTTCCCCCTCCTTCTTTTTTCCGATTTTTCTCCCATCCCACCCTTCCTGGTTGTTGCACACTTTCCCCTACTGTTGGTCCGAGAGACCGGAGATTGTCACATGCTTTCCTCCGACGCATGTGCAGCCAGCCGGCAGGCCAGCCTGGCCGCGCAGGTTCTCACTGGGAGAGTGTAACGTGTGGGAGGCCGTACTACCTCTCTCTAGATCAGGGATGGGCAATTATTTTTCCCAGGGGGCCGAATGAGCAACTGCAAATATGTTGGAGGGCCGGGCCAAAATTCCAAACTCAATTATGCATAATATACATTTTATTTCTATATAAAAAGCAGTAAATGGCATTGTTTTGACCCCTGGTAAGTGTATGTTATTATTTGGCAATTAACACTTTAATCGCCGAAGACGCTGGGCAGCGTCTTTCCCCGCCATGCTTATTCTGCCGAAGACGCTGGACAGCGTCTTTGATATCAATATTTAAAAAATCTGTGATCGAAATCATATTTCTCCCCCGGAGACATTATATGTACTGGTGAGCCCCTCTCAACTCTCCAATGGTTCAAGAGCGCCATCTGGTGGCCGATGGGCCGACCGCCCAAACAGGAAGTGATGCGGATGAAGTGGTGCTCACCCATATTTCGTCCGGGAACTCGCTATCGTTAGCGAGACTCTTGACACACTGGATATCGATCGATTGCAAATAACTCGATAAACAACATGATTTGGACATATATACTATTATACAACCTGGAAATGGATCGGATATTTCTACATCCCATAATAGGAATATTTCAGTTCCACGCTCATCGTCCAACGGTGCAAGGAAGATACGGTAAGATCCAGCGTTATTTTTCAACGTGTTCTTTACTAACTGCTCTAATGATCATATCACCCACACTAGATGAATGATATAACGTTGGCCACGGAATTATAAACGACCCCCTGCCCATCCGGTCAACATCAGATCATACTTAGTAACTCCTAGAAGCACGTCCAGTTGAAATTTTTTATCTCGCACAGATTCCTATCAAACTGTATTTCATCATCAATATAATGCATTTGGGGCTATAAATCAAGTTCTGGAGAAAGCTGCAGAAAACGATAAAAACATACTTATACTTTAGACCGTATTTTAGTATGAATATGTGAATGAAAAAGTATAACGTTGCTACACCCTGAACAATAGATATAGGACGTTGAATGGGCCATAGTAATATCAATTTAGCAATACAATTTAAAAAGTTATAGCCCTGCAAAGAAGGGGAACTTCTCCATGTTAAATAGGGCTGGCGAGGGATGGTAAATTATGAATTTAACCCCGGCGATCAAAGTGTTAAAAGGTGAGGTTAGCTTTCAAAAATATCATTTATTCAAATAGAATTTATTTCCAAAATGATAAACAAAATGTGAAACATTAATAACAAAGGGCATTTTGAGTATCAAATACTATTGAAACAAGGATTTTCTTAACTTTCTAGACATCACATCATCTTATAGCAAAAATACTGAACTGTGTAAAGAAAAGTGTCCCAGTTTTGTAGCCTTTTTTACTTTACATGCCTATATATTAAACATTTAATGTTTTCAGAACTGTGCAAAAAAAAGAAAAAAAATATATCAAGTGTCCCATTTCACTTGTTATATTTCCACATTTTAGTGTTCTTCAGTTATTTTTTTTTCATTCAGTGTAAGAAATCCAGTCTCTGTTGAGCTTTAACAAGTCCATCATTAGTTTATATGCGGACGACGTAATACTGTTCATGCAAAACCCCAACACCACATTGCCTCATCTGCTCAAGTTGATTGAGGACTTTGGAGATTTATCGGGATTTAAGATAAATTGGGCGAAGTCGGCTTTCCTTCCACTTAACGCCCCTGCAAAAAAAAATATAACCCTCCCAGAAGAGATACCTATGGTAAAACACTTTAGATGTTTGGGAGTTGAAATATTCCCTACCATAAGCCAAACGGTGAAGCACAATTACATAAAAATCCAAAACAAAATCAAAGACGACCTTGACAGGTGGTCAAAACTTAAAAACTCAGTACAGGCACGGGTATCAATAATTAAGATGGACGTCCTACCTAGAATCAACTTCTTCAGCTCAATGCTACCGTTACCCCCTCCAGAAGGTTACTGGAAAAAATTACACTCCTCCACATACAAATTTATTTGGAATAACAAACCACCACGTATAAAAAGATCCACCGCACAGAGAAACAAAGCAGACGGTGGTATGGCATTTCCAGATTTTTTCCACTATTTTAAGGCATACACTTTAAGACCACTGACAACATGGTTTGATCCCCAAGCATTAGTATCCTGGAGAAATTTAGAAGAAAATATAGTAGCTCCACATAGACTGAAGGAAATAGCATACACCAAATTATCAATTAACCAATGCAAACGGAAATTTGGACCCATAATTACTCATGCGATCCGGATATGGCGTGAAACACAAAAAAAATATTCTAACCCACATAAATGGCATAATCATACTCCCTTACTCAATAACAATGCACTTGTGGTAAATATTGACGTTGAATTTCATAATTAATATGTGGGAATAAATTAGAGACCCATAATGTAAAGCCAGATGTACCTTTCAATAGCAGAGAGAGACTCAGTGGCTAAAACAGTCTCAACTGTCAGTTGAGACAGCTGCAGCAGATAACAACAGCAATAGTTATTCTCAACCCCCACTCAAGGAATGACTAAATTAGAGAACAAACACCTTTTCGAACTGACTGTATGTAAATGCTGATCAGAGACAGCTGGGTTTGACCACAGGGCAGACCAGTTTAGACTTGTTGAAGAAATGATTAGTCATGGACACTAAGTCACAAACAAAGTTATCTATTAATCAACTGTTTAGTATCAAAAGAGTATTCACTATCACTTATATACGGGAGATACAGTTGGTAAAAGGTTTATTGGAACAGTACTCGGCAATCAGTTGAGTTGAAAGACCACACCAAGGGGGGGGGCCATAAAGACCCCCCTTCTGATCACGGAGGGAAGAGAGGCCACACCAAGGAGGGGGGGGGCCAAAAAGACCCCCCTTCTTATCACTGAGGGAAGATGACATCACACCAACCCCCACCCGTGGGACAAGACCCAACCTCCCACAAGAAGAAGCTGGATTGGACCAAAATGTGCTATTATTGGCTAGAAATTATAGGATATATAAGGGCCCACATAGTGTTATTCTGGAGCGCAGACCCCACCCAGGTCTGCATGCTCCAACCGCTCCCCACGAGAGACTACTGCTGTTTTAATGTAAGTAAGCTGAATGGAACCGCCCTGTTTGGTTAGAATAGAATGTAAACTTAGCTTAGAAACCAGGCTTACTTATATACAAAAAGGGCTTACAGTATTGTCAATGTATGTTCAAATTATGTTAACGAGTGACTGTTTTGTGTGCATATTGGGGTTTGAGATGCAAAACCTTGTTGATTCCTGTACACAGCAGCCATGTTAATGTTGTCTGATAATCTTTTGTATGTAAAAGGCAACTTCTTATTCACCCTTGGCCTCTGGCTCAAATAAATGTTGAGTTGAACTATAGTTCTGGTTTGTCTGGCTACACGTTTATTCTTCATCTGCTTTAAGTCAGATGAGGAGACCAACAATTCTATCACGTATGATCCATTTCTCCTCCTTCCAGATAAGCAATCCCATTGTACTGTACTACAATAACCTTAGATTATTGTGGGATTCTGTAGGAATATACTACAGAAATGGTGCCGTTCTTACCCACCCTGTTGTGCCCCCCCCTGAAGATGTGCGGTGAGGTCTCTGTGACTGGCTGTTCAGTACTGGGACCTTGCTGTATGTTGGGGACGTGCAGGGAAAAGAGCTGGGGGTTGCTGCGTTTGAAGTTGCAGGGCAGGGGATTGTTGTCTGGATGGAGGACAGAAGGACAGGATGAAGGCTGGTTGTGTGCGCCACTAGTTGGGACCCACGGTGGATATGGCCTTTTGCGTACAGGGATGGGGGAGCGGTGGTTTAGGTTAGGATGTCCGGAGGTATAGGGATTGCGCTTGTTGTGCAGTAAACATGCAAACGTGGGCTTTTGATGTTTGTGTGTTTGTTCAGACACAGGAGGCCGTTCCCGGCCTATACGGAACACGGGGGTTGAGCCTCGTATAGAATATACTATATGAACTATACGAAGGGGGGGCATAACGACTGTTTAACAGCATGATCAAAGCGTTGAATTGCAGTAGATTGAAACGTTCATTGAATCGTGAAATGCGGTAGGTCTATAGTGGCAATTTAACTCGGCGCATTTTGGGTAGTGAAAACACCTATTTCATTATAACCTAGAAGGTGGAGCGCAGATGAGGTGGCTATTTTTTTGCATAATCGAGGCGATGTGTGGATTATGTGTCTATACTAGTTTGGTGGGACAGGTTCTGGGCTGTAACCGTGACTCAAAGCGGCGCTGGCGTGGAGTCTGAACCATCGGACGAAGTGTGGGGTCGTTAAACACACAAATTCAACATCATTTGGATCATGTGGATCAGAATGATTAAGAGCGAAATAGATCAGTGATAAATGGGGGAACTGTTATGCGGTTACAGGCAGGAAACGACACGATTAATATGAGCGAGGGCTGCTGGTAATGACGAGGCTGTAAAGTGTTTCTTTGGGCTAAGCGTGGAGAACGTCAAGTCGACGGAACGTGCTAGCTGCATTGAAATATCGGCCGTATTAAATGAAGAATTATGCCCGCTTTAGGACATAATGTGGATCAGGATGGCGAGGGGGTTGTCGGCAAGTTGAGATGCGGATTAAAATAACCCGAAAGCCGTAGAAGGTCCGATTTGAATACGTACACGCCAGACATATTAAACGACTCGTGCGCTGTAATAAAGGGCGAACAACGGTGCTTGATAACAATTCTGTTGAAAGACTGATTTAGTACTTAAGAACAATTCGGTTCAAAACAACTGGTTGTGAACTTGAACATTCAGTGAAATTAAAGCGAACGGTTGCACTTAGTCTCGTTTTTAATAGTAGCGCGAGGTATGTATGAACAATGGCTATGGTTAGGAATGATTGACGGAAAGTAAGAGCTTATTGTTGTATTATTATTATATTTTAATGACCGACAACCATGGGTCTGGAGCGAGTCATATTGGAGATTGGGGCTAACTAGCTTAGCTCTGTGGAAGAGCCGCGGTGAAACTAGGGACGTTACGACAACGATGTGGGAAGAATTGACGAAACACTGTGGCGGTAATTATTGTTAAGAAGCGAATCGAGGCATAATTGGGGAGATTGTGGCCGTTTTGAGGGTTATTATTGATGCGGTAACGATTGTGTACGATATTAAGAAGTCGCTGCTTGATGACGTCATGGTGTTGGATGGAGAGTGTGTAATGTTCACGGTACTGTGGAGCCGGACGAAGAGAAGGGTAGGATAATTGGTTTATGATTCGTGTTGGACTGTGTATGCGGCGGTGGTAGGTGAGAATGTTTTAAAAATTATTTTCTTTTAAAGTAGTTTGTTATTTAGGCATGTGTGAGTTGTTTATAGTTGGATTGGTACTGAGCGGATTTAATGAATGAACGGATCTCGAAAGGCACGGCTCCCGAGAGGGCATTGAACGTCGCATTGGGTTGGCTAGCGGGTTAGCTGGTATGAGAGTTTGGGCGATAGCGCCGTGAAAAGGGCTCGTGCAATATTATGGTTGGAAGCGGCATGGTGGCGTTGGTGAGCGATGCTTATGTGTGAAGCGATTGTGTGATAATAACGTTGATTGGGAGTTATTTGCGAAAGTTGGTCGCTTCTGACGTCATAATTGTGGGACCTAGGACTTGGGTGGCGCTGGGGCTGGCTAGGCTAGTTAGCTTGCGTGCGGTTGTTTTGTGAATTTGCGAGCGGCATATGTTACGATTCGAGTTTTGAAAATGATGTTTGGGAAGGGTTAAAGAACACGGTGGATGTCGTGGCAGTGTGTTGTGTTGAAACAAAGCGTTTATGATATTAATTATGCTTTGTCGCGATACATCGTTCTGTGTGCGCCGTTGGCTACTGCGCATGCGCGGTACAACGTGGATCAATGCATTCGTAGTAATTCGCTCAGGGGACAGGAATAACGGGTAAGGGTGAATTTTGCTTTATGTAAAATGGTTGTGTTTGTATATTGTGCATTCTGTGGGTTGTAAACAGTGTTCTGGGAGTGGTTTTGGTGGTGTTACTACAGATTATTGTAGCAAAATAGGGTGTTTTAGGTGTAGCATGTGATGAGACAGAAGCGGATAAGCAAGGAGTCGATGATTTAATATACATGCCCTTAACAATACTGGGATTCATATACCAGATACACATTGTACTTGTAATAAATGGGCAATAAATATGTTACACAAGGGGAGTCTTGACCAAGTGGGGTTTGAGTTGGGGAAGCACTCTACACTAGAAAAGGCATATCGATTGCGTCATATTTTGATTAATACATCTACATTATGATCACATGTCACCTATATACAGGGCTAAACGTTCCCAGAATGTCCTGTTTGCAGTTATGAGACTTAGCATGATGGGAACTTAACTGATAAATAATGTTTAATTTCTAATAGGTGGTGGCTGAAACAGAAATGCTTATGTGTGTGTTGTGCATGTACAAATGTGATTTTAAGATCTGTATAGAAAGAGTGTGTATAGAATGGTAATTATTTTGAGATGCTTGTATAAGCGAAATCTTTAATACACTGTTATTATGTTGACACAAGCCTCCGACTTGTAGGAGATTATAATTTATTGATGGAGGCTTGTTGTCTGTGTTAGAAGACAGTTTTGTTAATGCAATGGCGATTTAATACAAGTGTGTGTACACAGGGAAAGAAATGTAACATTGTTAGTGGTTGGTTTAGGGGAGGAAGTTGAAAATAGACTGCAAACATTGCAGTGTGCCGGTCAAAAGAGTAGGTAGTTGATGGATGCGTTGCCTATAAACTGGGATTCACAAAACCAGCTAAACTGGGTAGATTGTATTATTGTCTTTGATGGGTACGTACATACGCACATTTGACACAGGGATATTTTTAACGGGGGATGAGTAGTTGATTGATTAAAAATAGTACAGCTAAATACATACAAATGATTAAGGGGATGTAGACAGAGACCGGAGTACAAGGAAAATGAGATGGGCTGCATTGGGTAAAGTGTTCTACAAAGAAAGATACATGTAGAATCGGTTTGTCACAATGTGTATGGTATGAGGAAGTATTTAGGGCTAACCACTATAATGTTTTTCTGAAATGAATGATGCTTACATGTATAATATTTAGATTTGATGGACATTTCCAGTTTTTTAAATCTGTGTAACATGTACAATTGTAAGCTTGGAATAATGATGTTGTGTTTTACTGGAGTTTATTATGTAGCTTGAATTAAGGGGAGACACTGCAGGTGAATAGGGTAAAAAAATTAACTAATAGATATCACAATGAAACTTCCCCAGTTGATTACTTATATTAAGACAAGACTTTTTTGTATTACAAGTTTTCTGAAATTGTATGTTTAAATATGCAAATGAGGCATTATCTACTTAAATATGCACTAATTTGCATATAATTCCAGGACAGAAATCTGAACATTGGATAAAGCCATTTTCAAAATTATAGTTTCATTTTGTTGACATATTAGAGCCAAAGGTTATTACTGAGGGGATTTTGGATATCTCTTTTTATCACTCCATAAATCAGAAAATACTCCATTCAGTCCATTTTTATGGTAAAATTCCATATTTCGCCATGTTTTTAGGAATAAAATGTGATATAAATCAGGGTATGAATGCGATATCAACAAACCCTTCTGTAAATACCTCCATAACATAGATATGAATAGAACTGGAAGGTTTGGTGTATGTGAGTGCTACTGAAGTGGAGATTTCTGGCTCAGAGTATGAGGGAAAACTCTTAAAACTCATTTTTGGGAAAACGCCTTCAAAGTTCTGTATTGTAAAATGCCATACTTTTTTTTTAAACAGATATTTACAAACACAATATCTAATCAAACCATTAGTAATAGACAACCTAAACACATGCCTGATAACTGAATAATAATAATAATGATGTTATTGAACTGAACAGAACTACACACAGGCTACAAACAGTGTAGTACAGTGTAGTACCCCCTAAAATATTTAAATAGATATCACTATGAAACTTTCCCAGTTTTTTATGTACATATAAACTAAGAAAAAATATATTGCAAGTTTTCTGAAATGTATGTTTATAGATGCAAATGAGGCACTTCCCCATTAAATATGTGCAGATTTATGGATGCAATAAGGCAAAATGAAGTAAAATAAACAACTAAATGTGTGTTATTGACGTTTTATTGTCACTAGTTTCATAGAAGACATGGTTAGGAAGCAAAATATAACAAAATCTCAAAATCAACAAAAAAAGTATATTTGCCTATTCACCTGCAGTGTCTCGCCTTAAGATGCTTGTATAGAATGCATTGATGTTAAAATGGCAGATTTTTAGGCTTGTTGACATGTTATTTGGTTGCATTGCTATGTTGAAATACAGTCAGTGGTTATAGCTTTAATGCCATTGGATTACATAGGTTGATGTATTATATTGAGATTGGTTGCAAGTCCTGGGGTCACAATGGGATAATTTAGTGACGGGGGACTTGTTTGAAGTAAGATTGTGTTTTTGCAATTGTTATAGATGATTTGTGTGCAATGATTAACCCTTTGTTGATTACAGGAAATAATAGGGCTTGGTAGGCCCAAGGGCCAACAGGGCCGCAGGGGGCCTGCATATGGGACAAGGGGCGTGTGAGGAGCTTGCACCAGGTGCCAGTAGCAAAAGAGACAAAAGTTGAGAAGGTTATATTGCCCAGGGGGGTAGGAATCCTTTTGAGACAGGTCACGGGAAGCCACAAGGGAGGGCTAAAACCTGTTGTTTATGATCACTGTTACGCTCACGGGAGAGACCTAGAATATCTTCACAGCAGGAAGTGATAACGTTGTATGCCCAGGCGGGGGCAAGCAGGACAGCTGTTGCTTACAATGGCTGTTTTTTATGACAGGATGACGAGGCAAGAAGCAACAGGAGAGAGATCACAGGTGGAGATAGGAGAGAACAGTCAAAGTGAGATAACAGATAAGAGTTATTTTTACAACAGAGGACAGGAAGTGGTTGTAAGGGGCCGGGGGCCAGATAGTGACAGGAGGTGCGGACAGGAAAGCTAATGCAGTACACAGCTGAGGGAGGAGTGAGCACAGTAATTGAATTAGGATAGCCAGTTCAGATGAGGTTAATTACATTGGAGGGCTACCTATTTGATTAGAAGGATTAGCTTTGGGCTCTCAGGACACTGGGTATGTTTTGAGGTCTATCGCTGAGGGAGTTCCCAGACTTCCTCTGGATGTGAGGAGTAGAAAATACAGTGAGAACTGTATGGTAGGAAAGTGTGTACTGGATTAGCCTGAAGTTGAGAGCAGAAAAGTTGAGAGCAGAAAAGTTGAGAGCAGAAAAGTTGAGAGCAGAAAAACTAACATGGTTTGTTGAAGATGTGGAGTGATTAACAAGTGTGGGAGTAGCGTGAAAGTGTTTGTTTATGATATAAGTAAGGATGGTGGTTCAAATGATCAGTGTGAACTGTGGATGATTGTGTGCCAGGTGGTATGCATGTGTGGGGCTAGCGTGAATGGCTGTGTCTTTGAATGGGTACCTGATAAATGTGAGGATGCTTGAATCTGTGAATGAATTAAGTGGCGTGTGAGTGCATGAATGGCTTTGTCTTTGAGTGGATGCTTGAAACTGTGATGTGAGCGAGGGACACATAGGAGGACAGGTTAGAGTTAAAGAGACACATAGTCGTTTGCAGAGCAATAAGAGTTGAAGTGATTTTATTCACCTAAGTTACCATGTCCAGAGGTATTGGAGGGTAGGGGTTTTGTTTTATTGCTTTCATTTGTTATTGTTTCTTTTAGGATGGGTTGTCACTCAGAACATATGTCTATTTGAATCTTTGATTGTGTGGACTGAGAGGTGTTTGACTGTGCTGGCTTGAGAGGTGTCAAAGTCACAATGACACGTGTGAATGGAACGGTTGGGAGATGAGATATTGAATGTAGATTTTTAGATTTATTTTCTTTTCTTTCTAATAACCATTGAGGTGGTCTAAGTTTGGAGCTTGTTGTTTTTATTGATTTGCTGTTTTGGGTATGAATGGTAATTTAATTTCACATGTGGACAATGCGGAACAAAAAAGATGTGGGGTCTGTTGGGATGTTTTTTTAATTATTTGCCTTTTGTTTCTTATTTCTCATCTGTTTGTTATGGTCTGGGTGAGTGGAGAAAGCTGGAGGCTGAAGGAAGTGGCTTCAGGGCGGAATGTCAACAAAAGCTAAGTGGCCTGTCGCGTTTGCATATGAATAACATTTGGCTTCTCTTGAGAATATTTGACATGTTATGTAAAGAGAATTTGTTTTGTGTTTGTTCCCTCACAGATTTCAGTCGAGGGGGGGAGACGGACCGTCACAGGTAGAGGACTCATGGTGAATGTGTAGGAATACATTTCAGTAGATTACAACACAGTGGAGTGGGCCTGTTCAGTTATTTCCTGTGAGAAATTGTTGGATTGTGGAAAGAGGTCGCTTGTGGACACTGGCCCCTCCTTCATCATAGCCCCGAGAGCAGTGGCCTAAACAGACGCAGGCTTGGGTAAAACGTCCGGGCTGAAAGAGAGGCGTCTGTAGATCCAAGGAAATACAGTCATGGGTCAGAATGTGACGAGATCACAGGCCTACAAACAGTGGCTACAGCTGAGGCTGGCCAGCATGGGGTGAAGGGGGGGCGAAAACGGTCGGAGACTGTGCAAGAAAGATGAGCGAGGGCCTCTATGGAATGTGAGACTTGATTGGTATGATGAACGGGAGGTAACTGAACGGTAGCAACTGATATAGATTATGACACAACGCAGGGGTACTGGGCGCATTCACATAGGTAGAATATTAGGCGTAGATTATGGCCAAAGTGAGGTAGTGACATTTTTTTCCTTGAGTGATGCTCCGCCTTCCCTGCCCGACTGATGCGTCGACAAGGTGGTAAGGTTTTATGACCATGGTATGGTCATAAAGGGGGGTGGATAGTTGAGAAGATCAACTGAAGGATTATGCAGATGTGATTGTGCTGTCTTAGAAAAGGAATTAACAGGAGAAAAAAGCAAATGTATGTAAAAATGAATACACATTTTTGTGTCTCCCCCAGATCTTATGAAAGAATGTGGAATCAAAAGTGCTGTAACTTAAGAAAAATGGGTTAGGGAGGGGATTAGGCACCCCGAACCTCTAGCCCAAAACAGGCGGCAGTGGGCTCGCAAGAGTCTGGGCGCACGTTAAACACATTCTATAGTGCAAGGGAGTTACTGAAGGCCCTCGTGCATAACGAGGTATGCATTAACATACCACTGTGGTACCGCCTAGTCGACCCAGGAAACGTCGCACGTAAGTTGGTGTGGGCACTGGGTGGTACGTGGACGACAGTCCACACCTAGGAGCAGGGCGGTGCACCGGAGGGGGCACAGCACCTGCCGTGAACAGGCAAGGCTGGCGAAAACGGTCAATATTTCCATGCCCAGAGCAAGCGGGGTGGGGACAAGACCGTCGGTTTCTAAACTGAGTGGCTGATAGGTACTACGGACAGTCAGCCGCTTGGGGTCCTGACTTGATGACGGACTATGAGGTCGCTATCGACTGGGTCGCCAGCCGGTTGGGAGAGCGTTATGACCCTGTTTATAGTCACAGAAACGCGGGATGTGGGACCGTGAGTGACTAGACAACAGTGGCATAAATGCACCTGGCTCAATGTACAGTCAGGCCACAGTAACCTTACTAGCCGATACAGGGTTAGTAGGCGAGTTGTGCTTCTGTGATCAGTGTTTTTGAAAAGAAAATACTGGGAAGCAGAGGGATGAGGGGTGTCAGTTCAGAGGAATCTGAATTGTCTCTCCTAAGATTGGAAAGGGACCCAGCCTTAAACTGCACCTGAAGGTAAAATAGGGGGCTTCTTCTGTTCATGAGAGGAGACCTTAGCCTGGAAGTGGAGGCCTGTATCCTTAGTTGGGTGAGAGGGGGTCCAGTGTAGGCGGCAATGCGGCCCTGAGAAGCCGGTTTCCCCACACGTGGCATCTCCTGATCCTGGTGGGGAGAGGTGCATCTAAGTAGGGCAAGGAGTGCATCCGAACGGGAGGAGGGTACTCTTAACTGGAAGGAGGTTAAAAGGGTCAAAGCGTTTTAAAAATTGTGTTTTATTTAAAGGTATAATGATTAGATTAAATTGTTTTATTGTTTTCAACAAACCCAAAAGTTGTTGTTTAAAAAAGTAGGCCTTTGGCTATGAGCCTTGAGGAGCAAAAGCTAATTGATGATATGTACCAAAGAAAAATGGAAAAAGAAAGAATTGAGAAATTTGAAGAAATGATTTTTAATTTTGAAAAAATGATTTTTATTATTAAAATGTATGGTTAGTATGTATAGAAAATCAAGTCAATATACCGTAGGTGACAATGAGAATTGTCAAAGTGGGGAAATGTGGTAAATATTGACGTTGAATTTCATAATTAATATGTGGGAATAAATTAGAGACCCATAATGTAAAGCCAGATGTACCTTTCAATAGCAGAGAGAGACTCAGTGGCTAAAACAGTCTCAACTGTCAGTTGAGACAGCTGCAGCAGATAACAGCAATAGTTATTCTCAACCCCCACTCAAGGAATGACTAAATTAGAGAACAAACACCTTTTCGAACTGACTGTATGTAAATGCTGATCAGAGACAGCTGGGTTTGACCACAGGGCAGACCAGTTTAGACTTGTTGAAGAAATGATTAGTCATGGACATTAAGTCACAAACAAAGTTATCTATTAATCAACTGTTTAGTATCAAAAGAGTAAAAATGCATATATACGGGAGATACAGTTGGTAAAAGGTTTATTGGAACAGTACTCGGCAATCAGTTGAGTTGAAAGACCACACCAAGGGGGGGGGGGCATAAAGACCCCCCTTCTGATCACGGAGGGAAGAGAGGCCACACCAAGGAGGGGGGGGGGCCAAAAAGACCCCCCTTCTTATCACTGAGGGAAGATGACATCACACCAACCCCCACCCGTGGGAAAAGACCCAACCTCCCACAAGAAGAAGCTGGATTGGACCAAAATGTGCTATTATTGGCTAGAAATTATAGGATATATAAGGGCCCACATAGTGTTATTCTGGAGCCCAGACCCCACCCAGGTCTGCGTGCTCCAACCGCTCCCCACCGAGAGACTACTGCTGTTTTAATGTAAGTAAGCCGAATGGAACCGCCCTGTTTGGTTAGAATATAATGTAAACATAGCTTAGAAACCAGGCTTACTTATATACAAAAAGGGCTTACAGTATTGTCAATGTATGTTCAAATTATGTTAACGAGTGACTGTTTTGTGTGCATATTGGGGTTTGAGATGCAAAACCTTGTTCATTCCTGTACACAGCAGCCATGTTAATGTTGTCTGATAATCTTTTGTATGTAAAAGGCAACTTCTTATTCACCCTTGGCCTCTGGCTCAAATAAATGTTGAGTTGAACTATAGTTCTGGTTTGTCTGGCAACACGTTTATTCTTCATCTGCTTTAAGTCAGATGAGGAGACCAACAATTCTATCACGTATGATCCATTTCTCCTCCTTCCAGATAAGCAATCCCATTGTACTGTACTACAATAACCTTAGATTATTGTGGGATTCTGTAGGAATATACTACACACTCTTGATTGGAAAACGACCTATAAGATTCCCTATATGGGAAAAGCAAGGCATACACTCATTAGGAGATGTTTTCAACAAACAGGGTTTTTGTAGCTATGAAGAAATACGCAAAAAAATGTATCTCACCGATTCCACATATTATTTTTACGCAGTTATTGTTATGTTTGAAGGCTCACGGTGTTCCATTAAAGATACCAATTGTACACCACAGATACCACAAATTCTTCTATGAAAGAGAGACATCGAGAGGTTTTGTTTCAGATTTTTATCATCAATTACTAACGTCCTCGTATGAAACCCTCCACCTAGACTCAGTCTGGAGGAGGGATATACCAGACCTGGAAAAAGATTTTGATTGGCAAGAAGCCTGGGCAAATGTTCGATTTACATCAAGGAACCCGGACCATCAACAAATCAATCTTAACTATATTCACAGGACATACTTGACTCCTATAAGACTGAACAGAATGGGTCTTAAACAAGACTCCAAATGCTCCTTATGTACAAATGGGGACGAGGGGACATTTATGCACATGTACTGGGACTGCCCACCAGTTAAGATATTCTGGAAAGAAGTGACCCAGCAATTATCAAATCTCTTAACTCTGAATATACCTGTACACCCCTCTGTATTACTGCTGAATGTTTTTGAGTGTGCAGTACACCCACAGCTAAAGAGATTGGTTTTATCGGGTATCACAGTGGCTAAAAAGCTGATAGCATCACGATGGTTTCAACCGGAAAAAATTTGCCGGAAGGTCTGGATTATTACATATCTCGATGTGATTTATCAAGAAATATCTACAGCAAGAATTTTGGGTCTCAATGAATCCAAAATGACAATGTGGTTAGAAGTGGTGGAGAGAATAAAAGCTAGCATATAATGGTAGTGTCTGGTTAGGAGCGAGGGATAATGGATGGATTATCCAATGGGGGGTCCGGGAGGGGGGGGGTACGAGCTAGAGCATATGTGTGTAGGATATTAGATAGCAGGTATTAGGGGTATATCCTGTATAAGACATTTAACTAATTGGTGATTTCATTGGATGTGCACGGTTAATTAATGCCTGTATATCTTATCGTGTGTTGTCATGTGTGTTTATATGTTTGTTTAAAAAATAATAAAAAAATAAAATACAAAAACAAGTCCATCAAAGTCAGGTTGCATGTCTGAGGTGGCGATGCAAAGCACAGCTGCCAGATGTTCATCAGTGAGAGAGGATCTGTACCTGGACTTGGTAAACGTCATGACTGAGAATGTCTGTTCACATATGTAGGTGGATCCAAAGAGAACCAACATCTTCTGAGCATGTCTCCTCATGTTTGGAAAGTTCTCCTCCTTGAGAGCAGAGTAGAACTCTAGCAGTGATGCTGACTTATAGTGCTCTTTCAGTAGTGAATCAGACTGCAGGTCAATGAGTTCAAGCTGAACAACTATCAACACTGCAGGTAAAGGGAGAGGAAACCAGCTGCATTTCATCCTCAACCTTTTTGAAATCTTGAAAACGCCTTGAAAATTCATCATGCAGTGCTCCCAACATGGATGAGTACCTGTGCCGGTGATCAGCTGATGGTTTGACTTCTTTCAGGGTTTTCATGTGTTTGAGATTGTTGCTGCCTAGTTGCCTTGAAATTAATTGCAACTTTGTCATGAAGGCTTTCACATGGCTATGCATTTCATGAGCAAAAATGCCCTTGCCCTGCAGTTGTGTGTTCAGTAGGGATGGGTACCGTTCACATTTGAACCGATACGGTACCGGTACCTGTGAATCGATACCGGTACCCAACGGTACCTTTTTTCTGTACTTTAGTCTCTAAAAATGTAATCTACCTACCTCAGTTGTGAAAAAATAACCACACTTTCGACCGGTTTCGGCTTGCCCCGACTGCTTTGTTGTTGAATCAAGTCAAATCCTAGGTAAGCGTATATTGTGCGTGTGAACGTTGACATGAAAAGAAAAAAGTAAAAAAAAATAAAAATATTAAAAACGTTATTTTTTTAATTTCTTTTTTATTATCATGTAATCTTTCGCGGGCCGGTCAGAATCATCCCACGGGCCGTATCCGGCCCGCAGGCCGTACAATGCCCAGGTCTGCTCTAGATCCTACCCTTGCTGAGCAGGCGCCCCGACCGAACTGTAGGGGTCGCTGTCCACAACGCCCAGGACCCACCCGCCAGCTTTCCCACCCTCTAATACTGCCAATTGTATTAGTGTGAACGGCCAGCCAAGCTGGTGACAACGCCGGGAGCTGGATTCAAACAGGCGAATCCAGCATATCCGGCGTTGGTGACGAATGCAATCTCCGCTATGCCACCTGACCACCCAAGAATTACTTACTTAATAGACTACAATGCATGATGTTTAATGGCACACTATCGTAGATGAGGGAACTCCATGCCGGAGTGCCCCAAGGGAGTTGCCTGGGTCCCTTATTGTATGCAATCTTCGTTAATGATTTACCATTAGTACTTAATAATGCATCAATGGAGATCTATGCAGATGATACTACCGTGTATGTAGCGGCGGAACAATCTGAGTCTAGGTTATTGCAAGATGAGATAGTGCTAATTTCCAACTGGGTAAGTGAAAATAAGTTAAAGTTAAATGTTGCAAAAACCAAGAGTATAATGATAGCCTCAAAATATACATCTAGATCAAATCCTAAATTAAATCTAGTTCTGAACTGTGCTGATATCGAACAGGTCAGTGAGGCAAAACTGCTGGGTGTTGTAATAGATGAAACACTTTCTTGGTCAAAACACATTAGCAATATGGTGGCTAAGATGAGCTGTGGTATTTCAATGATCAGAAGGTGTAGAAATCTGTTGACTAATGGTACAGCAAAGCTTGTACTACAATCTTTGGTCTTATCACGCCTGGACTACTGTCCTACTATATGGTCTAACGCCTCTAGGCTTGATCTGAACAAACTCCAGTTAGCTCAAAACAGGGTGGCACGCCTCGCTCTGCGCTGCTCTGTGAGTAGTGTTGGAGTGATGCATGCCGCGCTGACCTGGATGACAGTGGAACAGAGGATGGCATGTAGCCTGGTAACTTTTTTGTTTAATATCTGTAATACTGGGAAACCGGAGGGTTTGCACTCACAACTGTACCCAACTAATATGAGACATGGATATAGCACAAGGCAAGCATTAGATTCATGCTTTACTTTACCTCTACCAAAAACAAATGCTCTGAAAAAGACGGTAATGTATAGAGCAGTTGCTTATTGGAATAAAATACCCAGAAATATAACTATGATAAGGAACAAATTTATGTTTAAAAAAAAGTTTTAAATTGTGCTCATGAATAATGAGTTACATTTTGGCCATTGACTTTTGAAATTATGGAAATATAAAGGTGATCGGTGACTTGAGAAAAGTTATGCTATAATATGAGTTCAAATCATATATATGATTTTGATCTGTTTTGTTCTTATGGACTGAATATGTAATTTGTATTTTATGGTTGAGAATTGTGATATCTAACTTATGATATCACTGTTTTGTTCGTTGTGATGTTTTCTTGTGAGTACTTCAATGTTTGTGGTTTTATTATATTTTTATTTAACTTTTTTTGTGTGTGTTTGTATTTTTAATGTTTGGACGCCAGGAAGAGTAGTCTCACTTTGGTGTACTGTAGACTAATGGGGATCCACAATAAAAAACAATAAAACAATGAATTGTAAGTAAGGGGGCAATTAGCACCGTGCAATCCATTCTTTGTGGATCCCGCCCTCAGTGTCTCCTGTGTCCCATTGGATTCCTGGGCCTGTCCTCGTCCTCGTAGACACCAGGATTCTAGTGCCCCACGCTGCCTTGACTACACCTCGTCTCCCGTGCTCACGCCTTAGCCTACACGCACACTAACAACACTTCCAACATTCCCATTCTGCACACAATATGCACTACACACGCTTTGCACTCATACACATGGTCAGGGACACATTTCATATCCAGAATTCCAGTTGCACCATACACGTCCCAGAAATGTCCCTCCCTCTTCCAAATAAACTCTGAGCCTGTTGGCTTGAACCTGCCTAACCCCTGAGCTGCTCTGGTTCCTTGCGACCCTAACACTGGATTCATTTAATTGTTTTAGTTTTTATTTGTTTTATGTAATATGTTGTATACATACAATGGTTCCATTACTGGGAAGATGATCCTCAGTAATCCACAAACATATTTTGGCTCATCATGGTATCCAAGTGTATTGTCAAAATACAACATTAAAAAGTCAAAAAGCATTAGCACGAAAGGTCACCTCGAGAATCATATAGATTTCCGCTTGGACATTACATTATTCAAACCTGTGTAGTATTGCACTGTATAAAATTACTGTGCTCTAACTTGGCAAAAGTACCTAGCATACATTGGAATCATGATTCCTAAATTATTTGGGCTACTATCTCATGTTTCCAAGCTGATATTCACTCTAAAAACATGTTTTCTTTTAGGCGGAAATATAATTTTTGACTTTTTTCAATGGTCTAGCTCTATTTTCTCTGACACAGTAACATCCATTTACATTCTGACACTTCTGCAGCCATCCCACTGCTGTCACCTTTCTTTTGATACCAGGCTTATCTATATGGCCCTTGTGATTGGGGAGACATTCTATATTTATTGTGGGCATGTCATTTCGAGCAGGCAATCTAAAAAATTTGCCTGAAATGGCCTCTAAAAGTCACAAAATAATTGTTCAAACTTGTCAACCACCCTAGAACATCTTACATAGGTCCCCTCTTACCAAACAAATATGTTGACAGCTTCTACCCAAACATGGCAGCAAAAGTTTTAACGGAAGCACATTTCAGGATTGGCCCCCTGACTAAAAGGCAACATTTGAACTCTTAACAGGCTTTTGGCTTTTTTAGTAAGAGTGATCGACTACTAAAGACTCCCATCAAAATGAATTCCTGCCAGACTAATTGTCTTGGAGGAATGTAACGGTTTTGGGCAAAAGTTATGGCAGAGGCTCCAACTGCATCATGATTGGCTGAGGGACATTCTAAACTCCTCCTCCCTCAGACTCCTCCTCCCTCAGACTCCTGTCCAACCGCTGGGTCTCCGACTCCAGGACAGAGGGGACCGGCTGCTGGGAGACCAAGGCCAGCGATTGGGTGAGGTCATGGCGGAGGGAGAGCAGCGATTGGCTGTTTTTGGAGGAAAGCTGGATAAACTCCTCCTCCTCCTGTTGCTCGACAGCTATAGTGAGACGCAGGTGGTGGACCTGAGGAGAGGAGACGAGGGTAGGGTGGGGGGGAGGGTAGGGGGAGAAAAGAAGGGTGGAGGAGAGAGAAGAGGAGGGTAGGGGGAAGAAAAGAGGAGGGTAGGGGGGAGAGAAGAGAAGGGCGGAGGAGAGGAGGGTAGGGGGGGAGAAGGGTGGAGGAGAGAGGAGGGTAGGGGGAGAGAAGGGAGGAGGAGAGAGGAGACAAGGGTAGGAGGGAGAGAAGAGAAGGGTGGAGGAGAGAGGAGGGTAGGGGGGAGAGAAGAGAAGGGAGAAGAGAGGAGGGTAGGGGGGAGAGAAGAGAAGGGAGGAGGAGAGAGGAGGGTAGGGGGGAGAGTAGAGAAGGGTGGAGGAGAGAGGAGGGTAGGGGGGAGATAAGAGAAGGGAGGAGAGAGGAGGGTAGGGGGGAGAGAAGAGAAGGGTGGAGGAGAGAGGGTAGGGGGGAGAGAAGAGAAGGGCGAAGAGAGGAGGGTAGGGGGGAGATAAGAGAAGGGAGAAGAGAGGAGGGTAGGGGGAGAGAAGAGAAGGGTGGAGAGAGGAGGGTAGGGGGGAGAGAAGAGAAGGGTGGAGGAGAGAAGAGATGAGGGTAGGGGGGAGAGAAGAGAAGGGTGGAGGAGAGAAGAGAGGAGGGTAGAAGGGAGAGAAGAGAAGGGAGGAGAAAAGAGGAGGGTAGGGGGGAGACAAGAGAAGGGTGGAGAAGAGAGGAGGGTAGGGGGGAGAGAAGAGAGGAGGGTAGGGGGAGACAAGAGAAGGGTGGAGGAGAGAAGAGAGGAGGGTAGAAGGGAGAGAAGAGAAGGGAGGAGAAAAGAGGAGGGTAGGGGGGAGACAAGAGAAGGGTGGAGAAGAGAGGAGGGTAGGGGGGAGACAAGAGAAGGGTGGAGGAGACGAGGAGGGGAGGGGGGAGAGAAGAGAAGGGAGAAGAGAGGAGGGTAGGGGGGAGACAAGAGAAGGGTGGAGGAGAGAGGAGATGAGGGTAGGGGGAGAGAAGAGAGGAGGGTAGGGGGAGACAAGAGAAGGGTGGAGGAGAGAAGAGAGGAGGGTAGGGGGGAGAGAAGAGAAGGGTGAAGGAGACGAGGAGGGGAGGGGGGGAGAGAAGAGAAGGGAGAAGAGAGGAGGGTAGGGGGGAGATAAGAGAAGGGTGGAGGAGAGAGGAGATGGGGGTCGGGGGGAGACAAGAGAAGGGTGGAGAAGAGAGGAGGGTAGGGGGGAGAGAAGAGAAGGGAGAAAAGAGGAAATATCTCATCACATCTTTCTTTGTTTTTAATTGAATCATATGCTTGTTCCCTCTCACTTACTCCATCTTTCCCTCTCTTAAATTAATCGGTTCGTTCATCCATCCATCAATCTCACTTCATCCCTCTATCAACTTTATCTGTCTGTCTGTCTGTCTGTCTGTCTGTCTGTCTGTCTGTCTGTCTGTCTGTCTGTCTGTCTGTCTGTCTGTCTGTCTGTCTGTCTGTCTGTCTGTCTGTCTGTCTGTCTGTCTGTCTGTCTGTCTGTCTGTCTGTCTGTCTGTCTGTCTGTCTGTCTGTCTGTCTGTGTAATTGCGTTGATCTGCTAAATTCCACATTTTTTCTGTTTGCCTTCATAACTCCCTTTCTGTGTAATCCATCTCTCCATCCATCACTCTATCCATGCCTCCCTTCATCCATCGTTATAACCAACCTGTTCCTCCATCTCTCTGACTCTGAGTCTCAGTCTGAGTAGTTCATCATCGGTCTCTGGTCTGTCCAAGTTCAAGTTCAAGTTCAAGTTCTGATCCAGACCGCCAGACTCCTGGATCAAACAAACACAACATTCATTCACCAACATCATCCCCACTGATCCAAGCCGGGATTAGTCACCATTTAAAGGGAGTGTTCAGATTTTTGGAACCCTAGCCTTATTCCTTATTGTCTTTATCCTAGCCCATTGAGGGCAGTCCTTTCTCAACACAATCCATGCTGTTCCTCATACTAGTTCCACATAGCTACCTACAAACATTTGGACAAACTACCTACAAACTATCTGGAGCTAGTATGAGGAACAGCATGGATTGTGCTGATGAAGGACTCTACTGATCGACATAATCACTGGTCAGTAAGAAACTAACTTTGCAGCCCGCCCCCCCCCACCATGTTCAAGACATTGATCTAAATCAATTGTTTTCAAAGTCCCATTACATACAATAGTCTAGATGGAAACATATGTCCACCTGCATAGGGTGGATTTCTTAATCCTTGAAGTATCTATTTTAAGATTCTGCCAGGTAAACGGTTGAAATAATGTCCCATGGGTTTTTATTTATTTTTTATCCACTTTTTCTCCTTATTTTTCTGTTTTTTCTCCCATCCCAATTTAGTCGTGCCAATTCCCCCCTCCCCTGTCTTGATCGTTGCTCGCATGTGCCCCCCACTGGTCGGTCGTAGGGAGGGTTGAAGAATCTATCGCATGTCCCCTCCTATACATGCAGAGTCAGCCAGCCACTTCTTTTCACCTGCCAGCGCGGACTCTCATTGGCGAGGTGTAACGTGTGGGAGGCTCACACTACCCTCGACATCTCCTGTCCTTGCTGTGCAGGCGCCCTGACCGACCTGTAGGAGTCACTGTTTACAATGACCAGATTACCACCCATCGACTCCCCTCCCGCTGACTCTGCCAATTGAGTCAGTATGACAGCCGGCCCAAGCTGGAGGCAACGCTGACAGCCGGATTCGATACCGGTGTCTCGCGTGTTGGTGACGAGCGCTTGGACCGCTGCGCCACCCAGCCGCCCCCATGGGGTTTATTTTTAACCCTTTATTACACCTATCCTGAACCAAAAACTGAAAAAGAAGAAAAAGAAAACAGCATAACTTTTGAAGTTAACAACATATAGACAAATTAAAACATTTCCCCAGACAATATTGACCAAAGGAATTAAGTACAATTGTTATTTTTAAGATTCAAACACATCTTGATTCTATTTCAAGAAGAACAAGGACAAGACAATGCAAAAAAAGCTGGAAATGTTTAGATCACATCTCTATTTTCCCACTTTACTAAAATGTAGTCCATCGGACGAGATCAATTTGTATTTCCAATATTAACCTCAATGTTAATAAAGATTGTCTCCATGCTGTTATGCCCTAAATATTGTAGATTTTGTGTAAACAAGGCCAAAAGTGGAAGACGAATGTGAAAAGACTAATTTGTCCTACATAGACAAAAATGAACACATTTTCAGTGAAATATGGGGGTGTACGAGTATGAGAGTACGAGTGTGATGAGGAGGAAGAGATGGAGATGGGAGAGATGGACTTTGACAATCTCTTTGGCGATGATGATCATGATGATGATTAGTAGTTTAGGTTTGAATGTTGTGCAGAGAAGATGTACTGTAATAGTACGCCTACTTAGTTTGAACCTTAACAAAACATATTTCACTGGATTTCAAATTGTATAGGAAAATGTGTTCATTTTTGTCTATGTGGACGAATTAGTCTTTTCACATTTGTCTTCCACTTTTGGCCTTGTTTACACAAAATCTACAATATTTAGGGCATAACAGCATGGAGAAAATCCGTATTAACATTGTATTTCCAATATTACTGTAACACTTTGAGTGCCAGCAGGGGGCGCCAGCGCTGTAGTCAATGGGAGGGCGAGCACATTTGCAAACGCATAAACTATATCTGAAATGATGGCTATGTGTCTAATACGCCTGTCGCTTATCAATGACTTGTTTGCAGTCAACATTGTCGAAACGGATTGTTTTTTAATCGGTACATTTCCGTTTTATACCATTTTGAAAAAAGTTCGTTTTTGGAAACTTCCAGAAAAAAAGGTGATTCTGCACGAATCATGCTTTAGTGGAATACACAAAACACGTTATCATTTTTCGGCCTATTTATGAATCGTTTTCAAATAAACGCTAGATTATCGATAGTATATGTGTACTTATGCACGCTAGAGAAGCGGGCTGAAAAATCTATTATCTTAGTTCCTGATCAGCACACACACACGCACACACACACATATGGGACACGCTCAGATATAGGTGAAAAAAACTCTGATTATCCCAAGACTGGTAAAATAGATTCCTTACCTCACATCAGATGTTCTCCAAAAAGATTATTCCAATTCCTGATCGCCATTCCAAATATCGATCGCGTTTATTGATCCAACGCTGGGTACTGGGAACACATATGCTGTTCTGCGGCTCTGCAATGAATGGGATTGTCTCCGGTTACATGCCTGACAAGTAAAATGTGGATTCCGGACTCTTTTTTTCCCATCCATTTCATTCAGTCCAATCCAATGGGTGCAATACCATCCGGAGACAATAGGGGCGGTATTTTCCCTGTTCGAGCTCAGATAGATCCCCAATGGTAACGTGAGGCTAGATTGATGAAAAATGAATGGAAATCGATAATAAAAAAAATAATGATTAAATAACGAGATTTCTCGTTCTTGGCACTCAATGCTTGGCATGAACTAACGAGTTTTCTCGTGGCTGGCACTCAAAGTGTTAACCTCAAATTGATCTTGCCCGATGGATTACATTTTAGTAAAGTGGGAAAATAGAGATGTGATCTAAACATTTCCAGCTTTTTTTGCATTTTCTTGTCCTGAAATAGAATCAAGAAATTCTTTGGGTCAATATTGTTTGGTGAAATGTTTTAATTTGTCTCTATATGTTGTTAACTTCAAAAGTTATGCTGTTTTCTTTTTTTCTTCTTTTTCATGTTTTGGTTCAGGATAGTAAGTAAGTAAGTAAGTAAGTAAGTAAGTAAGTAAGTAAGTAAGTATTTATAAAGCACCTTTCATACATGTCATGTACCTCAAAGTGCTGTACACAAATATAGGCATATATAACGATAAAAGCAATAAAGTCACAGTGATCAGTTAAGATCAATGTTTAAAAAAAATAATAATAATAATAGTAACGTAAAAATGAAAATAACGTAAAAACAGTCATTTGCTTACCAGTTTGGGAGAACAGGTCCGCACAAACATGTCCGCTCAGTAGCAACCGGAAGTGCACTAAACCAATGCACTTGTATGGTAGGTAGCAATGTTTAGCTCTTATAACGCTAGTGTAGTTACGTTTTTATGTTTTTATCAGTGGTCATAGTTGGGTCCATAGTGCTTTACCAAGTCCCATGGATCCATCAGTGGCCGTGTATTGTGTGCGTATGTACCCGTTCCCTCATGTGGTCAGTGGCCAGAGTTTGGGTCCATAGTGCTTTACCAAGTCCCATGGACCCATCAGTGGCCGCGTCTTGTGTGCGTATGTACCCGTTCCCTCATCTAAAGAGTTGGGTCCACAAGACTTTTCCAAGCCTTACGGATCCATCAGTGGTCGTGTATTGTGTGCGTATGTACCCGTTCCTTCATCTAAAAAGTTGGGTCCACAAGGCTTATCCTAGCCTCATGGATCCATCAGGTTTTTCCAAGCCATAACTATTTGTAAGCTAGACTGTATAGGTACGTTTTTAATTTTCCTTTAAAAATGTGTATAGAGCTGGCGTTTCTGATGTGTGTTGGTACTGTGTTCCATAGTTTTGGGGCATAGTTGGCAAATGCCATACTTCCTATCCTTTTTTGGTTTCTGGGCGTGTCTAGTAAACCTGTAGGTGTAATAAAGGGTTAAAAATAAACCCTGTTGGACATTATTTCAACCTGTTACCTGGCAGAATCTTAAAATAGACAGTTCAAGGATTAAGAAAAAACAGGTGGTGAAAATGAATCCACCCTATGCAGGTGGACCTATGTTTCCATCTAGACTAATAGGGTACATACCGTAGTGGTGTATTCGATACAGTAGCTACTGACCAGTGATCTGGAGTTGCTCTCAGACAGAGACACCTGGTGGTACAGTCTGCCTCTTTCAATCTCCACCTGGGAGAGAAGATAGATCAACATTATGAATAAAACAGTCTGCCTCTTTCCATTTCCACCTGGGAGAGAAGATAGATCAACATTATGAATAAAAACAATCTGCCTCTTTCCATCTCCACCTGGGAGAGAAGATAGATCAACATTATGAAGAAGAACAGTCTGCCCTCTTTCCATTTCCACCTGGGAGAGAAGATAGATCAACATTATGAAGAACAGTCTGCCCTCTTTCCATATCCACCTGGGAGAGAAGATAGATCAACATTCTGAAGAAAAACAGTCTGCCTCTTTCCTCCACCTGGGAGAGTCTAGTCCTTTCAGTGTTCAACTTGGTGTAGCGCTGTTCCAGGTGAGCGAGTGAGAGTGTGTGTGTGTGTGTGTTAGGGCTGTAGTCCGCTGGTCGACTGGTCGATTGTTGGTCGAGATGCTCTTTGTCCAACCAAAATCTTGTTGGTCAACCAATAATAATAAAAAGAAAAAAAAAAAAAATCCACATTGAACTTGCCCAAAAGTAACCTTTTCGCGCGGGACTGCTGCTCACCGCATGCCTCAAGTATCTAGCAGGTAGACAGCTAGCTTAGCTTGACCTACAAACATGTCAAAGAGGTCACCAGCGTCGCAGTATTTTATTAAAAAGGATGCAGGGAAAAGGGTTGAATGTAAATTGTGCCAGCAGCAGTTTGCATACCACAGCTCGACGTCCAACATAAAACAAAGTTTGTTTCTCCCCTGCCCTATTTAGCTAGCTAACGTTAAATGCTTGATGGGTAACAGGGTTTAGTAGCTAGTAGGGGTGTAACGGTATGCGTATTCGTCCCGCGAATTTACGGTACGGGCTTCACGGTGCGGTACTTGCAGCCATACAAAGAATACGTCTCATACCATTAGGTGAAACTAGGGTTGCACATTTTACAAATCTTTTCTTTCTTTCTTTTCTTTACACTAGGGCTGACCCTGATTAGTCGACTAGTCAACTAATCGATCGAAAGGAGCCGTAGTCGACCTCTTAGTCGAATGCACACCAAAAAAATATTATAATAATTTTTTTTATCATTCTTTCCAAAAGCAAAGAGGCCTAGAAGCGTGGCTAACGCTAATGGCGCGCATACCAGCGAGGCTAACTGCCTAAGAAAACACTGAAGGCACTGAATAGGCCTTACGGTGAAGGCTGAGAAGTGGCTAGAAAAACGATTCTCGTTCCCACCTCGGCGGACTACACAATTTTCACTCTGGGTGAAAGATCTATTGGTGTAGATTTAGGAATAAAAGGTTCTCCATTTACAATCCTGCCCGTTTTGCGCAATCATAATTTTAAAGTCAAGACTAGTCTTTTCCTCGCGAACAGATACTTGGTCACCACGGCGTTCTATTTGACGTAATTGGTGCATGTTCGGTCACGTATCTTGCGCTCGACCAATAGCAGCTCTCTTTGTTGCGAGGATACAGCCATCCAGTGACAACAAATGACATCCACAGAGTAACGTTACGGACGGAAATGGACAAAAAACACCTTCTAAAGTTCGCAAAAGGGTCTTTAAACAATGTTATATGCATCTCACGTCCGTTCAGAAAGAACGTGTACAAGATTTTACACAGACACGGTGGGATAGATATAAAAACTGCGTAGAACAGTGGCTTATCCTACCAGGCCAGAATTATACCATTGCGGAGACATACAAACATTATTTAGAGATCAATTTGTGTCATACGGAGGTTGATGTGCTGACTGGTGCGCAGACTGAGGCGTGTGCTGATGCATGGGCTGCAGGGGAGCATGTCTATGTTCCCCGGGTCCTATGTTCCCCGGGTTCTATGTTCCCCGCTTTGATTGATTGATTGATTGAAAATTTTAGACCACCAGCCCTGATTCCAAACTCTAACCTTAACCAGTTCGAAAGAGGGCCTAATCTTAACCGTTCGAAACAAGGCGGACATTAATAATTAATAAAATAATAAAATTTTATAAAATTTTCAATCTATTAATCAATCAAAGCGGGGAACATAGAACCCGGGGAACATAGGACCTGGGGAACATAGGGATGATCCCGGCTGCTGCACGACCTGAGGTGTCACCCAGGTTGGTGGCGAGTAACTCTGCTGAGGCTCCTTACTTTTCTCATACTTACTGCTAGTGAGAAAAATTAAGAACTGTATTTCAGAAAATGTACTTAATTCTCACTCACACACACACACACACACACACACACACACACACACACACACACACACACACACACACACACACACACACACACACACACACACACACACACACACACACACACACACACACACACACACACACACACACACACACACACACACACACACACACACACACACACACACACACACACACACACACACACACACACACACACACACACACACACACACACACACACACACACAGTGAAATATAGCCCCAGTCAGGCCACTTTTTAAGCAGGGGTCGGATTTTTGTTGTTACAAAGACTTAATTTCCTGCATTCTGGTGCAGGAATTTTTACCCTTTAAATGCCAGTGTTTGTGATGGGCATCACAAATTATTGTAAACAAATTATAATAATAACACAAAAAGGTAAATATCTTCAATATATCAAATGCAAAGTGGATTTTTCTGGGGGGGGGGGATGTTGACAGAGTCACTTATGGGGCGACAATAAGTTGGTCATGACGACAAGGTCTTCTCACATAGCCATTAACCGGCGTGGTTTATTATCACATTGCATACTAGCAGTACATGAGACCTTCTCTCAGTGAGAGGTAGATGGGAAAGAGACAGAGGGGGAGTTAACATCTCCTTTTATACCTCTTACCTGGCGCCAGCATTAATAGCTCCGCCTATAGCACCCTCTAGTGGAAACAGTTAGACAGCTACATGCAGTCGTATACATCACATAACTTTAACACTCCCACTTACGGCTGTCTTGTATACTGTACAACTTAAAACAATCTTCAAAGAAAAGAATACAGTTCAGAGCATCAAAAAGGATATGGCAGTCAATACTACATAACAGTCAATATTTACACACCAAACATGACCTCTGCAAATCTTCTCAATTTCAGTTTGGAAACAGGCTTCGTCATAGCGTCTGCTACCATGTCGTCTGTCGGACAATAAACAAGTGTCATCCTTTCTTCCCTGATGACAGATCTGATGAAATTATATTTTATATCCACATGTTTACGCCTCTGTCGGCACACAGGGTTTCTAGCAATCACAATGGTTCCCTGGTTGTCTTCATAAACAAGTTTTCTTATATACATAGGTATCTATTTCTTTGAGCAGTTGTTCTAGATAAATACATTCCTGTATTGTCATAGCTAGAGCCATGTATTCAGCTTCACAAGTTGACAGTGCCACTGTGGGCTGTTTCTTTGTTTTCCACGAAACCAGTGAGCTGTCTGTGTTCAAACTCACATAATACCCTGTGGTACTTCTTCTGTCTGTGGTGTCTGCCGCCCAATCTGCATCACTGTAGGCTTTAAGCCCTAAGCCATCGCTGCTCTTTCTGAAACAAAGCTGTTTATCTGCTGTATCTTTGAGATAACGAAAAACATGTTTTGCTGTAATCCAGTGCTCCTCTGTGGGGTCAGCAAAATGCTGTGACAATTTACTTACTACAAAACATAGGTCAGGGCGAGTACATGTTGTCAAATAAATGAGGCTACCTACAGCTTCTCTGTACATTTTTACATCTGTCAATTTCTGAGCATCCTCTTGGTAGTCTAGTTTTTGATCACATGGTGTTTCCCTTGTCCTACATTCTTGCATGTCAAAACGTGTCAAAACGTTTCAGGATCTTCTCCACATATCTCTTCTGGGATATTTTTACACAACTGGCAGATTGTTCGAAGTCCATGCCTAGAAAATGCTTTAACATCCGCTTCTGTATTTAAACATAGAATCCACTTCTGTATTTAAACATTGAATCCACTTCTGTATTTAAACATGGAGTATCCTCCTTCTGTATTTAAACATGTAGCCACCCTCCTTCTGTATTTAAACATGGAGTACCCTCCTTCTGTATTTAAACATTTAGCTACGAACCTGGCGTTGTACTTGTCATGGCCTTCAATACCCTCTTTGATTGAGTACACCCATTTTCCTCCCACTGTCTGTCTGCCCTCTGGTAACTTGGTTAGAGTAAAGGTGTGGTTGTCCTCTGGGACCTCATCTCCTCATCCATTGCTCTCTCCCATTTACTTGATTCAGGGGACACTATGGCCTCTTAAAGGTCTGAGGTACTCCACTCACTACTCTGTAGCAGTAATCAATGCTGGTAAGTGTACGGTCATCCTCGTCACTTTCTCTCCAGGCATAGTCTGTCAGATACTTTGGGGGTTTGTGTTCCCGTGAGGGATACCTCCCACTGCTTGGGGCACGTGACGTCACCCTCGGGTGCTCCTCGTCATCGTCCTCTGGGGGTTGCTGACTGTCTGTCTGCACGACTGTGCTAAGTACACTAGGCTGAGGTGTCTCTGTTTCCTCACACATTACTCTGGAGTCCAGCTCTGGCTCCTCTGTCTGTGTCTCGTTCTCACATGTTGTCTTTGTCACAAATTTGACTAATTTGCCTGTGTTTCTGCACTTTCCCTTTACCGGGATAATAGACTAGAAAAGCAGGGCTTCCTTTGTCGTGCCCTACAAAGAGTCCTTTTTCACATCTGGACTCGAGCTTCCCTCTGTCCTGCTGGTAAGCATAACACACTGATCCAAATGTGTGCATTCTAGCTAGATTACATTTCTTTCCTGTCAGTGCTGTATACGGGGTGGTGCCCGTGTGCTTATTAAAACACCTGTTTCTGGTGTAAGCGGCTTCTTGTACCGCATAATGCCATAGGCTCTTAGGTAAGTTACCAGCTATTAGCTTACACCTAGCCATTTCGAAAAAGAGTACGTCCTTCCCTCTCTGCCACTCCGTTCTGGTGTGGGGAGTACGGAAATGACGTCTCGTGTCTTATCTTGTTCCTTCTCAACAGTGATTGGAACTCTCTATTTGTGAACTCGGTTCCGTTGTCGGACCTCAAGCATCTATGTTGCCATAAGGGGCTACGTTTGCCAGGAATTTCTCCGTGGCCTGGAGTGTGTCACTCTTTGCTTTGAGAAAGTAAACAAACACTGCCCCTGTACACACATCTGTAAAAGACTGTACATATCTAAAGCCTCCTATGGACTCGTTGCTTACTGGACCGGCTAGATCTGTGTTAACTAGCGCAAGTGGTACCTTTACTTTTTCTGTGGGATTTCTGTTTCTCGATTGAGTGAACTTCCCCTTTATGCACACTACACATTCTTTGTCAGGTCTACGCTTTTCACCTTCAATGTGCATGCCTTCTGTCACTGCTTGCAGTTTCAGTAAATCCTCGTAATTACAATGACCCATGATCTCATGCCATGTCTGAATATCGTGACTGACAGTCACATTACACATATCATTATTATTACACTTGTCGTTGTCATTACACACTGTAGATAATACATTCTCTTGTACACCTCTATGTTAAATCGCGTACCGTCAGGCTTTACAAGAAAATTTTTACCTTCATTGAAGAACACTTTGGCACCGTTCGCAGTAGCAGATTTTACAGAGAATAGTTCTTGTGGGAACGAGGGTATGTAGAGAGCGTTCTTTAACGTCACTGTACACCGGCGCCCCTCACTGTCTATGAGGCATACCTGTGCGTCTCCTCTCCCTTGCGCCAACCCGTAGGTGCGCTTCCCATCTGCCAGCTCCATGCTGTGTCTCTCCGGGTCGATGGTGTTGTCAAAGTTCTTGAATCGATTCCTGTCGTTGATGACGTGGGACGACGCACCTGTGTCCACGATCAGTCCCTTCCTTTGGGCCTGCTGCAGCTGCGTTGGCTGGGTGACGTACGCTGTCTGCGCCCCGAAGATGAAGTCCTCTTGTCCCACTCCTTTCCGGGCGTCGTCTCGACTCATCTCACGTCCACCGTCGTCGCCATCTTGTCCACAGCCGCCATCTTGTCCATGCGCGTACCGTGCGCTCTGTTCGCGTTTCTTTCTGCACACTTTGTCTGTGTGCCCCGTGGATTTGCAGAAGCTACACCAAACAGTCTTTGTGCAGTTATATTTCCGATGCCCTTTTTCTCCGCATCGCCAACACGCCAGCTCCGTTGTGGGCCTGGTCTTCTCTCTCGGCGTCGCCCGGGCCTTCAGCACCCTCTCTCCCGCCTCCGCGGCGGCTGGGTGGGTATCTTCTGAGGCCTCAAAATTTCTAAACTTGGCCTTGAACTCTCCCAGCGTCATGTCCGCTGAACCGTGTGTTACCAGTAGTGTGAACGGTTTGTACAGCTCCGGTAGTCCTCTCATAACCATCGCCATCATTAGTCCATCGCTTGGTGCTTCTCCTGCACTCTTAAGCACCGTAATGATCTGCTCAGCTCTGATGACGTATTCGGTCACAGTCTCGGTGTGCCCCTTCTTAAGCGCTGTTAGTGTTATGTAGAGGGATACGATTCGGGGTCTTCCCTGTCCGATATAATGTTCTCTCAACACTTTCAGGCTTTCTCTGCCTTTGTCCTTAGTGTTGTGGAATATCAGCCCCAAGCTTGTGTCGTCTAGCAGTGGTGCTAACTCACAGTATGCGTCAGCATTATGCTTGTTGTCCAGGGCTCGCACGGCCGCCGTTACTTCTCCCGTGGGGGCCGTCAAGATCGTTGTATTCAGTCCCACACTGTGCATGCAGCACAACATGCTCTCTTCCCAGAGCTCATAGTCCTCTGCTCTTCCGTTGAACGAGGGCCATTTGCTCTTTCCTTTAGTCGCCATCCTCTTTTTGACGGTAGGCGTAGCTTTAGTTCCTGTTGGCCTAGCCTTTAGCCACGCTGTGCTCCCGGTGCTAACCTAGCCTATACTTCAGCTAAACTTGCTACCCTTATTATTTCGCCCCTGCGTGATCTGGGCCCATAACCTGTTGACAGAGTCACTTATGGGGCGACAATACGTTGGTCATGACAAGGTCTTCTCACTTAGCCATTAACCGGCGTGGTTTATTATCACATTGCATACTAGCAGTACATGAGACCTTCTCTCAGTGAGAGGTAGATGGGAAAGAGACAGAGGGGGAGTTAACATCTCCTTTTATACCTCTTACCTGGCGCCAGCATTAATAGCTCCGCCTATAGCGCCCTCTAGTGGAAACAGTTACAGTTACATGCAGTCATATACATCACAGGGGATTATTACAACCTAGCATAATGACAATGATTAGCAACAACACTGATGTCAATGGATTTTTTGTTTTTTTGTAACGTCAGATTGGAAAAAAATACTCACTCTTACCAATAGGGAATTAAATTGTCCTCTTCAAAAACGCCATAAAAATATTATATGCTGAAAATTGTTTCCACTTTTTCTTTCATAAATCTTTTATTAAACTTCAGCCCATGATCATAACTGTAATCTCCATGGTTCACAGAGTTGACATTATGTTCATAATGTTCAGTGAGTTTGGTAATGTTTAGTTCTGACCTACAGAGGGCGCTCTAGGGTTTACTCCTCAAGAGCAAGACACTCTGGTTATCTTGTTATTGCGATACAGAGAAGCAGCGGGAGAATTGGCATTGTAGTAGTTCTAGCCATAACAGCAGGAATGTGTCTGTAAACTTGGAAACGTTCAGTAAAGAGTCAAACTGGAATCAATGTGTCGGAGCCTTCATTCTAAAACTTTACACTGGCAACGAGGATTAAAAGTTATATTTGTGTATAACCATGGCTGCTGCATTACCATCGTTCCCTACCTTTGATACAAGTGACGACCACAGCTCATCTATCCGGTGGAAAAAGTGGATACAGCGTTTTGAAAACTTCATCATTGCTTTGGTTGTCAAGGATGAAACAAGACGACATGCAATGCTTCTACATTATGCAGGGGAAAGTGTACAGGATATTTTTGATACACTGTCAGACACGGGTGACGCAAAAGACTATAAAAAAGCAAAAGATAAACTGAGTGAGTATTTTTCCCCTAAACTCAACGTCACATACGAGACTTACAAATTCAGACAAGCTATACAATTAGCTGGAGAAAGTCTCGACTCCTATCACACCAGACTGCGACAGCTAGCAGCAACCTGTGAGTTTTCTGATATTGGAAGAGAGATCAAGACGATGATTATCCAGACGTGCACATGTAATAAGCTGCAACGTCAAGCACTACAGAAACCGGAGATGACACTGACTGAGCTCCTATCACTAGGTAGAACCATGGCACTTGCTGAGACGCAAGCATCAGGAATGGAGCAAACACGACACAGTTCAGCTCAAGGAAACATGAGGGAAGATGTTTTGGCTATGAATATGGGGAGGGGAGCTACAAATAAAAGATGCTATAATTGCTCTGGCACTTTTCCCCATAGTGAGGAAACGCCGTGCCCAGCGAGGGGGAGAACATGCAACACTTGCTGTAAACAAGGACATTTCTCAAAGTGTTGTCGTTCCAAACGACCACAAGGGGGCACCAGAGACCGACATGAAGTGCATTATATGCACACCAGTGACAGGGAAATCACACCAAACTCAACAAGTAGGCCGCTGCCTAATGCAGACAGAGAATCTTCTGAGGAGTATCTGTACACACTTTCTCAAACAAAATCAAACCTCCCACATGCAAACATAAAGGTTGGTGACTGCAAAATAAATGTGATGCTGGATACAGGGGCAACTGTAAATATCATTGATGAGGCAACTCACCAGAGACTGACATATAAGCCCCCACTCACCAAATGCACTGTTCCCATATTTCCCTATGGCTCTCGTAAGCCACTACCTGCCCTTGGAAAATGCACCTCGCTGGTGGAGTCCAAATCACAGCTCACAACTACAACATTCCATGTGTTACAAGGAAATAATGGCAGTTTACTCGGATATTACACTGCCAGTCAACTTGGGCTAATCAAGATTGCCAATGCCCTTCATACATCCCCACAGCAGCAGAAACAGCTCACATCTGCACAACAACCAGACGACATACAGCCCACATCAGCTTGCAAACAGACAGAAGCAAATACAGTGGATGATATCCTCACTGAGTACGATGGTCTGCCGCTAGCCCATTCTACAGTGTATTGGTGGTGTTTTTAGTTCATTTATTCATTAACCCCTTCATGGGTGCACACCACAGTGGAGGTTGCTGGTTGCAACCACCACTGGTGCTCCGTGTTTATGAAGCAGGTGGCATCAGTCCTTTGCCTCTGGCATGTTGAAACAGTGCCCCGCCCGGCCGACGCCATGAGGTGGGTCGGCCCGGCGGATGGCTGGTGGGCTGTTAAGCCTGTACCGCCACGGTATAGAATTAGCAGCGGTTAGTAACTTTGTTTGCATTGCTGTTTTTTTCTGTCAAAAAATGGCCATGAGGGCCAGCCGAAGTCCAAAGCATCGCGCAAGGTTGTTGACGTTATTAGCTTTGACCTAGCCGCAAGCTATAACCGCAGGGAGGGCTAGGATGCTGTCAACGCTTGTTTACAGACATCTTGGTTGGATTGGTCTCCCTTTGAGGGGGTGAGAAGTAAAACAAAAAAAATGTCCCTCCTCAGGGCTCCCCTCTCCGCAGAGGATCTTTGGTCTTCCGCTGGAGCGCGGGCGGTATTGGACCTAGGCCCCACACCGTCTCACGCCGCGCAGCCAGAGGTAAGAGCACGGCCTCGCCAGCGGCTGTGGCGAGGCCCTCAACCGGCGGTCATGTTTCCCCCACCGGAGGTACCCTGGACGTTAAGTCAACAGGTGTCCACAAGGCCGACAGCCTTGGTGGCCGAGGGATCGGCCACATTGGATGAGCACGGCCTGAGAAACCGTCGCCGTCCTGCCGTGTGCAGCCCGCTCTCCGATCACTCCCTCCCCCAACACCAGCGGAAAAGGGGCTCTGATTTGTTTTCCTTTGGCTGCGGGCCGCGGGCCTTCAATGAAGCGCATGCGGCCCCGCGTTTAGCTTCTCATGGGGACAGGGGCTGACACCCAGTTGATGGCTGAGCCTGGGTCTGTCCATGAGAATGTTGTGCTGTCAAGCGGCTCCCACACCATAAGCTGTGTTTGGTTGAGCCTGGTGTTACGTCTGTCAACTACAAGTGTTGTCAGCAGGGGGGCTCGAGACCTTTTTTTAGGCAAACAGTGCGGGCTTCCCCGACCTCGCCTTCGCCAGGCCGGGTATCACGTTGGAGCCTCCCACTCATGAAAGATTGGCAGTGGTCTCGCAGGCGCGCGTGATTTGGGTGGTAGTAATATCACTGCAGGGCTACGGTGTGTAGGAACCCATGGGGGCCTCACACCTTGCATGTCCAGCTGCAGAACAACTCCTCAGCATGTTCTGGAGGGGTGTTCAGTGGGGGAGCTTTTGTCACCTAGTATGATGTCAGCTTCCCCCGTATCAAACCGGCCCTTTCTGTCGGGGTCCCCCCTTGGGTGCGATTGCCTCGTGGGTAGTGTCAGGGTCCGATGTCCCGACTCCACGGAACACTCTGCTCGCACGGGTCCAGGGTTGGCTACGCACAGCGGGTGGGACCGGGCCGCCTATCTACAGTTCCTAGCGGACCTGCGCCAAATGGCGGCGGGTGCGTTTGGGAGTATCATCACATATGGCTACAGCAGTACCATATGTCGAGGTGGATGGAGAGAATGCTGAGGCGGGGACTTGTATTTACACCCCACCCGTTTTCAGGTTTGGTACAGACCCTATTGTCAGGGTCACCAGCAGTGACAGCTCTGGTCAACGAGATCCAATCTCTGTGGGTGAAGCAAGCCATCGTCGTGGCTTTTTCCTCCCGGTATTCTCTGGTGCCCGAGAAATCGGAAGGGTGGCGGTGTCAGACCCATGCTGGACCTGTCCCATGGGAAGGTTCAGCATTTTGGACCGTCTCCTACCTGTTAGGTGGGGGCCTGGTTCTCCTCCATAGACCTGTAGGATGCGTATTCGCATCCCCGATCTTCCATCCTAGGGCTTACCTACGCTTCCTTTGCAGGGTTTAGCGTATGTGTACCAGAGGCTGCCGTTCGGTTTTTCTCTGGCTCCCCGCATCTTCACCAAGTGCGTGGAGGCCGCACTGGGGCCTCTGCGTCGTCAGGGGTTACAAAGTGTATTCTGCCCTGACGACGTTCTGGTCCTTGGCGGTCAAGATGGATCGTCAGGTCTCATACCAGGCAGGTGGTGGAATTCCTCACCAGCCTGGGGTTTGCTGTAGACTGGAAGTAGAGTACTCCTCTTCCCAGTCAACTATGGGCATCCCTCTCAGAGCATGTTATCGACACGCTCGGGAGGTTCCGTCCTAGGACGGTTACGGCGCTGTCCATGATACGCCTGCTCGGTATGATGGCATCTGCTCATTCCATGGTCCCTCTTGGTCTCCTCTTCACCTCATGAGGAGGATACGGAGGTGGTTTTTCCAGTATGGAAATAGACCCGGTGAGAGGCAAGTGGAAGCGGCTAAGGTTCCCGTGTCAGTACTGGGGGACCTCGCCCTCTGGGGAGTGCCTGGGGCCCTCACCAGGGGGTCCCCATGGGCAGTAGGCTGTCACGGTTTTCACCGACGCCTCCCTCACTGGGGACGCGTCGGGCCAACGCAGTAGGGGGCAGCTGGCAAGACCATGCTGCCCGGTCTGCGCTACATTCAATGTGTTGGTATTGAAGGCGGTCCTTCTGGTCCTCAAGTCTGCACCGGGCGGCGGGCGGCTGGCTATGGGCGTTCTCCATCTGCACAGCCTGAGGTCTCTCCACATCCCCGGCAGGGTGAATGTGGGTACAGGTGTGATGTCGCGGGGCGGTCCTCACCCTGACGAGTGGGGATTACGTCCGGACATAGTCAGGCAGGTCTGGGACCGATGCCGTGGCCGCCTGGGATTCTTTCCCCCCATACATCTGTTAGGTCAGTTGTTGGGGCGGGTACATTGAGGAGCGCAGGACCTTGATCCTGATTGCGCCGGATATAACAATAACGTTCAGGTTTGTGGGAGATAATCCCAAAAAATAAGAGAAATAAAAAAGTAAATCCAGAAGTCAGATGATTGACAGGGGCTGGTGTGAGCTGGGTAGGGTAGTTTTTCGAAATTTGAAAGCCCTGAGTCTCTTCCTTCAAAAGACTACACTCACTTTTGGATGTGCCACTTCCTCCTGTCAATATGCGCCGGTTTCCGACTCAATGCCCTGAGATTTCTATAATCTTATATTTCACTAATAACAGTTAAAATAATTGGTAAACAAACGTAATGCTGAAAATATACACTTTTACTGTATATCTCGGGCTTAAGAGGTTAACCCTGTGAGGCCCAAATTAAAAAGACATTAGCAACTTCAGAGGCCAGAGGGTGAGACCTATAAACACATGAAGGGTGCCGTGACTGAAAAAAAAGGTTGAGAAACGCTGGTATATGGTGTGGCTCTTTGTGGTACCACAATCATTTTTGTGGCTCTTAGTCTCTGACTGGTTGGCCACCCCTGGTCTATTCCATGGAATGGGCAAGTTGAATGGGGTCCAAGTCAAGTTGCACATAAAGAAAGATGTTTTTACTGTCACACAACCTCATAGAAGAGTGCCGTTTCATGTGAGGAAGCGGATTGAAGCTGAACTACAACGCCTGGAGGATCTCGATGTGATTGAAAAGGTTGATGGCCCCACTCCATGGGTTTCTCCGATAGTTGTTGTTCCAAAGCCAAAAGACCCGGGAGCTGTGCGTATATGTGTGGACATGAGGGTACCAAATCGTGCCATCGAAAGAGAAAGACATCTCACACCCACAGTAGATGACGTGATACAGGCACTCAATGGAGCCAAGTTCTTCTCAAAGCTGGATTTAAATAGTGAATATCATCAGCTAGAACTGGCTCCATCCTCACGATACATCACAACATTATCCACTCATGTAGGGCTACGACGTTACAAGAGACTGAGCTTTGGGGTCTCGTCGGCTGCAGAGGTGTTCCAAAATGCCATTCAACAGGCCCTGGATGGCATTCCAGGAGTCATCAACCTCAGTGATGACATTGTGGTTTTTGGGGAAACCAGGGCTGCCCATGATCAAGCTCTCAGGGCAACCTTTCAGTGACTGAAAGAAAAAAACCTCACTCTCAACAAGGCCAAGTGCTCATACGTACAAACCACTCTTGACTTCTTCGGATATACGTTCTCAGATGGAGGTTTCTCTCCAGATCCTAAGAAGGTTCAGGCGATTCATGATGCTGCTGCCCCGACCAATGCAAGTGAGATACGCAGTCTCCTTGGCATGGCAAACTACAGCGCCCGATTCATAAAGGATTTTACCACCATAACTCAACCCTTGCGAGACCTGACAAGGAAATCTGCTCATTGGACGTGGACTGAAGAACACCAGAGGTCTTTTAATGAGATGAAACGCAGCCTTACTAGTGATGCTGTGATGACCTACTTTGACCCACACAAACTAACTGAACTGGTTGTTGATGCAAGCCCAGTAGGTCTTGGGGCTGTATTGGCACAAAGAAACTGTCCAAATGAGCCGGCCAGAGTGATAAGCTATGCTAGTAGAGTACTGTCCCCCATTGAACAAAAGTATTCACAGACGGAACGTGAGGCCCTTGCTATTGTGTGGGGCTGTGACAATTTTCACATATACCTCTATGGTGCAGCCTTCACACTTGTCAGTGATCACAAACCATTGGAATGGACCAATGGTATAGAGCGCTGGAGCCTGCGTCTGCAACCATACAACTACACAGTCTGTTACAAGGCTGGCAAGGACAACCCGGCGGATTACATGTCGCGCCACCCTACACAGGTATCACACATCTCTCACGCTATGTCAGACGACGAAAGACAAGCTGAAGAATACGTAAACTTTGTCACTGAAAACGCTGTACCCAAGGCGATGACACTGGCGGAAATTCAGGATGCAACCACAACTGATCCCACTCTACGTGAAGTAATTCGACTCATTAAAGATGACTTTTGGAGGTTGCTGTCTGACAAACGGGACTCTATTGATGGAGTTGACAGCTCTGCTCTTGTGTCTTTCAAGAAAATAAAAGATGAACTGACAGTGACTGCTAATGGCGACACTGTACTGCGTGGCACAAAGATTGTCGTCCCCCACTCTTTACAAGTCAGAGCAATATCACTTGCACATGAAGGCCACCAGGGGGTAGTCAAAACTAAGAAGCTGATCAGGGAGAAAGTCTGGTTCCCTGGCATTGACAAGCAAGTGGAGGCAATGATAGCTGGCTGCATCCCATGTCAGGCTGTTGTGCCCAACCACACACAAGAACCCCTCTGCATGTCTGATCTGCCATCGTCACCATGGGAAAAGGTTAGTGTTAATTTCTGTGGTCCATTCCCCTTTGGGGATTATCTTTTGGTAGTTGTTGATGAATATTCAAGGTACCCAGAGGTTGAGATTCTTCAGTCCACGTCAGCCAGGGCCACTATCCCTAAACTCGACGAAGATATTCTCAACACTGGGAATTCCACTGCAGGTCAAAACAGATAATGGCCCCCCCCTTTCAGAGCTCAGAATTTGCAGACTTTGCAACATATTTGGGTTTCAAACACAGGAAGATAACTCCATTGTGGCCTCAGGCTAATGGAGAGGCAGAACGGTTCATGCGCACCTTGGAGAAGAATATACGTGCTACACATATTGAAGGTCGTCCATGGAAACAGACTCTATATGCATTACTACATAACTACCGTGCCACACCACACTGCTCCACTGGGATGGCTCCAGCTGATGTGCTGTTTGGTAGGCCTCTGAGGATCAAGTTACCTACGCCCGCTGTCCACTGTCAGTCCCAGACTGATGCAAAAATACGACGAGCAGATGCGATGGCGAAGGACAGGATGAAACATAATGCGTAAAGGAGGCGCCATGTGGTTCCTTTGGCTCTGAAGGTTGGTGATAGGGTTCTCTGTCGTCAAAAGAAGGAAGGGAAGCTATGCCCTGCTTACAATCCCCACCCATACAAGATCATCGCGATCAAAGGCTCCATGGTGACAGCTAAACGTAACAATCATGTCATCACCAGAAACTCATCCCACTTTAAGACTCTACCTAAGGTTGATGATCAAAACCTCTATCAGCTGACATGCAGGGTGTCATAGACTGGACTGAAATATATCCTCACCAGACTGCAGAACGTTTACACCCTGACAGCCCCAGGCCACAGCCACCTGGTCACAGGTACCCAGTGAGGGAAAGCAGAAGACCCCCGTCATACCTCACTGACTTTGAATAATGTGCAGTATGTTCTAAAATACATTGTTGAGTTCAACTGATGTGTAGTTATTGTTAAAGAAAAGAAATGTAAGGAAAGGAGGGTTGTAATGTCCATGGTTCACAGAGTTGACATTATGTTCATAATGTTCAGTGAGTTTGGTAATGTTTAGTTCTGACCTACAGAGGGCGCTCTAGGGTTTACTCCTCAAGAGCAAGACACTCTGGTTATCTTGTTATTGCGATACAGAGAAGCAGCGGGAGAATTGGCATTGTAGTAGTTCTAGCCATAACAGCAGGAATGTGTCTGTAAACTTGGAAACGTTCAGTAAAGAGGCAAACTGGGGGGCGGCTAGTTGGTGTAGTGGGCAAGGCGCTCGCCATCAATGCTGGAGACGCTGGGTTCGAGTCCAGCTCTCTGCGTTGCTATCAGCTTGGCTGGTCGTTCATACTAACACAATTGGCAGTGTTAGGGGTGGGAACGCTGATGGGTGGGTCCTGGGCGTTGTGGACAGCGACCCCTACAGTTCGGTCGGGGCGCCTGCACAGCGAGGGTAGGATCTGGAGGGAGGTAGTGTGACCTTCCACACGTTACACTCTCCCGGTGAGAATCTGCGCTGGACATGCATCGGAAAAAAAATCGGAAAAAAGTGTCGGAGCCTTCATTCTAAAACTTTACAATAACCACCACATATTCGATACATTTTCTAATTGTAACCCTTTAGATGCCAGTTTGTGTGATGGTATCACAAATTATTGTTAAAAAAACACACAAAAAGTGAAATATTTTCAATATATCAAATGCAAAGTCTATTTTTCTGATTTTGGTGGATTTTTTGTTTTTGTAATGTCAGATTTAACAACAACTCTTTTCAGAAAAGTGGGAGTATTTCATTTGTTATCTGACATTACAAAAAAAAAAAGAAAAAAAAAAATTGTTATGATCAGGGCTGAAGTTGAATAAAAGATTTATGACTGTTTAGACTGCATTACTCTCTGTCACAGTGATATACTGGTTGTTCCCCACTTAGGTTATCTAACTATCGTGCCGCCGCAACTAGAAACACTGGCCTGGCCACGTGTATCCTTTCCGCAACGGAATTCGGTTTCCGGGTTCCTCTGTTTGACCCGCCCCCCTATCCACCGCTGTGCCGCTGCCACGAGCGGCAGAGCGAGCAGCCGCGGACTCGCTCGCTTCCTCAATTTATACGCATGGAAGTATTGACTGAATGAATGAATGAATGAATGAAAACTTTATTTAACAGATTGCAGAATGGGTACAATACAGTACGGCTCAATACACACAATTGTTAAGGGGATGCAGACCTGAGAAAGACGTTTGTCTTGTTTACATCAGGGTCCCCCATTTTCAATTCATATAGAACGACTACGCCGTAACAAATCATTAAAGAAATATACCGTTAACTGGAATATGTTGTGCCTTTACACATATGTTGGATTATGTAATTGGTTTGTCATGACAAACAAATCAAAAAATCGCGATTTACCCGCTGGCTACAACAACACACATTCATTCATTCATTCATTCATTCATTCATTCATTCATTCATTCATTCATTCATTCATTCATTCATTCATTCATTCATTCATTCATTCATTCATTCATTCAGTCAATACTTCCATGCGTATAAATTGAGGAAGCGAGCGAGTCTGCGGCCGCTCGCTCTGCCGCGCACGGCAGCGGCAGAGCGGTGGATAGGGGGGCGGGTCACGTGGGGGTCGCGGCCAATCAGAGGAACCAGGAAACCGAATTCCGTTGCGGAAAGGATACACGCGGCCTGGCCTGCTTCTAAGTTCAGTGGCCTGACTGCGTGAATACTTTCGGCAACCAACATGCCCTTCCGCGTTGCTCTGATTGGCCAGCGATAATGTGCATGCACGCGTTACCGGCGTAGGGGAAAAGTCGCGTGAACACTGCAGACCACTGATTGGTCAGAAGAGAGACGCGTCACTCGTTGGAGGCTCTCCACAAAAACAGAAAGCCGCCATCTTTAATGTCTCGCATAGGATTTCATTTGCAGCAGGAACAAGTGCAATAAACAAAAAAGGATAGTCACTGTGTATTCTGCCTAATTTATTGATGAAACAAAACCGTCATCAACAAAATTTGCCACCGAGCTGAGAGTTTAGTCTCACAAGAAGATAGCTGACTTGTTAAGCTTGTTGTTAGGTTAGGTGCTAATGTTGTGCTAGCGTTTTAGCATGGCTATCGTACATAGCGTGATCAATATAACTCGCTATTGATTGTTTGTACTAGTAACTAATGGTTAATGCTAGTAGAATAGACACAATGTGAGGTAATCACCATCCATTTTAAATCGGTTATTACCTAATGCTAACGTTAGCAGATAGACGCGAGACTGGTGCCGTTACAGCTTGTTAGCCTAATGCTAATGCTAGCGTTAACGTTAGCAGATAGACACGAGAGCCTAGGTAACGTTAAAGCAATGAGAGGTAGCGTTAGCAGAATAGACACAACGAGAGACTCGTTAATGTTATTATTGATTGATTGATTGACTGAAAACGGTGTTTTACTCTGGCTTGCGCCTAGCTCGCGGACATAGCTATGCTGGAGCTCTCAGCTGTACACCAGCGGCCCCCGCCTCCCCACAGGGAGACAAGTACGAAATGCGCATGCGTGCGTTACCGGCGTAGGGGGAAAACGAGCGTAGAGGGCTGGCCAATCGCTGGCCAATCAGAGCAACGCGGAAGGGCATGTTGGTCGCCGAAAGTATTCACGTGGCCTGACTGCGTACAAAAAAATTCTTTTAAATTTAAAATGTTTCAAGTACCACCAGCGTACCGGTGGTACGTGTACAGATGAAGCACTTCAGATTCAGTTCCCTACTGCTGCGCTTCTGCCACTCTTCTACCACTTTAGAACTAGCACTCAGGTGTTAATTTTCAGGGGCTGGTGGCTGGGTCTAAACGTGAACAAAGGGAGGGTACTTAACTTAAGTGCTTCCCCAGGGAGGGGGTCGGGGGCTACTGCCCTCAGACCCCCAAGATAATTTTTATATCGGCAGTTTGACTTGGGGTACTGACCATATATTAGTGTTGCAATGCATGATAAGTAAACAGTGAAAAAAGCTAAGAAATCGGATGGGGCTGGGACATTTGGGACGAATACAAATTTAAGATGAAAATCTCCCCAGCCTGTGGGAGGCAGTGGAGGTGTGAAATCTGGCCCGGTCCAGAATAGGAGTCACAAAATCAGTTTGGAGTGGAGTGGTGGAGTAGTGGTAGAGGAGCAGTAGAGGTTTGATTTTTCAGTGCTGTATCTGTACCACAGGTTGAGAACCACTGCCTTAGATTAATCTGTCTAGTTTAGTTAGGATGTCTATTTGCTCCCATGTCTGTTACATCCCCAGGCCTGGCCCTGGCTGGGCCGGGCATGAGAATGACAGTGGACAGTTCCCTCCTCCTGACATTGGTTCCCTACCTTCCTCTGGTGACCTAAGCCTGATGGTGCGGTCGGCCATCTTATGTTGGTTTCAAGTAATTGAATGGATTTCTAATTATTTGTTATCCTGGGCCATCCCTGTCTGTGTTTGATGTCGTCCCCCTGTCTGGTTGTTGTGTGTGTCATTGCCTTGTGTCTAGTTGTGTTTATGGTGTCAATGCTTTTTGTGTCTAGGTTGTGTTTGTGATTCTGTGTTTTGGCCTGGCCCTGCCAGGTGTTGATCGTTGTTAATTAGTGTTGGTATTTAGGTGTCTGTTTGTCTTCAATTCCTCGTGGCGTCATTGTCTCCTGTACCTCATTGTACCCTCACCTACTTCGTGCCTCACCTTGCCTTGTTTCATGTTCGTCTGTGCTGTAAGTTGTTATTTATCCCGTTTTCGTTCATCTTTGTTTTCCCGTCCCTTCAGTGTTGTTTTGTATGATTTTGTTAGTAAACGTATTTCCACGTATCCTGCCGTCTCCGCCTCCTCTCTTCCCTCTGCAATTGCGTTCTCACCCTCTCAGCACCCCTAATCCTAACAGAATGACGCCACAACCAAAGAACGCAGCAGAAGGCGTGGCTGATACCGTGAGGATCATCCGGAGCCTGATGGATGGTGACATACCGAATTACTCACCGGCCAAGTGGGTGTTCTGGTTCCGGATGATCGACCGGGTCGCCACGGAGAGCCCGATAGACGAGCCAGCGATGCGGGACATAGCCGACCAGGTCACTGCCCTCATGGAGGGGTGTAGGTCGAGGGCTAATACAGCTAGCCTGCCGAAAAGTGTCAGGTTCACGGTCAGCCTAGAGCCCCTCACCGCCGTTGAGGCTGCTCAGATGTCCATCACTGACCAGATGTCTTTAGCTGGCACAGCCCCGTCCGTTAGCTTCGCTCCTATAGCTAACCAGACGTCTCCAGCTAGCACAGCTCCGCCCGTTAGCATCGCTCCTATAGCTAACCAAGCGTCCCCAGCTAGCACAGCTCCGCCCGTTATCATCACTCCTTTAGCTAACCAGGAGTCCCCAGCTAGCACAGCTCCGTCCGTTAGCATCGCTCCTATAGCTAACCAGGCGTCCCCAGCTAGCACTGTTCCGCCCGTTAGCATCGCTCCTATAGCTAAACCAGGAGTCCCCAGCTAGCATAGCTCCGCCCGTTAGCATCGCTCCTATAGCTAACCAGGAGTCCCCAGCTAGCACAGCTCCGCCCGTTAGCATCGCTCCTATAGCTAACCAGGAGTCCCCAGCTAGCACAGCTCCGCCCGTTAGCATCGTTCCTATAGCTAACCAGGAGTCCCCAGCTAGCACAGCTCTGCCCGTTAGCATTGCTCCTATAGCTAACCAGGAGTCCCCAGCTAGCATAGCTCCGCCCGTTAGCATCGTTCCTATAGCTAACCAGGCGTCCCCAGCTAGCACAGCTCCGCCCGTTAGCTTCGCTCCTACAGCTAACAAGGAGTCCCCAGCTAGCACAGCTCCGCCCATTAGCATCACTCCTATAGCTAACCAGGCGTCCCCAGCTAGCACAGCTCCGCCCGTTAGCTTAATTCCTGAGGCAATCCTGACGTCCACAGCTAGCACAGCCCCGCCCGCTAGCTTCGTTCCTACAGCTAACCAGACGTCCACAGCTAGCACTACTAGCTTAGCCTCTGCAGCTAGCCAGGCCTCCCCAGCTAGCAGTTCCCACTGCTAGCTTAGGCTCGGTAGCTAGCCAGGTTCAACCAACTAGCATTTCCCCCACAGTGAGTCCAGGCCCCACAGTTAGCCTAGCCCTGCAGCTCGCAGACCTCCGAGAGTTAGCAAGGCTCGGAGGTCTAGCGAGGCTCAGGCTAGTATTGCTAACAAGGCCTCCACAGCTGGTCCAGCTTCAACGCCCAGCTCAGTCTCTACACCTGGTCCGGCTGCAACGCCGGCTGCCACCGCTCCCCTTCCGGCCTCGACACCCAGCCCAGCCTCTACGCCTGGTCCGGCTGCAACGCCGGCTGCCGTCGCCACAACTGTTCCGGCCTCCACGCCACACCTCATCGCCACCACCGGTCCGGCCTCCACGCCACACCTCGTCACCTCAACTGGTCCGGCCTCCACGCCCAGCCCAGCCTCTACACTTGTTCCGGCTGCTACGCCGGTCCCTGGCTCCTCGACTGGTCCTGGCTTCCCCTCAGGTCCAGCCCTACGCCGTGATCGGCGCCCTGGTCCTCGCGTGGTCTGCGCTGGATCCTATTCCAGGGGTCGTCGCCGTCGCACCTCCGTGCCGGCTCTCCCGATCCGGTTCCTAGTCCGGCGACGGGAGGGTTCCTCGTCCGGGATCCTGCTCCGGGGTCCTTACCCTTGCCCCTTGACTCCAGGTCCCCTGACCGGCTCCCTGTTTCTCCCCCCGCCTCCCCTCTCAGGTCCTCTGTCCCCGTCCCCACCCCCCCTCGTCGGGCCTCTGTTCCCAGGTCCAGCTCCCCTCTCCGGTCTCGGCACCCATTCCCACCCCCCCTCGTCGGGCCTCTGTTCCCAGGCCCAGCCTCCCTCTCCGGGTCTCGGTGCCCATCCCCACCCCCCCTCGTCGAGCTTCTGCTCCCAGCTCCAGCTCTCCTCTCCGGCTCCCTGTTTCTTTCCCTGCCTCCCCTCTCCAGGCCTCGGTTCCCATCCCCACCCCCCTCTCCGGGCTTGTGCACCCGTTTTCAGCCCTCCGGGCTGCTATACTCCTCCTGGGTTTTTTGATCAGGCTCCCGGCCCCAGGTCTCCGGGTCCTCTCCCTGGGTTCATTCCGGGGTCCCGGCTTCCTCCTTCGCCTGTGTCCGGACGTTATTCTCGGGGGTCTGGAAGCCCCCCGTTGAGGGGGAGGTACTGTTACGTCCCCAGGCCCGGTCCTGGCTGGGCCAGGCATGAGAATGACAGTGGACAGTTCCCTCCTCCTGACATTGGTTCCCTACCTCCCTCTGGTGACCTAAGCCCGATGGTGCGGTCGGCCATCTTACGTTGTTTTCAAGTAATTTAATGGATTTCTAGTTATTTGTTATCCTGGGCCATCCCTGTCTGTGTTTGATGTCGTCCCCCTGTCTGGTTGTTGTGTGTGTCATTGCCTTGTGTCTAGTTGTGTTTATGGTGTCAATGCTTTTTGTGTCTAGGTTGTGTTTGTGATTCTGTGTTTTGGCCTGGCCCTGCCAGGTGCTGATCGTTGTTAATTAGTGTTGGTATTTAGGTGTCTGTTTGTCTTCACTTCCTCGTGGCAGCATTGTCTCCTGTACCCTCATTGTACCCTCACCTACTTCGTGCCTCCCCTTGCCTTGTTTCATGTTTGTCTGTGCTGTAAGTGGTTATTTATCCCGTTTTCGTTCATCTTTGTTTCCCCGTCCCTTCAGTGTTGTTTTGTATGATTTTGTTAGTAAACGTATTTTGATTTCCACGTATCCTGCCGTCTCCGCCTCCTCTCTTGTCTCGTAGTGATGACCGGAGTGTTGGACGTCCCGTGATGATGGATGCGACCCTCTCTGCGCCACCCCCATGCCTCAAATAGATCCGCCATCAGCTCTATTTAATCTTTCAAAATGTTCAGTTGCTATTGCATGCACTTATCTGTGTTTCATTACACATATGCATGCTTACCAACTGTTTCGCCTGTTTTATTGCAACACTACTATCACCGACATCTAAGAAGGTTTATCTCCTCCACATTGCCTGTGGTGCATTTTTTCCTATTGCTAGGTTTTAGTGAGTTTGTCTTTACCTTCGCATGGGGTATGTCTGGGAGTGTTGCATTAATTTTTAAGTTTTTGTTTTGTTCTTGATTTATTGTGATATTTCTTCTTGACTTGTTTAAAGAAGACGTGTCCGGCCCATGGGGACATTAACGTGTGTTGTCGGGCCTTACAAATACATTTGATTTGATTAGTTATGGGGGCAGTAGGCAATTAATTTACTCAGTGGATGCCTGAACACAGAATGACACCAGTATCACTGACTACCACGGCAAGCCTATAGAATATTATTCTATTTAATAATAATAATAATAATAATAATAATAATAATAATAATAATAATAATAATAATAATAATAATAATAATAATAATAATAATAATAATAATAATAATAATAATAATAATAATAATAATAATAATAATAATAATAATAATAATAATAATAATAATAATAATAATAATAATAATAATAATAATAATAATGTCCTTGTCTGTTTGTATATTTGTAATAGTTTTTGTGCTGGGATGGGATACGCCTATTTAATTGATCAAGCCTTTTTGGAAATCATTCAATTATGCGCACTTGTGCAGGACGGGTGAATGCTGGTTGGCTGTCTGTCATCATTTCTGTAACGACCTGGCTTGAAGTAGACTCAGGTGCAGAGGAACAGAGGCTGAGACAGTTCAAATGGCAAGGGATTTTATGTAAAAATTAAGTCAACTTAAAATCACACAACAACGTTGTGGCGTAAAAATAAAGATGAGTCTCCAGGTCTTGGCTCTGCATGTCCATGTGGGCAGCGTTGCGAGGTAAGAGAGTCTGTCAGGAATCATGACGATTTCTGTATAAAATAATTGTTCATTTATCCAATGCACTGCAAATAGCTTTTGATATTTAATTATAGTTCATATAATTCATTTAGGACACCAAGTAGAGTAAATCCAGTGCACTGTGGCCGTTTTCTTAATCCAGAAAGAATATATACAGTATATATCATTTTTTTTCTTTTAATTCTTTTTTTCTTTTTTTTCTTTTACAACCTAACCCTTGACCAATCGACCAATCGTAAATTGGTCGACCAAGGTTTTCTTTGGTTGACTACAGCCCTAGACTGTGTGTGTGTACCTGTCTGAGCAGCTCTTTGAGTCTGGTCCTGTCAGTCTTCAGCTTGTCGCAGCGTTGCTCCAGGTGAGTGTTTTTCCTCTCCAGGTGTTTCTGCTCCACCTCCAGTTCAGACACAACGCTCTGCAAATCCGCTAGACGCTCCTTTATGCCAGCCTGCTCTCTGCTGTCTGCTGATTCCTGAGGAGGAGAGGAGGGGAAGGAGAGTAGAGGAAGAGAGAAGAAGAGGAGAGTAGATGAGAGAAGAGAAAGAGAGGATGAGAGGGGAGAAGAGGATGAGAGGAGGAGATAAAAGAAGGAAGAATGAGAGAAGAGGAGAAGATGATGATGAGGAGAGAAGGAGGAGGAGGAGAAGATGGTAATTTCTAAAATAAATTCACTTATTCAAGTCAAGTCAAGTCAAGTCAAGAGTTTTAATTGTCACGGCATACAAGTATACAATGAAATGCGCGTGGTCTTGCCCGCAACGATGTGCAATACAGTGGTACAACATATAATAGAATCCAATAAAAAAACAACATTGTGCAATAAACAGGTAACAGGTAACATGGTGTGACATCTCGGTATCTGTACATAGTTATTTACAGGGCATATAGGACATGCTAGGTAGCTTTGGTAGTGCAATACACTGTTCCTGTTATTCTAATTTAAAGTGGCCTTTCCTTTTGGCCATAAGTGTGCGGCATGAGTGTGTGCCCGCTCATGTTAAAGTGTTAAGTGGCTGCTAGTGTGTGAGCGTGCACAGCGTGCATGTCGTGTGTGTGTTCATGTGTGCTTGTGTGTGGATAGTTCAGTGTTCTGTGGCACTCAATGTTCATTGTTCAGGGCTCTGATGGCCTGGGGGAAGAAGCTGAGCCTAAGCCGCTCTGTCCTAGTAGCTGGGGTTCGCAGGCGTCTGCCTGACCTCAGCAGCTGGAACAGGCTGTTATTGGGGTGGTGAGGGTCTTTCATTATCCTGCAGGCTCTGGATTTGCACCTCTTGTTGTATAGAACCTGCAGGGGAGGTAGTGCAATACCCGTGGTACGCTCGGCTGAGCGCACCACTCTCTGTAGTGCCTTCTTGTCTTGTGCCGTGCTGTTTCCATACCAGGCAGTGATGTTTCCGGTCAAGATGCTCTCTACAGCTCCTGAGTAGAAGGACTGGAGTATCTTCCCCGATACTCTGAACTTCCTTAACTGTCTCAGGTGGTAGAGGCGCTGTTTCGCCTTCTTTACTACTGTGTCTATGTGTGTTGACCATGTCAGATCCTCTGAGATGTGGACCCCCAGGTACTTAAAGCTGCTCACCCTGTCCATGGTAGCCCCGTTAATCATCAGTGGTGTGTGTGTCTCCTGCTGTCCTCTCCTATAATCCACGATCAGCTCCTTGGTTTTACCAATGTTCAGGAGCAGGCTGTTGTCCTGGCACCAGCGTTCCAGTATTGGATCGTGAGGTGTTCCATGTCGGGAGAGCATGAACGGGAGAGTATCTTCACCTCCCCGGGGCTAGTCCAGCCGTTGTTGGTCATAAGGCATAGCCCCCCGCCGATGCTCTTCCCGGAGGCTTCTGTACGGTCCGCTCTGAAGATGGTGAAGGAGTTGGAGGGAGAGATGCTGTGATCGGGAGTCACTGTTTTCAGCCAGGTCTCCGTGAAGCACAGGATATTGCATTCCTTCATCTCTCGCTGGAATCGGACCCGCGCTCGTAAATCATCCATCTTACTCTCTAGCGAACGAGCATTCGCCAGGAAGATAGATGGAATAGCCGGACGGTAAGCAGATTTTCTTAATCTTAATCTGATCCCGCTCCTCTTCCCCCTGTGTTTCTTCTTTGTCTTGCGGCCGTCTTTGTTATTGATGCATCCATACATGGTGTGGATCAGCAGCAGTAGCACAGTAGTATCCATGGTCTCATTTAATGTATAACACGCATCTGATCAAGAAGTATTAGTATTTCAACCAGTATATGTGGGTCCTGATCTGAACCGCCGTGAGATGTACCAGGTCCCGCCCCCTTGCTCTGCTTTTGTTGGTGGGCCCTTACCCTGTAGCCAATTAGAGCAGCCTCCGCCTGTTCCAGAGCCCATTGGACACGAGCTCTATCCCTGGCCAACTCCTCCGTCCTCTCAGTCAGAGCATACACCTGAAGAAGATGAAGGAGGAGAAAGAGGAGAAGAAAGTAGAGGTAGAAGATGGAAGAGGAGAAGAAATGTTGCCAGGTTTTCCGACAAGAAATATTTTCTGCGATTGTTTTTGAGAGAAGAAAATATAAACAACTTTGCTTGAGATCTGCCCCACATCAGGATCAGAAGATCTCTATAGGAAGATGTGGCCACTTTTTGCAGGCAGGAAGTGGTACCAGTATTTTACTATTGAGTCTAGTATCTGTTTAAATCCACCATGTATTTATTTGACCCCCTTTTCATGATCCTCCATGCTCTCCTCGTTCTCCAGGAGTAAAGAGGAGATGATTGATTGATTTTATTTATGGGTCCAAAGACACAACAAATCCAAGGGATGACATGCAAAAGTGACAACACTTATTTCCAGCATGGTCCCCGATGTTCTGACCAAAGGACATATACAAATAAGTTAAAACATATAAAATAACACATAAAGCAAAAGTCCAATACACCAAATCCATATTCTACATATCTAAAAACAAGTCAATATCATCCTGACCAAATACCATAAAATAGCGCATTTCATTATACCATCATTAAAACAACAATACAAGTATGACCTGACAGCTATTCTGCCACTTTACCCCAGAGATATGAGCGAACCTGACCTTTAAATATTCCTCTAGAACCTGACAGTTTTATCCTAAGTGGAAAGCTGTTCCACATTGAGATACCGGTGTAAGAAAATGAGCTCTGAACCATTTTTGACTTGACCCGCAGCACCGTACAAGAGCGAACACTGGCCCTGGTATCGTGTCCATGCTGCGTATGGACCTTATTGATATACTTCAGATAGCTTGGGGCTGTACCATTTACTATGTTGAACATGTGGTTCAGTTTCACCTGTTCAACCCTGAGCAGGGATGTGATTGTGCCTTAAGAAAAAAACCTGAAAATCTTCTAAACTATCTTATTTCTTTTATAAACACTCCATTTGAATGAATGAACGCATTTTATTTGTATAGATTGAACTGTTCACAGGGAAGAGGAAGATGGGAGAGGAAAGGGACAAAGAAAATTAATCAAATATCTCAGTGTCCCCCTAAAAAAATTAAAGGGGGTCATCTTGACCCCTCCCAAGTCATCCTGGCTCAAACACTAACGTTAGGACCTTATCTTTTCTTCTTTGCAACCAGATTGTGCAACACCTGTAACCGCCTTCTCTGGAAGTCTTGCCTACTGCGAAGGGCTGCTGTTAAGTATAATGTGTTAATATGATTGTATGTAACTGCTTAACACTTTGAGAGCCAGTCCGTGTTTTCCTTTTTACCCCCTTGAATGCCCAAGGCCACTCCAATGTTAATGTTAATATTGCCTAATCTATGTTTTAAATTATGGCTATGTGTCTAAACTGCCTGTCGCTTATCAAAGACTAATTTTCCAGTCAACATTGTCGTAGCAGATTGTTTTTTTATCGCTTCATTTCCGTTTGATAGCATTTTGAAAATCACTCGTTTTCGCGGAAAAAACAACACATTCTATGATAATCGCCTTTTACTGGAATATTCTAGAACGTTGTAATTTTTCGGCCTATTTATGAATCGTTTTCAAATAAACGCTAGATGATCGATAGTATATGTGTACGCATGCACGCTCGTGCCGCCAGTTGAAAAATCGATTCTCCCATTTCCTGACCGCGAGCAGAGTCAAACAGCCTATCACCATAATCACATAAAAGCTTATATATCGGTGAAAACGGGTCTGATTATCCTAATACTGCTAACATAGATTCCTTACCTGAGATCAGAAGGTATCCAAATAGTTTATTCCAATTCCTGATCGCCATTCGGAAAAATCGCTCATTTGATTGATCCATCGTGCATACAGTAAAACGCGGCTCCAGAGGTGAAGCTGGTAGACCCCGGTTACATGAGTGAGAAGTAAAATGTGGAGTGCGGGGTGTTTTTTCCCATTCATTTTCATTGAGTTCAATCCAAAAGGGTGATTTACCATCTGGGAGACGATAGGGGGCGCTTTTTTCACATCTGAGCGCCTGGGGTGACTGGATCTCCAACGGTAGGCTCGCTTGATGCAATATGATTTCAGATTGCTAATAAAAAAAATAAAACGAATAAAACAAATATTCTCGTGGGCGGCTACGTGGCGTAGTGGGCAAGGCACTCGCCACGAAATGCCGGAGACACTGGGCTCGTCAGTTCGAGCCCAGCGCTCCACATTTGCTTTCAGTTTAGCTGGTCGTCTGTACTAATACACATTGGCCGTATTAGGGGGTGGGAAACTGATGTGTGGGGATCGGGCGTTGTGGACAGCGACTCCTACAGGTCGGTTGGTGCGCCTGCGCAGTAGAATCAGGAAGTGTCGGGGGCAGCGTGAGCCTCCCACTCGTTACTCCTCGCCACTGAGAGATCGAGCTGCGCAGGTGACTTAGTCCACATTGCGGCCGGCTTGTGGGAGGCAAGAAACAGCGTCCGTGACAGGGGAGGGTTGAATTGGATGATACGAAATTGGGATGGGAGAAAATATAGAAAAATGGGAGAAAAAGTGGATCAAAAAAAAATAAAACAAATATTCTCGTGATGGGCATTCAACCCGGGGGGTAATAACATGAGAAAACTCGTGGGTGGCATTCAAAGTGTTAACTGTTCCACAAGAGGGCACTATAGGCGTAAGGAGACGCAGCTGTTGTGGTTGACGTCAGGTAGAGGATATAAAAGGGATTGTTCCCTCCCCCTCTGTCTCTTCCCATCTACCTCTCACAGAGAGGTCTCGTGGTACTTGTGTGCAATGTAAATAAACCACGCCGGTTAAAGGCTAAAGAAGGACCTTGTCGCCATGACCATATTATTGTTGCTCCCCAGGTGACTCTGTCAACAGGTTATGGGCCCAGATTACGGAAGAGCAAAATAATAAGGGTAGGTAGTTAGCTGAAAATATAGGCTAGGATAGCAGCGGGAGCACCGTGTGACTAAGGCTAAGCTAACGGGCAGATAAGCTACGCTACCATCAAGAGATGGCGACAAGAGGAAGGAGCAAGTGGCCCTCGTTTAATGGAAGGGCAGAAGAATACGAGCTCTGGGAAGAGCGAATGTTCAAGTTTCAAGTTTCTTTAATAGTTGTCATACAGAAGTACAGAATACTTTCATACAAAATGCTTCTTACTGTTACGCTCCAGAGACTGTGCTAGACAAGATACTATCAAATAACATAGTATAGCATGTAATTTAGAAGAAGAAAATGAGGTCACAGTGTTCGGTATAGACATATGTACAATGTTCTGAGTTACCATATAATATACAATACTATGCAGTGTACTAATGTACAGTACTATATAGTGCAAAGCAGAAATGGGATGAGGTACAATTTAGGTACAATTTACAGTAAGGTGTATGAGTTGTAGTGCAATCCTTCATCAATAAATATAAAGTGTGGGGAGTGGGTGCTACAGTGTGTTTGTTTAAAGTGGGTGTGTGCTATAAAGTGTGTGGAGCAGTGATGCCGGTAACGCGTTACTAAGTAACGCGTTATTGTAATCTGATTACTTTCCCCCGAAAATAGTAATCTAACGCGTTAATCTTTAAAAGCCAGTAATCTGATTGCAGTTACTTGTCCAAGTGGCTGTGCATTACTATTTCGTTACTATCTCATCATAAATTCATAATGCAGGCGGAATGCAGTATTTTATTTCGTTTTCGACAGTCAAAAATACATTTTTGAGCTGTTTTTCTTATTTGGGAGTGACGTGGTGTGGCAGTGAAAGGGTTACACAAGAATGTGTCCCCGCGGCGTGACTGGACTCTCTGTCTGTGAGTGACTCTGCTTTGGCCCAATCACATTCCCCATCCACAGTCTGCGAATCAGAGGCAGAGTAGGGCGGGTCTTCACAGCACGTCATGTGACATATGCGCCAATCGTGTGACAGCAGGGCTCCGTTGCATTCGTCTGAGAATTCCACCCCAAAACGCTTACAGGAAGAAAAAACGCGGCTTATTATTATTACCGAGGCGCGCGGCTTATTATATTATTAAAACAGCTACTTGTGGGCACTCATAAAAACACCGTGGTCTACAAGTTGTTTAGCGAGAGGATGGTGGTAATGACTGTGCTTCAATAGAACAATGGATCAATGCCATGTCAAAACTCGGCTCCGCTGATCTGAAGGGGTCCGCAGTACACACACAGACACACACACGCGCGCGCGCGCACACACGGGATCGCAGCAGCCATACACACATTTCCACTGTCCAATAGACAAGCGCCCTTTTCGACCGCGTGGCATTGTTCAGAAGGTCTCGGTCCGCCTCTGTGTGAAAGCAGGCGAACCAAATGAAGAATGCAACAATGTTGCAACTTCACCCCCAGAACCGCACCGAGTCCACCAAAACTATATGTGAAAGCGACCTAAACGTAAATACTGTCTACCGCTAAAAACAGCACATCCAATTGCATTGAAAGCATCTGGAATCACAACACTACGACGCTTCGACTAGGTACAGGAGGACTCGAAGGCCAGCCAAACAGCAAAAGAGAGAGATTGTTTCTTTCCCTATTGATTAATGTATATTTGATGGTGGCAGAGCAAAAGCTCTTATTTGCCAGATTTACAGTTAATTTACATGTTAAAGAGAGACTGATTGTATGTTTATAGAGAGACATTTATAAAAACAATTTAATAGTTACAGTTGATATAATTGAATAGTTCAGCCTGCATTTGTTAGATGTGAATGGATACACTGGTTTTGTAAAACCACTGGCTGGCTGCTCTAATGCTGTGAGCATCATAGCCTGTTGCTTTACCATACTTGATGGTACAGAAGCTGAAGCACTAGTTTAACAATTTACGTTATGTGCAGAGAAACAAGTTAAAAACAATTTATGCACTTTCAATAAAGCGTTTAAAAAAAAACTGTTGGGGGAACGACGACGACTTCGTAACCTAGTTACTTTCAAAGTAACTAAGTTACTCTGATAATCAAGTAATCAGTAAAGTAACTTGGATTACTTTTTAAAGGAGTAATCAGTAATCGGATTACTTTTACAAGTAATCTGTGGCATCACTGGTGTGGAGTGGGTGCTACAGTGTGTTTGTTTAAAGTGAGTGTGTGCGTGTGGATGTGTGTGCTATGTGCGTTTGGTGGTTGTTGTTGTGTAGTGTTCATTGTTCGTTTAGCAGCCTGATGGCCTGGGGATAGAAGCTTCTTCTGAGTCTTTCTGTGCTCGCCTTGAGACTCCGGTATCGCTTGCCTGACCGCAGCAGTTCAAAGAGGCAGTTGTTCGGGTGACTGGAGTCTTTAATGATTCTCTTAGCCTTGCCCTTGCAACGCTTGTTGTAAATGTTCTGGAGGGTGGGGAGCCCCCCTCCAATTGTGCGTTCGGCTGAACGTGTCACTCTTTGTAGTCTGCTTCGGTCTTGTGCAGTGCTATTCCCAAACCAGGAGGTGATGTTGCCAGTCAAGATGCTCTCTATTGTATATGAGTAGAAGTTCTTAAGGATCTTCTGACTGACTTGGAACTTCCTTAGGCGCCTGAGGAAGTAGAGGCGTTGTCGTGCCTTCTTCACAACACTGTCAATGTGTGTGGTCCATGTCAAGTCCTCGGATATGTAGGCTCCGAGGTACTTAAAGCTGTTAGCTCTCTCAACCGGTGCCCCGTCGATGCTGAGGGGGCTGTAGTCCTTGACCCCCGACCTCCTGAAGTCCACAATCATCTCCTTTGTTTTGCTGACGTTCAGGGAGAGGCTGTTTTCCTGGCACCATCCCGCCAGGACCTTGACCTCTTCCAGGTAGGCCCTCTCATCGTTGGCAGAGATCAGGCCCACCACCACTGTGTCGTCAGCAAATTTGATGATTGTATTGCTACTCCGCTGAGCCACACAGTCGTGTGTGTACAGGGAGTAGAGGAGGGGACTCAGAACACAGCCCTGGGGGGCCCCTATGTTGAGGGTGATGGATGAGGAGGTGCAGTTGCCTGCTCTCACCACCTGGGGTCTGCCAGTCAGGAAGTCCAAGACCCACTGGCAGAGGTCATAGTTCAAGCCCAGGTCCCTGAGCTTGGCTATGAGTATGGAGGGGACTATGGTATTGAATGCCGAGCTGTAGTCGATGAATAGCATTCTCACATAGTTCCCCTGCCTCTTGTCCAGGTGTGATGCTGCTGTGTGCAGCACATGGGCTATGGCGTCCTCCGTGGACCTGTTGGGGCGGTATGCAAATTGCAGGGGGTCCATGTTGATGGGGAGGGAGGAGCAGATGTAGCCCTTTACATCGTCGTGAAGCCTGGAGAGCGCGGCACTATTGCTGGCTTGCGGTGGAATATACACTCCTACAAGGATGATCGCCGTTAACTCCCTCGGGAGGAAGAAAGGATGACACTTGATGGTTATATATTCCAGGTCTGGGCAACAGTGGTTCGATAATTCCTTCACGTTAGCTGGATCGCTCCAATTGTTGTTAAACATGAAGGCAATACCTCCTCCACGTTGTTTGCCGGACAATGCTGATCTGTCCTTGCGGTGGATGAAGAAGTGTTCGGCCGGTTGTATGGCGTGGTCTGGGACGTCCGGCGTCAGCCACGTCTCGGTGAAGCAGAGAACGTTACAGTCTCTTACGTCTCTTTGGTATTGAATCCTTGCTCGGATGTCATCCAGTTTATTGTCAATTGATTGTACATTGGCTAGCAATATACTGGGTAGTGGTGTTCGGTGTCGTCTGGATCTCAGCTTGTTACGGATCCCAGCTCTCTTCCCTCGCCGCCTGGTGATTCCTTTGTTCCTTTGAATGTTGTGCTGTATGCACGGAGTGGGGCTGAAGACAACCATCTTGACGGCCCCCACGGGAGAAGTAACGGCGGACGCGCAAGCCCAGGATACCAAGCTAAATGCTGACGCATACTGCGAGCTAGCACCACTCCTAGACGACACGAGCTTGGGGCTGATATTCCGGGACACAAAAGACAAAGGCCGAGAGAGCCTAAAAGTGTGAAGAGAACCCTACATTGGCAGGGGTAGACCCCGGATTGTATCACTATATATAACATTGACCGCGCTGAAGAAAGCGAACACAGAGACTGTGACTGAATACGTCATCAGGGCTGAACAAATCATCACGGCGCTCAAGAGTGCAGGAGAAGCACCGAGCGATGGACTAATGATGGCGATGGTTATGAGAGGACTACCGGAGATGTATAAACCATTCACACTGCTGGTGACATGGTTCAGCGGACATGCCGCTGGGGGAGTTCAAGGCCAAGCTGCGGAACTTGGAGGCCTCAGAAGACACACACCTGGTCACCGAAGAGGCGGGAGAAAGGGTGATGAAGGCCCGAGCAGCGCCAAGGATAAAGACCGGACCCCTGACGGAGATGGCATGTTGGCGATGTGGAGAAAAGGGTCACCGAAAAGACAAATTTACAAAAACAGTCTGGTGCAGTTTCTGTGGAACTTTGGGACACGCGGACAAAGTGTGTAGAAAGAAGCGCAAACAGAGCGCTCGGTACGCACACATGCAAGATGGCGGCTGTGGACAAGATGGCGGCAACGGTGGACGTGAGGCGAGTCGACGCCCGGAGAGCAGCGGGAAGAGAGGACTTCACCTTCGGGGGGCAGACAGCATACGTCACCCAGTCAACGCAGCAGCAGCAGCAGGTCCAAAGGAAGGGACTGATCGTGGACACAGGTGCGTCGTCCCACATCATCAACGACAGGAACCGATTCAAGAACTTTGACAGCACCTTCGAGCCGGAGAGACACAGCATGGAGCTGGCAGACGGGAAGCGCACATTTGGGTTGGCGCAGGGGAGGAGACGCACAGGTATGCCTCATAGACAGTGAGGGGTGCCGGTGTACAGTGACATTAAAGAACGCTCTCTACATACCCTCGTTCCCACAATAACTATTCTCTGTAAAATCTGCTACGGCAAACGGTGCCAAAGTGTTCTTCAATGAAGGTAAAGATGTTCTTGTAGAGCCTGACGGTACGAGATTTAACATAGAGGTGTACAAGAGAATGTATTATCTACAAACAGAATGTAACGAAAATGATATGTGTAATGTCAGTCATGATATCCAGACATGGCATGAGATCATGGGTCATTGTAATTACGAGGATATACTGAAGCTGCAAGCGGTGACAGTAGGCATGCACATTAACGGTGAAAAGCATAGACCTAACAAAGAATGTGATGTGTGTATAAAGGGAGAGTTCACTCAAACAAGGAACAGAGGTCCCACGTAAAAAGTAAAGATACCACTTGAGCTAGTTAACACAGATCTAGCCGGTCCAGTAAACAATGAGTCCATAGGTGGCTTTAAATATGTACAGTCTTTTACAGATGTGTTTGTTTACTTTCTCAAAGCAAAGAGTGACACACTCCAGGCCACAGAAAAATTCCTTGCAGATGTAGCTCCGTACGGTAACATAAAATGCTTACGGTCCGATAACGGAACAGAGTTCACAAATAGAGAGTTCCAATAACTGCTGAGAAGGAATAAGATCAGACACGAGACGTCCTGTCCTTACTCCCCGCCCCAGAACGGGATAGCAGAGAGGGAAGGACACACTCTTTTCAAAATGGCTAGGTGTAAGCTAATAGATGGTAACTTACCTAAGAGTCTAACACCAGAAATCGGTGTTTTAACAAGCACACGGGCACCACCCCGTATACAGCGCTGACAGGAAAAAGGTGTGATCTAGCCAGGATGCACAAGTTTGGGTCAGTGTGTTATGCTTACCAGCAGGACAGAGGAAAGCTCGAGTCCAGGTGTGAAAAAGGACTCTTTGTAGGGCATGACAAGGGCAGCCCCGCTTTTCTAGTCTACTATCCCGGTAAAGGGAAAGTGCAAAAACACAGGCTAGTAAAATTTGTCACAAAGACAACATGTGAGAATGAGACAGACACAGGAGCCAGAGCTGGACTCCAGAGTAGGGTGTGAGGAAAGAGAGACACCACAGCCTAGTGTACTGAGCACAGACATGCAGACAGACAGTCAACACCCCCCAGAGGATGATGACGGGAAGCACCCTAGGGTGACGTCACGTGCCTCATGCAGTGGGAGATATCCCTCCCGGGAACATAAACCCCCAAAGTATCTGAAAGACTATGCCCAGAGAGAAAGTGACGAGGATGACAGTACACTTACAAGCATAGATTACTGCTACAGAGTAGTGAGTGGTGTACCTCAGACCTTTAAAGAGGCCATGGTATCCCCTTAGTCAAGAAAATGGGAGAGAGCAATGGATGAGATGAGGTCCCTAGAGGACAATCATACCTTTACTCTAACAAAGTGTGGTATATTCTGACTCATAACCATGCTTTAACTCCCAGAAATCTTTAGCGACGGCTGTGTGTAAGTGGTAATAGGAGTAAGACAGTTATTTCAGTACTACTTTGATATAGTTTCAATACATTATTCTTCTAGAAATCACTAAGGGTTAAAGTCAGAGGCTCTGGTTCAAACTGTGTCTCAACCCCCCCTGGAGAAGAGAGGTGAGATAGCACAGGATGAGACCATCCCTTAATTTGCACAGAGTTCCAAGAAAGGGCGATTGAATTACTCCCCCACTTCCCTCTGTCTCGCTGCAATTGTAAATACTCTGCACCAATTTTAGGTCTGGAGACAGAGTGATTTAGCATTTCAATCTTAACAGTAAACACAGTCCTTGTTTTCTCCCCCACATGGAACTTAGTAACATGATAGAATCTGAGTTTCTAGCCGGCTGAATTTAACATTTGAATAGAGTGGTCGGTTGACCAAGCCAAAGTAGAACAAAGAGATGGCCCTTAGGCACTCAACACTGATACTACAAACAGGACATACCAGAGATGCAGCTGTCCTCCAGACAAGAATCTCTTTCTCACCCCCTTGGCAAACGGGGAGAGGGAGATAGGGATTCTAAACTATGTATTTTAAAAAATTTTGGTAAAAGACCACCAAAACCCTTTATTAATCCCATAAGGGAAACTAGCCTCAATAGTTATAACATAGAGTATTGATTAAAATTAGACTAAACCCGACATTTATCTACCATTGGAAAGTCTAATTAAGCCAGTAATATAGTTAGAATATGTGTAAAGTACTTAGAAAGTTAATCTAACGTCAAACATAAGGCTATAGAATTGATAAATGCAACAGGTTGTCTCAAAACCAAAGAGACTAAGATAGATAATCATTTGAAGACCCTATAATCAAAAATAGGTTAACTTAGGTATTTAAGACACTAGGAAATTCGGTAAAAGAACTAACCTGTTAGGTAATTAAAGTTAAGAAATATTCCTTGGGTTTTAAGTTAGTAATATTATACCTTTAAAAGCTAAGACTCCAGAACAATATTCTTGTTCTTAAAGATATTAGGGACGGCCCCTTTAAGGGAGCCAGGGGGCCGCCGACCCTAATCAAAATGGCCGCTATGCGCCTTAGCCAATCAGGAATTAGAGCTCCGCCCCCTGACGAATCGGGTCGTCATTCTCTCAGGGGCGGGATTTAAGGTTTAAAACCGGCTGCACAATGACAGACAAGAAGAAGCTTCTGGAAACATTCTATACACAGGAGAGACGGACAGAGGACTGCTTGAAGCTGAGGACGAGACCAAGAATCTCTTTGTCTCCTGGCAACAAAGAAATCAACAATCAACGACGCTCCACTACCAAAGCTCCATTGAAGTTACTACTTATGATTAGACTAATATTAATGACAAGCGGCATAGTGCTTTGATTCATTGATATTATTGCACATTCCTTTTAATTGAACCAGACGATTCTTGTTCACTTTTGGACCTTGAAATAAAACAGATCTGGGAAATAGAAACCTCTCCTTTTCATTTCTGTTCCTCTGCCGTCCTACAACCGTGGGTCTTATTTAGTGATAGATTTAGGGCTATACAACCACAACGCAGGGTAGGTTAGATATATGGTTTAAGTAAACCCTATCTCTTATTACGATAAAAGTTACCAGAGGGTAGACAGACAGTGGGAGGCAAATGGGTGTACTCAATCAAGGAGGGTATTGAAGGCCACAACAAGTACAAGGCCAGGTTTGTAGCTAAAGGCTACAGTCAGAGGGAGGGAATAGACTACGGTGAGACATTCTCCCCTACAGCCAATCTGACCAGTGTACAGGTAGTGATGCAGAAGGCAGCTGAGGACAGTTTGATTTTACACCAGATGGATGTGAAGACAGCCTACCTGCATGCACCCATTGATAGGGAGATATATATGGAACAACCTGAATGTTATGAGAAGAAAGGAGAGAAGCTAGTGTGTAAGCTAGAAAAATCCATTTACGGCCTGAAACAGTCTGGGCGAAATTGGAACGAGATGCTTCATACATGTCTAATTGAAGATCACTTCATACAGAACCCAGTAGACCCCTGTGTTTACACAAAGGAGTCAAAAGAGCCAGGAAAAGTGATAATTGTGATTTGGGTGGATGATTTAATCATCGCAGAAACCTAGAGCAGGTGAAAGGTATATGCTCTCCACCAGATTCAAAATGAAAGACCTAGGTAGGTTAAAACATTTTCTAGGCATGGACTTCAAACAGTCTGCCAGTTGTTTAAAAATATCCCAGAGAGATATGTGGAAAAGATTCTGAATCGTTTTGACATGCAAGAATGTAGAACCAGGGAAACACCATGTGATCAAAAGCTAGACTACCAAGAGGATGCTCAGAAATTGACAGATGTAAAAATGTACAGAGAAGCTGTAGGTAGCCTCATTTATTTGACAACATGTACTCGCCCTGACCTATGTTTTGTAGTGAGTAAATTATCACAGCATTTTGCTGAGCCCACAGAAGAGCACTGGATTACAGCAAAACATGTTTTTGGCTATCTCAAAGGCACAGCAGATAAACAACTTTGTTTCAGAAAGAGCAGCGAGGGTTTAGGGCTTCAAGCCTATAGTGATGCAGATTGGGCGGCAGACGCCACAGACAGAAGAAGTACCACCGGGTATTGTGTGAGTTTGGGTACAGACAGCTCACTGGTTTCATGGAAAACAAAGAAACAGCCTACAGTGGCACTATCAACTTGTGAAGCCGATTACATGGCTCTAGCTATGACAATACAGGAATGTATTTATCTAGAACAACTGCTCGAAGGAATGGATAACTATGTATATAAGAAAACTGTTGTTTATGAAGACAACCAGGGAACCATTGCACTCGCTAGAAACCCTGTGTGCCGACAGAGGTGTAAACATGTGGATATAAAATATCACTTCATTAGATCTGTCATCAGAGAAGAAAATATGACACTTGTTTACTGTCCTACAGATGACATGGTTGCAGATGCTATGACAGAGCCTGTCTCCAAACTGAAATTGAGAAGATTGGCAGAGGTCATGTTTGGTGTGTAACATATTGCCTGTTATGTAATATTGACTGCCATATTCTTTTGATGTTTTGAACTGTATTTTTTTCCTTGAAAAAGTTGTTTTTGGAAAAGTTGTAGTCATCCATAAGTGGGAGTGTTAAGTATATGTGTTAATATGATTGTATGTAACTGCTTAACTGTTCCACAAGAGGGCGCTATAGGCGTAAGGAGACGCAGCTGTTGTGGTTGACGTCAGGTAGAGGGTATAAAAGGGATTGTTCCCTCGCCCCCTGTCTCTTCCCATCTACCTCTCACAGAGAGAAGGTCTCGTGGTACTTGTGTGCAATGTAAATAAACCACGCTGGTTAAAGGCTAAAGAAGGACCTTGTCGCCATGACCATATTATTGTTGCTCCCCAGGTGACTCTGTCAACAGCTGCAGTTGGACTAATGGACTCTTTTGCTTTTCTTCTGCTCTCAGGTAGATTTTGAGAATGAAGGTGGTGACATTTCTCCATCTCAGCTTCTTGGTTATGTCTAGGTTGGCTTCTGTACCTCATGCTTGTGAGTTTGATGTTTCTACAGAGCTTCACATTAACTGGACAATGCTTGCTCTCCCTTGAGTAGTGTTGAGTGGCAGACTGCTGCACTGCTTGCAAGTAACCTTCCCTGGTTGGTCAGTTTTACAAAAGCAATCAGTGTTAGTGTGTTTCCTAGTGTGTTGACGTCTTTACAGCATCTCGCGCCACTCAACAAAACTGCTAACATTATCGATAGCCAATGAAAATCTGTTATGCAAGAATAGCAGGTCTGATAAATGTTGCTTTCGCGTTTCGCTTAGACCAGGTGGAAAAATTATCAAAACATACAAATATTATTATTATTATTATTATTTTTTTTTTTACTATAGGCCTATATATATATTTTTTATATATGCATTTTTTGTAACATGATTTTAGGTCAGAAAAACTGGAAATCCGGTTAAAAATGGGGAAATCACATCCCTGCTGAGGTGCACTGGTAGCAGTCCCACCTTTATGAATTCGGCACTTCCTACATGTGTTCTGGGAGGCACGCCTAGTATGTACCGAATAGTGTTGTTTTGCATCACCTGAAGTTTATTTTTTTATTTAGTCGCAGACCACTGAACCATGCTGTGCTCGCATAGTCAAAATGACATTGAAGCAAGGAGGACACTAACGGCTTTTTAACAGCAAGTTCAAGTTTGCCTGCACACTTGGATAAAATGTTGGCAGCACTATTCTCACATGAGAGAGACTGCTCTAGTGTAAGTCCTAGGTACTTGACACTAGTTTTCCCTGTTCCGTTACAGGAGACTTCCATGCGATCGACTTTGCCTAATCTCCTTGTTGTGCCAAAAAGGATCGACTCAGTCTTGCCTAGGTGAATGGACAGCTTATTATCTATGAGCCACTCTCTGGCACTTTCTAGCTCAGAAGTCAGAGCTCTCTCAGACTCCCTGACATCCCTACCTGGCACCAGAAGTGCTGAATCATCTGCATACAATAGTAGTTTACATTTCACAGATGCTGGCATGTCATTGACATATATCAGAAATAAAAGAGGACCTAAAATGTATCCTTGAGGCACCCCACATACAATGTCCAGAGGTTCTGATCTGACACCTTCCACCTCACAGACTTGAGTTCTCCCTGTGAGGTAAGAAGTGAACCAACTGACAGCAGTCTGACTAAAACCCATGCACTCAAGCTTTGACTCCAATATAGCATGGTTCACGGTATCAAAAGCTTTCTGTAGGTCGAGCAAGATCATTCCAACATAATTGCCATCCTCAAAATGTTGCTTGATGTAGTCAATGAGATGAACGAGACAGGTCTCTGTGGAGTGGGCTGCTCTGAACCCTGACTGGTGTTCATACAGCAACTTGTCGTCTACTAGATACTCCTCAACCTGCCCATAAACTAGACGCTCAACTACCTTAGGCGTAACTGTCAAAATAGAAACCGGCCTATAGTTCCCAACGTCTGTCTTACAATTCTTCTTAAAAAGGGGGACAACCCTGGCCTTTTTTAGTTCAGACGGAAATTTGCCTTGGTTAATCGACAGGTTAATAATATGTGCAATTGTTCTAGAAATTACTTTAGCACTTCTTCTTCTCCCCTCTTATTGTAGGTAAGATGCAAATACAAGATGCAAGACAGAAAAGAAGGAAGGAAATAAGGAGGAACCTCAGGACTTACCTTTGCCAAGACCTCATTGCCTCCTCGTTCTCTCTGAAGCTCCCTCTCCTCTTCTCCTCTCCTCAATCCCTCCATCATCTGTTGGAGCTTCTCCACCTCTCTCGCCCCCTCCCCCCTCGCTCTCTCCACCTCTCCCTCTGTCTCTCTCAGTCTCTCTCTCAGCTCTTCGGCTTCGCTCGTTCTCTCTGCGGCCAGCGAGGACAGCCGGGTTCGTTCTTCTTCCAGAACGTCTGTTCGAGCCACAGCCCTGGTTAGATCTGCCAGCTCTCTTGCCTTCTCCTCCAATTTCAACCTCCAGCTGCTCTCCGTTTCAGTCTTCAGTTTTTCCATTTCTCTTGATGCCACTTTGAGATTTTCTTCCATTTCTCCTCTCTCCTTCTCCCTCTCTTTCTCCCTCTCCCACCTCTCTCTCTCAACCTTCTCCCTCTCCCCCAGGATGGCTGTGAAGTTCTCCCCTCTGCTCTTCACCATCTCCTCTTCCCTCTCCACCAGGGCACTCCTCAGGCTCTCTCCCTCCGTGTGGCTCTCCTGAGGACAAAGCAGGTCACGGCCATCGATGGGCCTCATTTATTCAAGCAAAACACAACTATTTCAACAGAGCGCTTTTTCAATATACACCATAAAAAAACATTTCCACTTAAAATTACATCAGTATGAAACAGTTGGAAACCGTTGGCATGGATATGTTGGCTTATTAAAAAATATTGATAAATGAGGCCCCATTAGAATATTGATATGGTCATACTATTCTCTATATTAGTTTTAGCTATTTAAATGTCTCTTCTTTCTTCTACATCTTCATTGATAAACTCAGGAAATGCAGCCTAGTATTTACCACAAGTAAATAAAAAATATTGGGACAGAAAGATCAGTTTTGGTACACTATAGACTTCACTTATTCAGATCCTTCACATGTTGAATGTAATGGTTTAATATCAGAGTAGAAAGAGATTAGCCTTTAATAGGCAATTTGTTGGAGCTGGTAATTTGTTTAACAATAATTATATAGAGCCTCCTCTTGGTAATCATGATAATCATGCCTCTCAATTTTCCTTGCAGCCCTTCTCTCCCAATGTTGTTTTTAAAGTATTACAGACCATTGATACCAGGAAACCAAATGGAGAGGATAAGCTGGATCCTTTTTTTTTCTTAAGTTAGCTGCTCCATTAATGAAACTGGACTTTGAAGAAGAAGTCTTTATTTGTAGCACATTGCTACATCGTCATGCAGCGTACACACACACATGCGAGATGGGCGACACATACAGTTACAGCCATTATGACTCTCCACCATACTGCCAACGGGTTAATTTTGAGGTTGGTTGCTGTTCTGTTATATACCACCAGGAGGCGCAACGTCTAGACATATTTAATTCCTAGGCTGTCTGTTGTGAAGGATCAGATTAAACCGAATATATATATTTATTTATATATATATATTTAATTGTATTTGTATATCTTTTGATATCCCCTGTATATTCCTTGTACAATATGCACTGAATATCCCTTTAGTCTACTAAACAGCCCATAATTGTTTCATTCTACCATTGGACGAGAACCTGGCGCCAGGTTGCCATACCCCTAGGTCCAAGTTCAATCGTGCCGCCCAACATGTCGTGGCAAGCCCCGGTTCCGCGCAGGAATATGTCGGGCGAAATACGAATGGTACTATTTGTTCATAGCGCATATATATATGGCGCAAGTAAAGTAGAACTTTCTTTTAGTCCAGTTCTTTACCCTCCAACAGAGTGACAGACGCGAAGCCTCCCCACGACGCACGTGTGGTGTAGTAAGGCCTACTTGGCCTCAGAATAGGCATTGAGATATCGTGTAGATTAATAGTTGAATAGTCATAGTTTGGCACTATACCGTCGAGTTGGACGTATTCTATTAAGCTAATAATAGTCTATTTATGTATGGTGCATCGTTCGGTTAGAGTTCTAAAGTTATCAGTACCCCCATCGTTCCTGACGTTATCTGGACGCTTAACCAGGCTGGGCAGACCCCTAGTGGTGCTTGCTTCCGAGGAGCTCCGGGCCAGGGCGACTGGACCTGTATATTGGATTACTCTACCCGGACGACGGCGAGCCTTCCACGGCTTGGATTATGCTTTGGGTGCTTTGATTATTCCATGGATAAAGGCCAACACTGCGGAGTGTTGGAACTACCCCCCGGAGAGAAATCCAGGTGAGACGGCGCTCTACACCAGTGAGGTCGCCTCACGTCTCTCCGTTGTGGACCGGCAGCTACCGTCCACCAGAGGGTCCAGCTGTATTCGTCTGCGGATCGAGGTTCTGTGGGCACCGTGTTCAAGACTTTGAATTCTCCCAAGAAACCGTCGGCCAGATGGGATACCGCCAGCGGCTTCTCTAACCCCCCCCCTCCTACTGTCTTACAACCAGCGGGACCCCCCCCCCCCCCCCCCCTTAGTGTATCCAGCTATAATCATTTAAGTACCATCGCTATAGTTTCCTAAATATCCAGGTTGTATACTTACTCCCTGCGTAACCAGAGATTGGACATTCAATGTTGATTTACCTACGAATACTCATTTGCCATACAAGTGCATATTTCAAATCATAAGTGTAAACGAGTGAACGTTGTATATACCTTTTGCTATATTAAACCTTCGATTTGTACATTTGTGTGGATTCGTTTCATCAGGTGGGAAAGTGTTCATCATACTTATATCATGTACTGGATGGCCAGAAGTTAAAGTACAAGAGGTAGTGGTATTAAATACCATATCTAACAATACAGTCAGGGAATTGTACCCCTCAGTTACAATTGGTCCTTCGAGCCGGAGGGTAACTAGTGTAATATTAATATAGTGTTATTAATATTGAAATGGCCTATGATGAACACTCCACGAAACGATCCTCCTAACCTAGAACGCCCGCGGCGCAGACGACAGACACCTCAGTACTTAGAGGCTTACACTGTCAGTCAACTACCTAGCCTTCGACAAACGGTAAACGCGGTAAAAGTAGAAAGTAAAATTATATCTGACCTTAACGACCAGGTTTCCCCGACCACAGAGGCCCTAGTAGGTCCTAATGTAACTGACCAAGCTCACGGTGGGGACCAGGAGGGAGCGGACATGCCTTTACCCCCCGCCACTACCCAAGAAGTAGTCCCCGACCAGCCCCGGGAGGAAGACGACCCTACAGAGAGAGAACTCTGCACGGAAGAAGAGGAGGAGAGCGCCGAGGAAATAGAGCTCCAGGACTCCCCAACGAGTACCCCCAGGAGCGGCTCACGCAGGAGCGGCTCACCTCCACAACCGCCTTCCCCCAGCGAAGCGGAGAGGATGCTACAACAGGCGTTCCTCGTCAGCCTGACAGCCTCTACCGAACGCGATCGACTCCAAGCGCAGACGCTTAGCGAGCGCGAACATTTTACCATTGAAAGAGACCGTCTCCAAGCACAGGCGCTTAGCGAGCGCGAACAACTCCAAGCGCAACAACGGAGCGAAGAAGAGCGCACACGCCTGGAGATGAGACGCCTTCAGACAGAAGAGAATATGGCAAGAGACCGGGCCGACGCCCAGCGCGCCGCTGCCGGTGCCCAAAGAGAAGCAGATCTCACCAAGCGCGAAGTCGAGCGCGACAAGTTACAAGCGCAGCTAATGGAGCAGCTGATCCGCAAGGCAACACCCTCCCCCTCCGCCAGGGGTTCAAGGAACTCGTCGAGACAACAGTCAAGGGCAGCGTCTCCTCAACGAGCAAGCGACCCTGAACTTGACCAACAGACCGAGTCTAGACCCCCCGCAGACCCCCTTCCCAGACCGGTCCAAGCGAGACCCAGCTACAAGGAAGGAGCGGCATACACTGCGGAGAAGCTAAATAAACGATTACAGGATCTGGAAGATCTGATAGAGGAAGAAGAGGGAGAGGAGGAGAACCAAGCCCGACGACAGCACAGTACTCCACCGGACCAGGAGGTCCCATACAGTCCAGGCTATACCCCCGCGGCGCTGCGCTACAGACCCCCGACTCTATTCACGGGTGAGCACGACGCACGACCAGCCCCGAGGAATAGCACCTGGACCAGCGGGCCATGGTACCCTGTCAGTACCAGCCCACAGCGAGGCGCAAGAGGGGACTCGCCCAGGAGGTCTCTCCCCCAACGCTCGCCGATGTATCAGCCATCCACGGCGTCATACATTGCCACGCCGTCATTTCCAGACTTCGCCTATGAGAGTCGAGCACAGTACACGGAGCTCCGGATGTGCTTAGAGACAATGATGGTGGATGTCGCTGATGAACGCCACAAGTATGCAATATTACTGAAGCACCTGAAAGTACCGCGAGCGCACAATATAGCGCTAGCCTATGCCACCTCTTCGACACCATACACAGCGGCCCTAGCGGCGCTGGACCAGAGATATGGACGTATATGGGATTACGTAATCCAAGAGATAAGGCATATTGATCGCCTACCCCCAGCCACGGACAATCGCTCATTAGACGACCTGTCAATCAAAGTGCAGTCCCTGGTAGGGATGCTGGGAGCGCAACGGGAAAAGGGCATGCATGAGCTATACGCCAACTCTAACGTCGAGAGGATTTTGGAGAAGCTGCCACCCGCAAGACAGGAGCGCTTTAGGCGGCAGAGAGACTACCGGGATCCCAACGGCCCCGAGCCATCCCTCCTTGATCTAGCCGACTTCCTGGCGAGAGAAGTCAGCAGCTTACGACTAGATACATTCGGGCGGAGCACGCCAAGCTCCAGAGAGGGACCCAGGAGAATAAATGATGGAAGAAGATCGGTGACGGTCATGCACCAATCAGAGTCAGTACCGAGCAGTAAGAGTCACAGCACCCCCTCGAGAAAAGAGAAGTGGAAGATAGCGTGTCCCTACTGTGAGAAAGAACACTGGCTGTCACAATGCGACCTATTCACAAAGATGAATGCAGAAGAAGTGAGTCAATGGATAAAGTCCAACAGGCGCTGTTATCGATGTGTGCGGCCCCACATGGCAGCCGAATGCCGCCTAAAGAAAGGGTGCAGCCGGTGCGATGGAGCCCATCTAGATATACTACACGAAAGTAACGGAAGACGGCCTCCACCTGCACCACGGAGCGGCACCAAGGCAAGTGTCATGTACATTGACCCCGCCAGCAGCAGCGGCGCCCAAGTGCTCTTAAAGGTAGTCCGTGTGACATTGAGCTACCAAGATAAAGTCATGGACACTTACGCCGTCCTTGACGACGGGTCAGAGAAGACCCTTCTGCTCGTGTCCGCTGCGGCCCAGCTGGGACTGCGGGGGAGCAAGAACGAAATGACGATTCGGACAATAAGAAGAGATTTAAAGACGATAAAGGGCGAGAATGTCTCCTTCACTATCGCAGCAAACGGGCAGCCAGAGCGACGGTACAAGATTACAAATGCTTTCACCAGCCAAGAAATAGGACTATCGCAGTACACCTACCCTGTCACCAAGTTGATGGATAAATATGTGCACCTGCGCCAATTACCTATCCCGCTCATAGACGGCGCTACCCCGACCCTGCTGATAGGCTCCGACCATGCAGAACTCATAGTCCCGATTGACCGGGTCCATACAGGACCGCGAGGCTGTCCTGCAGCAGTCGAGACCCGCCTAGGGTGGACCCTACAAGGCCCCCTCGCTAAATCTCTCAACCGAACAGCAGCCACTAGCTGCCTCCACTCCAGAACGACAGAAGAAGAGACCACTCTCCTGCAGCATGTCGAGAGGCTATGGACACTAGAGACAATGCCCTTTAAGAATGAAAAGAAAGATATTCGTTCTAAAGAAGACATTTACGCCATCAACCTACTCGAGCAGGGGACAAAGAGAGTCACAGTCGGCGGAGTGATGAGATACGCAACTCCACTCCTGAGGCGAGAGGGAATGCCCACCTTTCACGCAAAGAAAGACGCCACGGAGCGCTATCTATTGAACACGGAGCGGCGCCTAGCCAAAGACCCCGCTCAAGAGAGTGTGTACCGCGCTGAGATTGAGAAGCTAATCACAGCGGGACACGTAACAAAGATTGACATTAAAGAGGCGATCAGACGACCGAATCATGGTACGTGCCGCATCACAAGGTCCATCACAACGGCAAGGATCGCATTGTTTTTAACTGCAGCTACCAGATCGGATCCCAATCTGAATAAAGAGCTCTTGCCCGGCCCCACACTCGGCCCCTCCCTACTAGGCGTGCTACTGCGCTTCCGCCAGGACAAGGTGGCTATCAGCGGGGATATCAAAGGGATGTTCTTGCAGGTGAGACTAGTAGAGGAGGACAAGCCTCTGTTGCGGTTCCTATGGAGAGAGAGGATCGGAGATGAGAACCCAGCCATCTACCAGTGGGAAGTACTCCCCTTCGGAACCACATGCAGCCCGTGCTGTGCTACATTTGCACTACAGAAACACGTCGCAGAGGACCCAACAGCAGATGAAGAGGTCCAACACAGTGTGAAGAACAGTTTCTACGTGGACAACTGTTTACAAAGCGTTTCGACTCAAGAAGAAGCCGAGGCTCTCCTAATCAAGTTACGCGCCTCCCTGATCAAAGGCGGCTTTGATCTCAGGCAGTGGGCCAGCAGTGACCCGCACGTATTGCGCAGCCTCTCCCCCGCGGCCAAGGCTGCCAGCAGCGAGACCTGGATGGCGACCATCCCAGGAGAAGCCCAAGAAATGACACTAGGATTAGTCTGGCGCTTCAAAACAGACTCGCTCCACTATAGACACAAACCCTTGGCTCCAGAGCAGGGACGGTCGACGGCGATACCGACCACCAGACGGAGTGTGTACAGAACACTCGCCAGACAATATGACCCGTTGGGATGTATTCTACCTTACACCACCAGGGCAAAGATGATTGTACGAGCACTATGGGACAAGGACCAGGGCTGGGATGACCCAATACCCGCACACCTTGCCTCAACATGGAGAGAGTGGGAGACGGAACTCCGCTCACTCCCAGGCGTCAATATACGCCGCAGCTACTTCCCATCCACAGTGAGGCCAGAGACATGCGAGATTGATCTACACGTCTTCAGCGACGCCTCCGAAGTAGCCTACGGATCGGTGGCCTACTTGCGTGCCCAAGAGAAGGGAGGAAAGATACACACTGCTTTCATCCTGGCCCGCTCAAGAATAGCCCCACGTAAGCAACAATCTATCCCACGTCTAGAGCTCTGCGCAGCCCTAGCAGGAGCGCATCTAGCCACGTTAATCCAACGTGAACTCACCATTCCGGTGCACAGAACAATCTTGTGGTCAGATTCCACGACAGTACTCACATGGATCAAGTCTGATTCATGCAGATACAAAGTCTTCGTGGGAGTCAGAGTCACCGAGATTCAAGAGTTAACAGAAGCAGCGAGCTGGCGGTATGTGGACACCAAACACAACCCAGCTGACATCATCACCCGGGGAATGTCTCTGGATGACCTAACCCGTCGCGACATCTACAGTGACGGACCAGAATTCCTCAAGCTCCCGGAAGGAGAGTGGCCTACGCCCACCCCGCGGGAAGCAAGTAACGAGGAGGCTGAGAACAAGAAACCTATGTTCTGTGGACTGAGCACAGTCGCCTCCACAGACCCCAACATAGATGACTGCATTACCCTAGAGAGTGCGCAGCAAAGAACATTCCTGCGGCACCACCCAGAGATTCAGTCCACCACTGACATGTCAGCAGCTGACTACGAAGAAGCAGAACTTCTTCTACTACAACGAGCCCAGAGAGACTCGTTCCCCGATGAGCTAGACTGTCTACAGGGAGGAAACCCTGTCCCATCAGACAGCAGACTGATTCACCTGGCACCAGAGAGTGACGCCCATAATCTCATCATAGTGGGTGGTCGCCTGCGGAGAGCCCCCGATCTACCGGATGATACTAAGTACCCGATCGTCTTGAACAGCCGACACAAGGTCACAGAGCTGATCATAAAGAAATACGACGAGGATGTACACCACGCAGGAGCAGAGAGAGTCTTCGCGGAGATCAGACGTCGTTATTGGATACTGCAAGGCAGAGAAGCAGTACGGCGCTTCCAGCGAACCTGTCTAGACTGCCGTAAGTGGCGCGCGCAGCCCAGCATACCACGGATGGCTGACTTACCCCCCTGTCGCCTCCGAATCGGCGACAAGCCATTCCACTCCACAGGCATAGACTGCTTTGGCCCGTTGTATATAAAGAGAGGAAGAGGCACCGAGAAGCGGTGGGGTATTGTATTCAAATGCATGACCACCAGAGCGATACATATCGAGCTCCTTCCGACCATGAGCACAGACTCATTCCTTATGGCCTTCCGAAGATTCACATCACGGAAAGGAAAACCGTCTACATTGTTGTCTGATCACGGGACCAACTTCAAAGGCGGAGAAAGAGAGCTGAGAGAGAGCTTCCAAGCTATGGGCACAGAACTTAAGACCCACCTCGCTCCATCCCAGATTGACTTCCAGTTTAATCCCCCGAACGCACCCCACTTCGGTGGAACCTGGGAACGAGAAGTACGTTCTATAAAGACAGCCCTGTACGCCGTACTTGGGGCCCAGACTGTGGCGGAGGAAGTCCTAATGACAGTCCTCACGGAGATCGAGGGAGTATTGAACTCAAAGCCCCTCGGTTACGTCTCCAGTGATGTAGCAGATGTCGACCCAGTCACCCCCAACACACTCCTAATGGGGCGGCTGGACCCTGCGCTACCCCAGACAATGTACAGGCCTGAAGAAGCGAACGGCCGAAGAATGTGGAGGTACAGTCAAGTACTAGCTGACAAGTTTTGGAGCAGCTTCCTACTCCACTACCTACCGTCTCTACAGACCCGCCAGAAGTGGGTAAAAGAGAGAGACAATTTGACAGAAGGAACAGTCGTCATGATTATTCACCAGTCACTACCCAGAGCTATGTGGCCGGCTGGCCGCGTAAGCAAAGTGATCACCGGTGCCGATGGCAAGGTCCGAGCAGCTGAAGTACTCGTCCAAGGGCGCACTTACACACGTCCCGTGGCGAGGCTCATAGAACTGCCCCGACTCCCAGATACTATCGATGATGACCATGACCCCATGACTTTGTGAGTTGACTGACCCTTACAGCGGACCTTGAGTGGTAGACAGTGCGGTTAATCTGTCTCTGCTTGGCTAATTAGGTGGGACTAATTAGGGGGCGGCTGTTGTGAAGGATCAGATTAAACCGAATATATATATTTATTTATATATATTTAATTGTATTTGTATATCGTTTGATATCCCCTGTATATTCCTTGTACAATATGCACTGAATATCCCTTTAGTCTACTAAACAGCCCATAATAGTTTCATTCTACCATTGGACGAGAACCTGGCGCCAGGTTGCCATACCCCTAGGTCCAAGTTCAATCGTGCCGCCCAACATGTCGTGGCAAGCCCCGGTTCCGCGCAGGAATATGTCGGGCGAAATACGAATGGTACTATTTGTTCATAGCGCATATATATATATGGCGCAAGTAAAGTAGAACTTTCTTTTAGTCCAGTTCTTTACCCTCCAACAGAGTGACAGACGCGAAGCCTCCCCACGACGCACGTGTGGTGTAGTAAGGCCTACTTGGCCTCAGAATAGGCATTGAGATATCGTGTAGATTAATAGTTGAATAGTCATAGTTTGGCACTATACCGTCGAGTTGGACGTATTCTATTAAGCTAATAATAGTCTATTTATGTATGGTGCATCGTTCGGTTAGAGTTCTAAAGTTATCAGTACCCCCATCGTTCCTGATGTTATCTGGACGCTTAACCAGGCTGGGCAGACCCCTAGTGGTGCTTGCTTCCGAGGAGCTCCGGGCCAGGGCGACTGGACCTGTATATTGGATTACTCTACCCGGACGACGGCGAGCCTTCCACGGCTTGGATTATGCTTTGGGTGCTTTGATTATTCCATGGATAAAGGCCAACACTGCGGAGTGTTGGAACTACCCCCCGGAGAGGACTCCAGGTGAGACGGCGCTCTACACCAGTGAGGTCGCCTCACGTCTCTCCGTTGTGGACCGGCAGCTACCGTCCACCAGAGGGTCCAGCTGTATTCGTCTGCGGATCGAGGTTCTGTGGGCACCGTGTTCAAGACTTTGAATTCTCCCAAGAAACCGTCGGCCAGATGGGATACCGCCAGCGGCTTCTCTAACCCCCCCCCTCCTACTGTCTTACAACCAGCGGGACACCCCCCCCCCCCCTTAGTGTATCCAGCTATAATCATTTAAGTACCATCGCTATAGTTTCCTAAATATCCAGGTTGTATACTTACTCCCTGCGTAACCAGAGATTGGACATTCAATGTTGATTTACCTACGAATACTCATTTGCCATACAAGTGCATATTTCAAATCATAAGTGTAAACAAGTGAACGTTGTATATACCTTTTGCTATATTAAACCTTCGATTTGTACATTTGTGTGGATTCGTTTCATCAGGTGGGAAAGTGTTCATCATACTTATATCATGTACTGGATGGCCAGAAGTTAAAGTACAAGAGGTAGTGGTATTAAATACCATATCTAACAATACAGTCAGGGAATTGTACCCCTCAGTTACACTGTCTGTAGAATCACTGCGCAATCACCAAAGATTTCTTCCAAATGCAGCCGTTAAAAACACAGATGCACACCACAGATGCACGCCTGCTGCATCTTAACTCATTCACTGCCAGCCATTACCCATATCCCGTTCTCACTGGGCCATGCTTTAAAGATAGGGGTGCGTCACCTTGTTTGTAGAGCTATATCTATATTCTATATTATAGTTATGGAGACAATACTATGGTCATTTGACAGTCAGTATCTTCCGTCGAACATGCGTTATCCCATGGTGAATATTCTATCATTTCAGAGTGATCCGGGCTAATTCCTGAAAAGCTGAGTTATAGGGCGCTACATGAATTCTGCTAAAAGCATTGGCGTTTCATCCCTGGACACGCTACTATTTCCAAATCAAATGTATATAATAGGTATTACGTTTCATCATGAATGCATGAAAGGGGGGGCGGGGGTAGTTTTTTGATGCTTTGATCGCCAGTAACGGCATTCGTTTTGAACACCACACACGCTGATCAGATGGATCAATATGAAATCATCAGTTCAGTTCAGTTCAGTTCTTTTTTATTTCGGGCTTTGGACACATAACAACGGTCATTCCATAAATCACCAAAGTTTTACCAGCTGCTATTGCAGCATTGTCCAATTGTCCAAAAAGGGCTAGGGAGAAGCACTAGGCTTGTCGGGCCCTACCCCTGAAGACTTACGTTAAATTTTTTTTAATTTTTGTAATACATTTTTTTATTTACATACATACATAGTAGATACATAGTACACATTACAGTACACATTACAGTACACATTACAGTATAGTATACCTGCAGTATATAATAGTATATAGTACATAATAGTGTATACAGCACATATATAATGTGATGTGAGATATATAGTACATATACAATATAATATAGTACCATAATATAATAGTATATACTGCAAATATAGTTCAATATAATATACAAATTAATTATAATATGATTATATAATGTAATATGATATAGCATACAATACAGTATCATACGTATTTATTTTTATTAATATGCAATTAAAGCTCTTCTTCCCTTCTGTACCTATCAAAAATAGATTTTCTTTGTCTAGATTTGAGTTGATTTATGTTTTCACAATATTTTTGTTCATCCTCTAGCTCAGTGGTTCCCAAAGTCGGGGTCGCGACCCAAAGGTGGGCCGCGAGCAGCCACGGATGGGCCGCGAGATGATTTAAAAATCTTTTTTTTTATTTTTTTAATTTTTTTTTGTCAGGCCACTGAACTTAGAAGCAGGCCAGGACAGTGGTTCTAGTTGTATTCTAAAATTCTATTCTATTGTATTCTAAAATGTGACTATATGGTTTTATATTAACTTAATAAATAAACAAAAACGAAAAATCTACTTATTTCAAGGAACATTTCAAACTAAATAACAGATTATGCACATAAAACGCTGAAAACAACCGAAGCAACAATAGTATTTTAATGAGGCTATTATTATTATCATTATTATTTTGCAACAAGTTATCCCTCTCATAAATAGCACATATAAATGAATAACAAACTTGAACTAACTTAATAGGATTGAAGTGATATTTGGCTTAAAAAATCGGTCGCCTGGCAAAAAAAAAAAAAAAAAAAGCCAGACGATGTGCATTGGGCCGCGGCTCTCTGACGCCTTATTTTCTGGGCCCCGGCCTGAAAAGTTTGGGAACCCCTGCTCTAGCTAGCCCATTCCACAGGGTGGCTCCGTAAGTCAGGATCAAGGATCAACCTTCCCTCACTATTGGATGCCTCAGAGCATTCCAGGGATAGCTTACAGTAGTTAGCGTTAGTAGGTTAGCTTAGTTAGAGTTAGCAGCTAACATTAGTTAACCTCTTAAGCCCTAGCCCTATTTTCAGAAAATCTGCCAAAAAATGCATACCTAAGTAAATGGAAGATTGCTCCACTTCAACAAGGGCTATTTGCATGTTCCTGGTATCATGGATCTCATGGAATGTAATTCCCAGTGTCAGAAATATTGCGTCTGTTACTAGGCTTGAGTAAATTGTGATGAACCAAAGGAGTATAAATGTTCTTTTTTAATTTTTATATATATTTGACTGTGAATAACACCATGCTAAAATGACCAGAGATGAACAATTGCCACTGAGCCACAATGTACAAAAAATCTAAGCAAATGAATAAAGAGCAGATGATTAAACAGGAGATTTTGTAGAGACAGTACTGAATTCTGCCATCCGGACAAATGCAATTTGAAATATGATTATAGAATATAGAAGATCAGGCCTATAAATGACGTTATTATGGCCAAGTCGCACATCTATGGATCGGGCCAAATCCAGTTCAATCTGGATTTAGTACCACCAGGTGCCCCTGACAGGGCAGAACAACATTTTAATGAAATCTACTGTAAGTACAGTTACTTTTTTATAATGTAAATTTCTTCGCCATTTTCCATCAGATTGCAACGCCGTTTTTTGCTAGACGTTCACAGAAATGTAGAGAAACCAACTGTTACTGCATTCTATTTTTTATGGCATTAAGGTTCAGGTTGGTTCCATCCGTGAGATATGATCCCAAAAATAAAATGATTTTATGAGCAAACTAAATTCGTAGATTGGACTTTTGAAAACGGTCTCGATTGTTCTTTACATAGCATCCACGCTGTGTATTCAAGCTGAGAACACTGCACAGTTTTTTTCCTCCCCCCTCCCCTTTACGTAGAGACTAAAGTAACCTGGTGCAACCCGAGCGCCCCTACTGGTTGATACCGTTAACTATTTAATTGCCAGACCCGATATATATCAGGGTTAACTCGCCATGCGTTGTCTGCCAGACCCGAGATATCTCGGGTTTTCCTTTTTTTCGATATTTTTATTCATCGAGGGACATTAGTGTTACCATAGGGAATGAGTCGGAGATCGCCAAAGTGAAATACCGGCCGCATCCAGGTAGACGGCGGTATCAAGCACCCTTTGACACCTTATATCTTGCCCTGTGTTACACTCAAATGTCTCCGGGCGCAGTTTTCTGGGTCGGGCGAGTCGAGCGGTTCTCCCGGTTGCATTGAAATGCTTCAAATGCCCCCGATCCATACAGTATGTTGTGGTGGGTTATGTCGTGGACCAAATGGACATCGGATGGACCAGATGGCTATCAAACAATTGGAATATTATTTTTGGAATACTCCCGATCTGACGTAAATTCTAGCTTGATTGTGCAATATTATTATACCGATCCAGCTGATCAGCGTTTTTAGTGTTCAATACGAATGCCGTTACTGGCAATCAAATAATCAGAAACGACCCCCCCCTGCCCCCCTTTCATGCATTCATGATGAAACGTAATACCTATTATATACATTTGATTTGGAAATAGTAGCGTGTCCAGGGATGAAACGCCAATGCTTATGCAATGCGAATAAGGGATCTAGGTGAAAGTTGACGAGCGAAAACCAGAAGTGAATCACACTTCAGAATTAACGGCCGTGGATGAGGAAATGGATTTTGGATAGCTTTTTCTTTTGTAGCACAGTTTACCTGGATCTCTCTCAAAGACCCATTTCTGAAAGGATTTTTATAAAATTTTGACCTGTACTGTGTTTTCCAGCTTATACCTATTTTCTTTTTATATATATTTTTTTATATTGCAACCACTACAGAAAAATTCAAGTTCAACTCAAGTTCAGACCTCTGTTACTCTACTTCATTAGCACTAAAAGTGATTTTCCTTTTTTGCATTAGTAACCTCAGAATGTTATCTTTCAAAAGAGACCAGGCTCATGCATGTGCTATAAGTATAAAGCTAAGCTTTGCAGTATGCAGTCCTCAAGTTCAAGTTAAAAAGTGGCCACTTTTCTGGGTGCCTGTTAAGAGGTTAACTGTAATTTGACTATTCTGCTTCATGTATTACATACCTTTGGTTGTTTGTTTGATGTGTGTTTTATGTATTTCCCTTACCTCTGTGACATCCGTCTCTTTTCTATTTTATTAAAGAAAAATGTTGGCCACTTTCCCTGTTACCCTTCGAGAGGCCTTTTTGTCCTCTCGCCAGGCCATCATTGTAAATAAGAATTTGTTCTTAACTCATTGACTGCCGGGGATTAGCCTTGGCCCTGATTAGCCACTGCCACACTTTAAACGATAGGAGTGAGTCACCTTGTTTGTAGAGCTATAACTATATTCTATATTATAGCTATGGATACAATACTATGGTCCATTTGACATCGAGTATCTATCGTTCAATATGTGATAAAGAAAAATGTCATCCATACATTCCCGTTTTATACCGTGGTGAATATGAGTATGGTTTTAGATTGGTCTGGGGTCATTCCCGAAATGCTGAGCAATAGCCTTATGCGTGTATTACACTAAACCCATTGCTGTTTCTTGCCTGGACCCGCTATTATTCCCAAATAAAATCTATATCATAGGTATTATGTTTCATCATGAATGCATGAAAGGGGGGGGGGGGGGGGGCTTTTTTGATGCTTTGATCGCCACCAACGGCATACGTTGTGGACTAACGTTACACACATGGTCGGATCGCATTGAAGACATGCTTGGATCAACGCAAGATTAATATCATATAGCCCTTAGGTTGACTAGGATGTACCCCAAAAAGAATATTCCAATTACCTGTTCGCCATTCCAAGTATTGATGTCCATCGTGTCGCCAACATAATCCACCACACATCATGCATCGGGAGTAGTTGATTCATCTCAATCCGACTGTTATAAACGCTGAGCTTGAGCAAAAAAAATAAAACTACCCAGACCCATTAGATCGACCCGCAGGCCAAGATACAATGTTTAAAAGGGTGCTCGATACCGCCGCCTGGGAGGAGCTGGCCAGTACTGCACCCTCGGCATCGCAGTATGCCTTCTACCAGCAACATACAGGTCCCTGACATTGAATAGGATATTAAAATCGAGAAAAAAAGGAAAAACGATCTAATAACATATACACGGTTGGCGTTCAACGGTTGTCCGCCAAACACGTATATAAACGTGGTTGGCGTCCATTGAGTTAACTGACCTGCCTGGTTAAATAAAAAGAAAATTAAATCAATTAAACATCAAACATCCTGACTTGGCTCTAACACTCCCTGCAGCACAGAACGACCGCTGCAGAGAAACTCAATTATGGGCCTATTTCATGTTTTAAGAGCTGGGTCAGGATTTCAACTCAAAAGTTGTCCAATGCGGTTTATGAGCGGAAGCAAAGTTTTGCTTTTGATGAGGTTTTATTCAAGTGCAATGTAAAACTCTTCCCTGATCTGGACATTGGCTATTTGTTCTAGATAGTCAGTCATAGATATGACACTCATCGGTGACTGTGACCTTCGTGAGACGGTTGGTTGGCCCTCTGTGATATAATTTTCAAGGCCCTTACTGGTAAGCTAAATCTTATATCACATTATTATTGGAATGGAATGTTAGAACCTAGTGCAGAATTTAAGACATTGACCACTAATCATTGTACATGTTTTAATTGATTTGTTATCCTTGCTTTTGTCTAGCCTCGTCTTGTCTTATTGTTGTGATTTTATATACGGTGTGATTTCTATGCTGTATTTATGATCGCTTGTCTCTGTATATGAACGTAACTGTAAATGAGGGAAACCTCAGTTGCCTTTTGAGTATAAATAAAGGTTTGAAAGGAAATTAAATACCTGGAGCTGATGTTTGAGTATAGACATCTCCTGTTCCAGAGCCCATTGGACACGGGCTCTATCCCTGGTCAACTCCTCCGTCCTCTCGGTCAGAGCATGCACCTGAAGAAGATGAAGGAGGAGAAAGAGGAGAAGAAAGTAGAGGTAGAAGATGGAAGAGGAGAAGAAATGTTGCCAGGTTTTCTGACCAGAAATCTTTTTTGCGATTGTTTTTCAGAGAAGAAAATATAAACAACTTTGATTGAGATCTGCCCCATATCAGGATCAGAAGATCTCTATAGGAAGATGTGCCCACTTTTTGCAGGCAGGAAGTGGTACCAGTATTTTACTATTGAGTCTAGTATCTGTTTAAATCCACCATGTATTTATTTGACCCCCTTTTCATGCTCCTCCATGCTCTCCTCCTTCTCCAGGAGTAAAGAGGAGATGATTGATTGATTTTATTTATGGATCCAAAGACACAACAAATCCAAGTGACAACTCTTATTTCCAGCATGGTCCCCGATGTTCTGACCAAAGGACATATACAAATAAGTTATAACATATAAAACAACACATAAAGCAAAAGTCCAATACACCAAATCCATATTCTACATCTAAAAACAAGTCAATATCATCCTGACTAAATGCCATAAAATAGCGCATTTCATTATAACATCATTAAAACAACAATACAAGTATGACCTGACAGCTATTCGGCCACTTTACCCCAGAGATATGAGCGAACCTGACCTTTAAATATTCCTCTAGAACCTGACAGTTTTATCCTAAGTGGAAAGCAGTGGAGGTTTCTCTATGACAACACGTGAAACACAAATTCACTCATAATTCATAATAATTATTAATTTATATATATATATATATATATATATATATATATATATATATATATATTAACTTTTTTATTATTATTATAATTTTTTTTTTATTAGAAAGGTTTTCATCTGTAAAAAAATGCCAGTGAATTTATTTTTTCTTCAAAAATGGCCAAACAGCTCTGAGCAGGCCTGCACTGCAGTAATGACTGCAGTAATATTCGTGCAGAATAACTTCACAGGTTGACCCAATGTTAAATAAATAATAAATAATAGCCAATCAAAATAGGCTATTAACTTCATCTAAGCACGGTCTGTGCAGTTAAACTCTTGCCATTGAATGGAGGATTGTATGATTGACAGCCTTGACAATCCAATAATACACGGAGGATGAATGATTGGCAGCCTTTGAAATCCAATCAGAGTCTGCCTGGCAAAAATACCTGCGGAACTGCAGCTGGACTGGCTTCAGTGTTCTAGTCAAAGTTGTGTTCCATCATCTCATGTGTGCAATTTGCCTGAAGAACATTAATTTGCCTAATATAATCATTCATATTTTAAGATCTTTATTCACTTGTTCACTTATTGTTGTGCACTTAGGGTGACCAGATGCAAAAAGTCCAAAAGTGGGACAACAGTAAGATTTTGGTGGGACAAAGTGGGACAACAGTACGATTTTGGTGGGACAAAGTGGGACAAAGTGGGACAGATAGATAATGTAAATTTTTTTATTAGAATAACTGCCATGGTCTTCACTGAATAGATTTAAATCAAAAGTTAAAGGTTAAATCAAAATAAATACAAATTAAATACCACCTAACATCTGTTTTAAATATTCAAACGTCATCACTTGACAGGAATGTCTGTGTTTGATATTCCCTGTTAACACAGAACTAGGGAAAACAGTGTAGTATAATACAAAAATAATAATACAAATAAATTGTGTTTCTATATTAGAATAACTGCCATGGTCTTCACAGAATAGATTTAAATCAGAGGTTAAAGGTTACCACAGTCGGCTGACCTGTATGAATGGGAGTGTTGTACTGTGTGATAGACACGTTATCTCAGCTGCAGTGACCTTGTCCGTCTGGCTATCATTGTTTGGTTTAAAAAGAAACGTAATCATAGATCTGGATGTTTCTTTTTGGTGAGCCACTTTCAAGTGAGACTCACGTCCACTGTGGCGCTTCAAGTTGTATTCTCCTCCATGCGCAATTGAAAACGAACTATGACACAAAACACAGAAAGCCTGCTGCGGATTGCCTGCCATCTGCCTCACCCAGTCATGTGTCGTTTGCCAGTCTTGGTTGTAACTGCAGGTCCGTTTCTTTTTACTGCTTTCCATCTTGAACTAGTTCGCTTGTAATGTTGTTGTGTTTTTTTTGACCAATCAGATTTGCGATATGAGGTAGCGTCACGACTCAGTCTCAGTCACGTCACAAGCAGGCAAGCAGCACGCTAAAGTACTATAACCAATCAGAGCAATGTGTGTGGACAAGAGGCGGGTTGCTACGTTTACTGTCTGTAGGGAGGGGCTTTTAGACGCATGTTTTTTTTGGCTTCGAAAAGAGGGACATCCTCTCAATATGAGGGACGCAGGACATTTGGTCAAATGGTGGGACAGTACAACCAAAAGGGGGACACCTGGTCACCCTATGTGCACTGCATCGTTTACTTGGATGATATATATATATTTTTTTAATCTCAGTTGAAGACTAGTGTAGTCGTAGTTGACGTGAACATGCCATCTTGGACTGTGAAGGCAAGCTAACTTGTAGCTAGCTACTAGCTTAGCAAGCTAGTAGTTTACAGTACACACAGTAGGCTAAATAAAAATGTGCGCCAACATTAGGACCGAAGTATAAACCAGCAACTGAGCAACATGAAGAAGTGGACTTATGCACCTGGATCAGAAAAAAGTAAGTTGTAGTGTTTGTAAAACGAAAGCCTGCTTAGCCTTGATGCTAACGTTAGCTAACTGTTTAGAGAACAATACTTGTAGTAGACTTGATTAAGGGATTGAAACGTTGTTAAATTGGCTATGTCACATATAAACACAATGTAATGTATCACGTTGGCTGCTGGCTGCTAATGCAGCCTGCAGATAATATTTGCATGTGCACTGTGTTAGTGTAAATTAATGAATGTTGTCGCTAGCTTGTGGCTAGGCTAGCGTACTTTGCGGATGGCTAACGTTAGCCAGCCGAATTGTTTAGAGACTTGATTAAGGGATTGAAACGTTGTTAACTTGGCTATGTCACATATAAACACAATGTAATGTATCACGTTGGCTGCTGGCTGCTAATGCAGCCTGCAGATAATATTTGCATGTGCACTGTGTTAGTGTAAATCAGGGGTCTCAAACTCAATTTACCTGGGGGCCGCTGGAGGTAGAGTCTGGGTGAGGCTGGGCCGCATCAAATATTCCACAAAAAAAGGGTTTCAAGTATTCAAAAAAAAAGTACAACTGATCCAACCTTCTCAATCTTTAGCAATAACATTTCAGAACATGAACAGTTTTTCAGAACATGAACGGTTCTTCAGGCTTCTCAGTGGTCAGTGGACTCATCCACAGCTATGGAAATGCACTGTGCATTTTTTTTATTCTATCACAAAGCTGTTTAATCGAATCACCAGCCAGTATTTCAGTTATTCTGGTTGCTGTGCGATCTGAGGGGGATTTGCTTTTGTTTGCCTTCAAACATGGTCTCCATCACTTCAGTCATACATTATTTTCAAATAGCTACCGTTTCTTGGCATATAGTCACATAATTGGTTTGGTGCTGGGACCAGGGGAGAAGCTGGGGGGGGGGGGGTTAGGATGATTCCAAGGGCCCAGCACTGGGGGGGCGGGGGGGGGGGCAGAGAACACTATTATTATCTTTTTATTAATATGGTTTTATTATTATCCTAAAGTAAGTTAATGTAGATGACTCAAAAGTATAATTGCCTGTATTATAAAAAAAAATAGGTAAAAACCATATTATGCGTTTTCATCAATAAATAAATGCCCCACATTTTTTTATAGATTGGGGGCCCACAAATTGATTCTTTCAAGGGGCCCAGAATCTCCAGCTACGCCCCTGGCTGGAACTCAGGATGAACGCATATTTTTCCGTCCATTCACCTTTGAATTGCAGTCGACTTTTTTTTTACTGACCATCTTTGAAAATGCCATATTTTTTTGCTGGCTGCCTGCTGGCGAAAATAGGCTAATAGCTACATTTATCTCACAGAGATAAAACTGGGAGCGAGTTTACTGTAGATGCGCTTTCAACTCTGCTCCGACTTGAACTGAAAGAGAGAGACCCTCCCTACTCCCCTACTCTGCCTCTGATTCGCAGACTGTGGCTGAGGGGGAAAAACGCTGACGGGACGCGTATGTGCTGCCGGACATGCAGAGCACTGCTCGCAGAGGAGAGAGATAGCGAGGATGCATTTGCTTCCACTTTATTTGATATCACTCCGGAATCACGTTTCAACCAAGTCACTAACATAACGTTGCTGTCATGAGCCTGCGCTATGGTAGCCTACAAGTGATAAAATAAATAAAACTTCCAACGACTCGGCAAACAGTTGCGCGCGGGCCGCATTAACACTAAATGTTGATGTCCAGTAGGGGGCCGCAAAATATCATCCCGCGGGCCGCAAGTTTGAGACCCCTGGTGTAAATTAATGAATGTTGCCGCTAGCTTGTGGCTAGGCTAGCGTACTTTGCGGATGGCTAACGTTAGCCAGCCGAATTGTTTAGAGACTTGATTAAGGGATTGCAACGTTGTTAACTTGGCTATGTCACATATAAACACAATGTAATGTATCACGTTGGCTGCTGGCTGCTAATGCAGCCTGCAGATAATATTTGCATGTGCACTGTGTTAGTGGTGAATGAATGAATGAATGTTGCCGCTAGCTTGTGGCTAGGCTAGCGTACTTTGCTGATGCACGGCTGATCTAGTGCCTCTGTGGCTCTGCTGATTTGTCACGGTGAGATTCATGTGGTGGAACTTTGGTGTGCTCTTATGAATGAGAACTGCTATCTTGTCCGTTGTGTGTGGGTTTGTGTCTGAAATGACCGGCGGTGGCTTGTGTGTGTTGCGTGAGATGCAGAAGTAAACATTGCCAGGCATTGTAGTTCTCGGACCGCTTTCACCCACAGTTAAAGGAGACATGACATGCTGGTTTGATGAAATGTATAGTGTAAATGAAATGAATAGTTTATGTATATTCAATAGTAGTATTGATAGTATATTAGTATGTATATTGATATTAATATTAATATTAATTAATTGATTGGTGTTGGTATTAATATTAATATAAGTGTATATTAATATTATGTTTTCATCTGTGTCCACTGACCACTGACACACAGTGGGGGATGTTTTAAAAATATAATTTAATATATAATATAATATAATAATTTGTGCTTCACCTAAAAATTTGGTCACCAGCCTCCACTGGTGGAAAACTGTTCCACATTGAGATACCGGTGTAGAAAAATTTGCTCTGAACCATTTTTGACTTGAACCGCGGCACCGTCCAAGAGCGAACACTGGCCCTGGTATCGTGTCCATGCTGCGTATGGACCATATTGATATGAAACTTCAGATAGCTTGGGGCTGTACCATTTACTATGTTGAACATGTGGTTCAGTTTCACCTGTTCAACCCTGAGCAGGGATGTGATTGTGCGTTAAGAAAAAAACCTGAAAATCTTCTAAACAATCTTATTTTTTTTATAAACACTCCATTTGAATGAATGAACACATTTTATTTGTATAGATTGAACTGTTCACATGGAAGAGGAAGATGGGAGAGGAAAGGGACAAAGAAAATGAATCAAATATCTCAGTGTCCCCCTAAAAAAATAAAAGGGGGTCATCTTGACCCCTCCCAAGTCATCCTGGCTCAAACACTAACGTTAGGACCTTACTGTATCTTTTCTTCTTTGCAACCAGATTGTGCAACACCTGTAACCGCCTCCTCTGGAAGTCTTGCCTACTTGCCTACTCAGGGCCGGATTAACGACCGGGCCGTTTGGGCCGCGGCCCGTGGGCCTCTAGTGACGAGGGGCCTCCAAATTTTTTTTTGGAGATCGATGTCATACTGTGACACTGAAATGAACAAATATTTCATCAACTAAAATATTTAGTCAACAAAAATATTTCATCAACTAAAATATACAGTACGTCACACCCCGTGCCTCTCCCTGCCGTCTGCAAGTGGCTAATCTTGAGTTTCCGACCCCCCAGTAAGCTAACCATGGATAAATCCAAAAAAAGGAAAGTCTGAGGAAAATAGAAGGTTTAATTCAGCGTGGACAGATTCATTTGCTTTCACGACTAACAATGCAGGCTTACCTGTAGCCTATGCCTAATATGTGGTGCGAAATTTGCGAACGATTACTGTCATTTTGATTACTGTAGTTTGCCTGGTATGTAGCCTTGGTTAGTGGGTGCCCCACCAATGTTTTACATATACAAAACGCCACTGTGCACAAGAGTCTGGCCCAGAGGGCTCTGAATTCTTAATCTGGCCTTGCTACTGCGAAGGGCTGCAGTTGGACTAATGGACTCTTTTGCTTTTCTTCTGCTCTCAGGTAGATTTTGAGAATGAAGGTGGTGACATTTCTCCATCTCAGCTTCTTGGTTATGTCTAGGTTGGCTTCTGTACCTCATGCTTGTGAGTTTGATGTTTCTACAGAGCTTCACATTAACTGGACAATGCTTGCTCTCCCTTGAATAGTGTTGAGTGGCAGACTGCTGCACTGCTTGCAAGTAACCTTCCCTGGTTGGTCAGTTTTACAAAAGCAATCAGTGTTAGTGTGTTTCCTAGTGTGTTGACGTCTTTACAGCATCTCACGCCACTCAACAAAACTGCTAAAATTATCGATAGCCAATGAAAATCTGATATGCAAGAATAGCAGGTCTGATAAATGTTGCTTTCGCGTTTCGCTTAGACCAGGTGGAAAAATAATCGAAACATACATAAAGCTCAATATTAATTCAATTTTTTTAATTTGTTTTACTATATATATATATTTTTTTATGTATGAATATTTTGGTAACATGATTTTAGGTCAGAAAAACCGGAAATCCGGTTAAAAACTGAGAAACCACATCCCTGCTGAGGTGCACTGGTAGCAGTCCCACCTTTATGAATTTGGCACTTCCTACATGTGTTCTGGGAGGCACACCTAGTATGTACCGAATAGTGTTGTTTTGCATCACCTGAAGTTTATTTTTTTATTTAGTCGACAGACCACTGAACCATGCTGCGCTCGCATAGTCGAAATGACATTGAAGCAAGGACACTAACGGCTTTTTAACAGCAAGTTCAAGTTTGCCTGCACACTTGGATAAAATGTTGGCAGCACTATTCTCACATGAGAGAGACTGCTCTAGTGTAAGTCCTAGGTACTTGACACTAGTTTTCCCTGTGACTACTGCTCCGTTACAGGAGACTTCCATGCGATCGACTTTGCCTAATCTCCTTGTTGTGCCAAAAAGGATCGACTCAGTCTTGCCTAGGTGAATGGACAGCTTATTATCTATGAGCCACTCTCTGGCACTTTATAGCTCAGAAGTCAGAGCTCTCTCAAACTTCCTGACATCCCTACCTGGCACCAGAAGTGCTGAATCATCTGCATACAATAGTACTTTACATTTCACAGATGCTGGCATGTCATTGACATATATCAGAAATAAAAGACCTAAAATGTATCCTTGAGGCACCCCACATACAATGTCCAGAGGTTCTGATCTGACGCCTTCCACCTCACAGACTTGAGTTCTCCCTGTGAGGTAAGAAGTGAACCAACTGACAGCAGTCTGACTAAAACCCATGCACTCAAGCTTTGACGCCAATATAGCATGGTTCACGGTATAAAAAGCTTTCTGTAGGTCGAGCAAGATCATTCCAACATAATTGCCATCCTCAAAATGTTGCTTGATGTAGTCAATGAGATGAACGAGACAGGTCTCTGTGGAGTGGGCTGCTCTGAACCCTGACTGGTGTTCATACAGCAACTTGTTGTCTACTAGATACTCCTCATCCTGCTCATAAACTAGACGCTCAACTACCTTAGACGTAACTGTCAAAATAGAAACTGGCCTATAGTTCCCAACATCTGTCTTACAATTCTTCTTAAAAAGGGGGACAACCCGGGCCTTTTTTAGTTCAGACGGAAATTTGCCTTGGTTAATCGACAGGTTAATAATATGTGCAATTGTTCTAGAAATTACTTTAGCACTTCTTCTTCTCCCCTCTTATTGTAGGTAAGATGCAAATACAAGATGCAAGACAGAAAAGAAGGAAGGAAATAAGGAGGAACCTCAGGACTTACCTTTGCCAAGACCTCATTGCCTCCTCGTTCTCTCTGAAGCTCCCTCTCCTCTTCTCCTCTCCTCAATCCCTCCATCTTCTGTTGGAGCTTCTCCACCTCTCTCGCCCCCTCCCCCCTCGCTCTCTCCACCTCTCCCTCTGTCTCTCTCAGTCTCTCTCTCAGCTCTTCGGCTTCGCTCGTTCTCTCTGCGGCCAGCGAGGACAGCCGGGTTCGTTCTTCTTCCAGAACGTCTGTTCGAGCCACAGCCCTGGTTAGATCTGCCAGCTCTCTCGCCTTCTCCTCCAATTTCAACCTCCAGCTGCTCTCCGTTTCAGTCTTCAGTTTTTCCATTTCTCTTGATGCCACTTTGAGATTTTCTTCCATTTCTCCTCTCTCCTTCTCCCTCTCTTTCTCCCTCTCCCACCTCTCTCTCTCAACCTTCTCCCTCTCCCCCAGGATGGCTGTGAAGTTCTCCCCTCTGCTCTTCACCATCTCCTCTTCCCTCTCCACCAGGGCACTCCTCAGGCTCTCTCCCTCCGTGTGGCTCTCCTGAGGACAAAGCAGGTCACGGCCATCGATGGGCCTCATTTATTCAAGCAAAACACAACTATTTCAACAGAGCGCTTTTTCAATATACACCATAAAAAAACATTTCCACTTAAAATTACATCAGTATGAAACAGTTGGAAACCGTTGGCATGGATATGTTGGCTTATTAAAAAATATTGATAAATGAGGCCCCATTAGAATATTGATATGGTCATACTATCCTCTATATTAGTTTTAGCTATTTAAATGTCTCTTCTTTCTTCTACATCTTTATTGATAAACTCAGGAAATGCAGCCTAGTATTTACCACAAGTAAATAAAAAATATTGGGACAGAAAGATCAGTTTTGGTACACTATAGACTTCGCTTATTCAGATCCTTCACATGTTGAATGTAATGGTTTAATATCAGAGTAGAAAGAGATTAGCCTTTAATAGGCAATTTGTTGGAGCTGGTAATTTGTTTAACAATAATTATATAGAGCCTCTTCTTGGTAATCATGATAATCATGCCTCTCAATTTTCCTTGCAGCCCTTCCCTCCCAATGTTGTTTTTAAAGTATTACAGACCATTGATACCAGGAAACCAAATGGAGAGGATAAGCTGGATCCTTTTTTTTCTTAAGGGGAGACACTGCAGGTGAATAGGGTAAAAAAATTAACTAATAGATATCACAATGAAACTTCCCCAGTTGATTACTTATATTAAGACAAGACTTTTTTGTATTACAAGTTGTCTGAAATTGTATGTTTAAATATGCAAATGAGGCATGATCTACTTAAATATGCACTTATTTGCATATAATTCCAGGACAGAAATCTGAACATTGGATAAAGCCATTTTCAAAATTATAGTTTCATTTTGTTGACATATTAGAGCCAAAGGTTATTACAGAGGGGATTTTGGATATCTCTTTTTTATCACTCCATAAATCAGAAAATACTCCATTCAGTCAATTTTTATGGTAAAATTCCATATTTCGCCATGTTTTTAGGAATAAAATGTGATATAAATCAGGGTATGAATGCGATATCAACAAACCCTTCTGTAAATACCCTCAGAACATAGATATGAATAGAACTGGAAGGTTTGGTGTATGTGTGTGCTACTGAAGTGGAGATTTCTGGCTCAGAGTATGAGGAAAAACTCTTAAAACTCATTTTTGGGAAAACGCCTTCAAAGTTCTGTATTGTAAAATGCCATACTTTTTTTTTTTAAACAGATATTTACAAACACAATACCTAATCAAACCATTAGTAATAGACAACCTAAACACATGCCTGATAACTGAATAATAATAATAATGATGTTATTGAACTGAACAGAACTACACACAGGCTACAAACAGTGTAGTACAGTGTAGTACCCCCTAATAGGAAAATAATATTTGAATAGATATCACTATGAAACTTTCCCAATTTGTTATGTACATATAAACTAAGAAAAAATATATTGCAAGTTTTCTGAAATTTATGTTTATATATGCAAATGAGGCACTTCTCCATTAAATATGTGCACATTTATGGATGCAATAAGGCAAAATGATGTAAAATAAACAACTAAATGTGTGTTATTGACGTTTTATTGTCACTAGTTTCATAGAAGACATGTTTAGGAAGTAAAATATAACAAAATCTCAAAATCAACAAAAAAAGTATATTTGACTATTCACCTGCAGTGTCTCGCCTTAAAGGGGAACTCCACTTTTTTTGGAAATTAGCTTATTTAACATCTTCCCTGGAGTTAGACAAGAAGATGCATACCTTTTTTGTCTCTGTGCGTGCATTTTAGCTTTGGGAATAGACGCTCCGTTAGCATAGTTTAGCTTCATCACTGGAAGTGAGGCAGGACAGTAGCCTTACAGTGCCTTACAGTGTATTGCAAGGTCTGACATTGACCAAACTTGATATGCATGACCTTGGTGGGCTCTAGGTCAACTCCTGAAAAGGGGGTCAATGTCAGACTTTGCAATAAAAAGTTAGGGGGCTAATAACCCTTGCCATAATTTCAGTGCGCCCCCTAACTTTTGATTGCAAGGTCTGACATTGACCCCCTTTTCAGGAGTTGACCTAGAGCCCACCAAGGTCATGCATATCAAGTTTGGTCAATGTCAGACCTTGCAATACACTGTAAGGCACTGTAAGGCTACTGTCCTGCCTCACTTCCAGTGATGAAGCTAAGCTATGCTAACGGAGCGTCTATTCCCAAAGCTAAAATGCACGCACAGAGACAAAAAAGGTATGCATCTTCTTGTCTAACTCCAGGGAAGATGTTAAATAAGCTAATTTCCAAAAAAAGTGGAGTTCCCCTTTAAATTAGCTGCTCCATTAATGAAACTGGACTTTGAAGAAGAAGTCTTTATTTGTAGCACATTGCTACATCGTCATGCAGCGTACACACACACATGCGAGATGGGCGACACATAGTTACAGCCATTATGACTCTCCACCATACTGCCAACGGGTTAATTTTGAGGTTGGTTGCTGTTCTGTTATATACCACCAGGAGGCGCAATGTCTAGATATATTTAATTCCTAGGCTGTCTGTAGAATCACTGCACAATCACCAAAGATTTCTTCCAAATGCAGCCGTTAAAAACACAGATGCATACCACAGATGCACGCCTGCTGCATCTTAACTCATTCACTGCCAGCCATTACCCATATCCCGTTCTCACTGGGCCATGCTTTAAAGATAGGGGTGCGTCACCTTGTTTGTAGAGCTATATCTATATTATAGCTATGGAGACAATACTATGGTCATTTGACAGTCAGTATCTTCCGTCGAACATGCGTTATCCCATGGTGAATATTCTATCATTTCAGAGTGATCCAGGCTCATTCCTGAAAAGCTGAGTTATAGGGCGCTACATGAATTCTGCTAAAAGCATTGGCGTTTCATCCCTGGACACGCTACTATTTCCAAATCAAATGTATATAATAGGTATTACGTTTCATCATGAATGCATGAAAGGGGGGGCGGGGGTAGTTTTTTGATGCTTTGATCGCCAGTAACAGCATTCGTTTTGAACACCACACACGCTGATCAGATGGATCAATATGAAATCATGAGTTCAGTTCTTTTTTATTTCGGGCTTTGGACACATAACAACGTTCATTCCATAAATCACCAAAGTTTTACCAGCTGCTATTGCAGCATTGTCCAATTGTCCAAAAATGGCTAGGGAGAAGCACTAGGCTTGTCGGGCCCTACCCCTGAAGACTTACGTTTCATTTTTTAAAATTTTTGTAATTAATTTTTTTATTTACATACATACATAGATACATAGTACACATTACAGTACACATTACAGTATAGTATACCTGCAGTATATAATAGTATATAGTACATAATAGTGTATACAGCACATATATAATGTGATGTAAGATATATAGTACATACTATATAATATAGTACCATAATATAATAGTATATACTGCAAATATAGTTCAATATAATATACAAATTAATTATAATATGATTATATAATGTAATATGATATAGCATACAATACAGTATCATACGAATTTATTTTTATTAATATGCAATTAAAGCTCTTCTTCCCTTCTGTACCTATCAAAAATAGATTTTTTTTGTCTAGATTTGAGTTGATTTATGTTTTCACAATATTTTTGTTCATCCTCTAGCTAGCCCATTCCACAGGGTGGTTGCGTAAGTCAGGATCAAGGATCAACCTTCCCTCACTATTGGATGCCTCAGAGCATTCCCAGGGATAGCTTACAGTAGTTAGTAGGTTAGCTTAGTTAGAGTTAGCAGCTAACATTAGTTAACCTCTTAAGCCCTAGCCCTATTTTCAGAAAATCCGCCAAAAAATGCATACCTAAGTAAATGGAAGATTGCTCCACTTCAACAAGGGCTATTTGCATGTTCCTGGTATCATCTATGGATCTCATGGAATGTAATTCCTAGTGTCAGAAATATTGCGTCTGTTACTAGGCTTGAGTAAATTGTGATGAACCAAAGGAGTATAAATGTTCTTTTTTTATTTTTATATATATTTGACTGTGAATAACACCATGCTAAAAATGACCAGACATGAACAATTGCCACTGAGCCACAATGTACAAAAAATCTAAGCAAATGAATAAAGGGCAGATGATTAAACAGGAGATTTTGTAGAGACAGTACTGAATTCTGCCATGCGGACAAATGCAATTTGAAATATGATTATAGAATATAGAAGATCAGACCTATAAATGACGTTATTATGGCCAAGTTGCACATCTATGGATCGGGCCAAATCCCGTTATAGTACCACCAGGTGCCCCTGACAGGGCAGAACAAAATTTGAATGAAATATACTGTAAGTACAGTTACTTTTTTATAATGTAAATTTCTCCGCCATTTTCCATCAGATTGCAACGCCGTTTTTTGCTAGACGTTCACAGAAATGTAGAGAAACCAACTGTTACTGCATTCTATTTTTTATGGCATTAAGGTTCAGGTTGGTTCCATCCGTGAGATATGATCCCAAAAATAAAAAGATTTTATGAGCAAACTAAATTCGTAGATTGGACTTTTGAAAACGGTCTCGATTGTTCTTTACATAGCATCCACGCTGTGTATTCAAGCTGAGAACACGGCACTGTTTTTTTCCTCTCCCCTCCCCTTTACCTAGAGACAAAAGTAACCTGGTGCAACCCGAGCGCCCCTACTGGTTGATACCGTTAACTATTTAATTGCCAGACCCGATATATATCAGGGTTAACTCGCCATGCATTGTCTGCCAGACCCGAGATATCTCGGATTTTCATTTTTTTCCGATATTTTTATTCATCCAGGGACCTTAGTGTTACCATAGGGAATGAGTCGGAGATCGCCAAAGTGAAATACCGGCCGCATCCAGGTAGACGGCGGTATCGAGCACCCTTTGACACCTTATATCTTGCCCTGTGTTACACTCAAATGTCTCCGGGCGGCGTGAATATTAAAGGCAACCAACTTGTGTTCGGCTTTTCTCTGATTGGCCGCGCCCCCCCGCCCCCACGCGCAGGCAAGCGCAGTCGTCCCACGTCCCAAATGAAATCCAAGGAGCGCAAGCGAGCGGCAGCGCGGGCAACCAACTTGTGTCAACCAACTTGTGTTCAGCTGCGGTAGCAGTGGAGCGCTATGAAATGCGCTGAACTAGAAGCGTAACGTTATTATGTTTCGCGTCACTGTACACCAGATTCACTCGTGTATAAACAAAGCCCATACAGTTATGAAATGCGCTGAACTAGAAAGCGTAACGTTATTATGTTTCGCGTCACTGTACATCACTTCAGCTCCAGCAGCAGCAGCAGCACCGTTGTACTACCAGATTCACTAGTGTATAAACAAAGCCCATACAGTTATGAAATGCGCTGAACTAGAAAGCATAACATTATTATGTTTCGCGTCACTGTACATCACTTCAGCTCCAGCAGCAGCAGCAGCAGCACCGTTGTACTTCCAGATTCACTAGTGTATAAACAAAGCCCATACAGTTATGAAATGCGCTGAACTAGAAAGCGTAACATTATTATGTTTCGCGTCACTGTACATCACTTCAGCTCCAGCAGCAGCAGCAGCAGCACCGTTGTACTACCAGATTCACTAGTGTATAAACAAAGCCCATACAGTTATGAAATGCGCTGAACTAGAAAGCGTAACATTATTATGTTTCGCGTCACTGTACATCACTTCAGCTCCAGCAGCAGCAGCAGCAGCAGCACCGTTGTACTACCAGATTCACTAGTGTATAAACAAAGCCCATACAGTTATGAAATGCGCTGAACTAGAAAGCGTAACATTATTATGTTTTTCGCGTCACTGTACATCACTTCAGCTCCAGCAGCAGCAGCACCGTAGTACTACCAGATTCACTCGTGTATAAACAAAGCCCATACAGTTATGCTCATATTTTGCGAATGCATAAACTATATCTTAAATTATGGCTATGTGTCTAATATGGCTGTCGCTTATCAATGACTTCGCGACAGCCATATTAGACACATCGCCATAATTTAAGATATAGTTTATGCATTCGCAAATATGAGAACTCTGTCATTGAAGTGGGTGGTGGCACTAACAGTAGCGATTTTTATTGTTTTGTCATGACCAAACATAATCCCAACATAGATAGGAGGTGTACTGTATGTCAAATGTCGGTCATGTGGGCATGGTGGAAGAGTTTAGTACAGTCACACAACAGAACACCAGTGGCATTAACCAACAAGGGCGCTCCTCTCAAGAGTACCTGGGGGAGCCTCATGCGCATGCGCGTCTGCCGCGTCTCGCCGCGTCTCTCGAGTCTCTCTTGCCGCGAAGGGCGTGTGCTAGTGGATTGATTGATTGGCCGTGTGGCCAATCAGAGAAACGCTGAACGAAAAGCTGAACACAAGTTGGTTGCCTTTAATATTCACGTCTCCGGGCGCAGTTTTCTGGGTCGGGCGAGTCGAGCGGTTCTCCCGGTTGCATTGAAGCGCTTCAAATCCAATCCATATGTTGTGGTGGGTTATGTCGTGGACCAAATGGACATCGGATGGACCAGATGGCTATCAAACAATTGGAATATTATTTTTGGAATACTCCCGATCTGACGTAAATTCTAGCTTGATTGTGCAATATTATTATACCGATCCAGCTGATCAGCGTTTTTAGTGTTCAATACGAATGCCGCTACTGGCAATCAAATAATCATAAACGACCCCCCCCCCCCCCCTTTCATGCATTCATGATGAAACGTAATACCTATTATATACATCTGATTTGGAAATAGTAGCGTGTCCAGGGATGAAACGCCAATGCTTATGCAATGCGAATAAGGGATCTAGGTGAAAGTTGACGAGCGAAAACCAGAAGTGAATCATACTTCAGAATTAACGGCCATGGATGAGGAAATGGATTTTGGAGAGCTTTTTCTTTTGTAGCACAGTTTACCTGGATCTCTCTCAAAGACCCATTTTTTGATGCTTTGATCGCCACCAACGGCATACGTTGTGGACTAACGTTACACACACGGTCGGATCGCATTGAAGACATGCTTGGATCAACGCAAGATTGATATCATATAGCCCTTAGGTTGACTAGGATGTACCCCAAAAAGAATATTCCAATTATCTGTTCGCCATTCCAAGTATTGATGTCCATCGTGTCGCCAACATAATCCACCACACATCATGCATCGGGAGTAGTTGATTCTTCTCAATCCGACTGTTATAAACGCTGAGCTTGAGCAAAAAAGAAAAAACGACCCAGACCCATTAGATCGACCCGCAGGCCAAGATACAATGTTTAAAAGGGTGCTCGATACCGCCGCCTGGGAGGAGCTGGCCAGTACTGCACCCTCGGCATCGCAGTATGCCTTCTACCAGCAACATACGGGTCCCTGACATTGAATAGGATATTAAAATCGAGGAAAAAAGGAAAAACGATCTAATAACATATACGCATTGGCGTTCGACGGTTCTCCGCCAAACACGTATATAAACGTGGTTGGCGTCCATTGAGTTAACTGACCTAGCTGCCTGGTTAAATAAAAAGAAAATTAAATCAATTAAACATCAAACATCCTGACTTGGCTCTAACACTCCTTGCAGCACAGAACGACCGCTGCAGAGAAACTCAATTATGGGCCTATTTCATGTTTTAAGAGCTGGGTCAGGATTTCAACTCAAAAGTTGTCCAATGCGGTTTATGAGCGGAAGCAAAGTTGTGCTTTTGATGAGGTTTTATTCAAGTCCAATGTAAAACTCTTCCCTGATCTGGACATTGGCTATTTGTTCTAGATAGTCAGTCATAGATATGACACTCATCAGTGACTGTGACCTTCGTGAGACGGTTGGTTGGCCCTCTGTGATATCATTTTCAAGGCCCTTACTGGTAAGCTAAATCTTATATCACATTATTATTGGAATGGAATGTTAGAACCTAGTGCAGAATTTAAGACATTTACCACTAATCATTGTACATGTTTTAATTGATTTGTTATCCTTGCTTTTGTCTAGCCTTGTCTTGTCTTATTGTTGTGATTTTATATATGGTGTGATTTCTATGCTGTATTTATGATCGCTTGTCTCTGTATATAAACGTAACTGTAAATGAGGGAAACCTCAGTTGCCTTTTGAGTATAAATAAAGGTTTGAAAGGAAATTAAATACCTGGAGCTGATGTTTGAGTATAGACATCTCCTGTTCCAGAGCCCATTGGACACAGGCTCTATCCCTGGTCAACTCCTCCGTCCTCTCGGTCAGAGCATGCACCTGAAGAAGATGAAGGAGGAGAAAGAGGAGAAGAAAGTAGAGGTAGAAGATGGAAGAGGAGAAGAAATGTTGCCAGGTTTTCTGACCAGAAATCTTTTTTGCGATTGTTTTTCAGAGAAGAAAATATAAACTACTTTGATTGAGATCTGCCCCATATCAGGATCAGAAGATCTCTATAGGAAGATGTGCCCACTTTTTGCAGGCAGGAAGTGGTACCAGTATTTTACTATTGAGTCTAGTATCTGTTTAAATCCACCATGTATTTATTTGACCCCCTTTTCATGCTCCTCCATGCTCTCCTCCTTCTCCAGGAGTAAAGAGGAGATGATTGATTGATTTTATTTATGGATCCAAAGACACAACAAATCCAAGTGACAATTTCCAGCATGGTCCCCGATGTTCTGACCAAAGGACATATACAAATAAGTTATAACATATAAAACAACACATAAAGCAAAAGTCCAATACACCAAATCCATATTCTACATCTAAAAACAAGTCAATATCACCCTGACTAAATACCATAAAATAGCGCATTTCATTATAACATCATTAAAACAAAAATACAAGTATGACCTGACAGCTATTCGGCCACTTTACCCCAGAGATATGAGCGAACCTGACCTTTAAATATTCCTCTAGAACCTGACAGTTTTATCCTAAGTGGAAAGCTGTTCCACATTGAGATACCGGTGTAGAAAAATGAGCTCTGAACCATTTTTTACTTGACCCTGGCACCGTACAAGAGCGAACACTGGCCCTGGTATCGTGTCCATGCTGCGCATGGACCATATTGATATGATACTTCAGATAGCTTGGGGCTGTACCATTTACTATGTTGAACAGTTTCACCTGTTCAACCCTGAGCAGGGATGTGATTGTGCCTTAAGAAAAAAACCTGAAAATCTTCTAAACAATCTTATTTTTTTTATAAACACTCCATTTGAATGAATGAACACATTTTATTGTATAGATTGAACTGTTCACAGGGAAGAGGAAGATGGGAGAGGAAAGGGACAAAGAAAATGAATCAAATATCTCAGTGTCCCCCTAAAAAAAGTAAAAGTCATCCTGGCTCAAACACTAACGTTAGGACCTTACTGTATCTTTTCTTCTTTGCAACCAGATTGTGCAACACCTGTAACCGCCTCCTCTGGAAGTGTTGCCTACTTGCCTACTCAGGGCCGGATTAACGAGCGGGCCGTTTGGGCCACGGCCTGTGGGCCTCTAGTGACGAGGGGCCTCCAATATTTTTTTTTGGAGATCGATGTCATACTGTGACACTGAAATGAACAAATATTTCATCAACTAAAATATTTAGTCAACAAAAATATTTCATCAACTAAAATATACAGTACGTCACACCCCGTGCCTCTCGCTGCCGTCTGCAAGTGGCTAATCTTGAGTTTCCGACCCCCCAGTAAGCTAACCATGGATAAATCCAAAAAAAGGAAAGTCTGAGGAAAATAGAGGGTTTAATTCAGCGTGGACAGATTAATTTGCTTTCACGACTAACAATGCAGGCTTACCTGTAGCCTATGCCTAATATGTGGTGCGAAATTTGCGAACAACGATTACTGTCATTTTGATTACTGTAGTTTGCCTGGTATGTAGCCTTGGTTAGTGGGTGCCCCACCAATGTTTTACATATAAAAAACGCCACTGTGCGTGCATACACGTGTATGTGTGTGTGGGGGCCTCCACAAGAGTCTGGCCCAGAGGCCTCTGAATTCTTAATCTGGCCTTGCTACTGCGAAGGGCTGCAGTTGTACTAATGGACTCTTTTGCTTTTCTTCTGCTCTCAGGTAGATTTTGAGAATGAAGGTGGTGACATTTCTCCATCTCAGCTTTTTGGTTATGTCTAGGTTGGCTTCTGTACCTCATGCTTGTGAGTTTGATGTTTCTACAGAGCTTCACATTAACTGGACAATGCTTGCTCTCCCTTGAATAGTGTTGAGTGGCAGACTGCTGCACTGCTTGCAAGTAACCTTCCCTGGTTGGTCAGTTTTACAAAAGCAATCAGTGTTAGTGTGTTTCCTAGTGTGTTGACGTCTTTACAGCATCTCGCGCCACTCAACAAAACTGCTAACAGTATCGATAGCCAATGAAAATCTGTTATGCAAGAATAGCAGGTCTGATAAATGTTGCTTTCGCGTTTCGCTTAGACCAGGTGGAAAAATAATCAAAACATACATAAAGCTCAATATTAATTTAAATAATTTTTATTTTTTATTATATATATATATATTTTTTTATGTATGAATATTTTTGTAACATGATTTTAGGTCAGAAAAACCGGAAATCCGGTTAAAAACTGAGAAACCACATCCCTGCTGAGGTGCACTGGTAGCAGTCCCACCTTTATGAATTTGGCACTTCCTACATGTGTTCTGGGAGGCACACCTAGTATGTACCGAATAGTGTTGTTTTGCATCACCTGAAGTTTATTTTTAAATTTAGTCGACAGACCACTGAACCATGCTGCGCTCGCATAGTCGAAATGACATTGAAGCAAGGAGGACACTAACGGCTTTTTAACAGCAAGTTCAAGTTTGCCTGCACACTTGGATAAAATGTTGGCAGCACTATTCTCACATGAGAGAGACTGCTCTAGTGTAAGTCCTAGGTACTTGACACTAGTTTTCCCTGTGACTACTGCTCCGTTACAGGAGACTTCCATGCAATCGACTTTGCCTAATCTCCTTGTTGTGCCAAAAAGGATCAACTCAGTCTTGCCTAGGTGAATGGACAGCTTATTATCTATGAGCCACTCTCTGGCACTTTATAGCTCAGAAGTCAGAGCTCTCTCAAACTCCCTGACATCCCTACCTGGCACCAGAAGTGCTGAATCATCTGCATACAATAGTAGTTTACATTTCACAGATGCTGGCATGTCATTGACATATATCAGAAATAAAAGACCTAAAATGTATCCTTGAGGCACCCCACATACAATGTCCAGAGGTTCTGATCTGACGCCTTCCACCTCACAGACTTGAGTTCTCCCTGTGAGGTAAGAAGTGAACCAACTGACAGCAGTCTGACTAAAACCCATGCACTCAAGCTTTGACGCTATAGCATGGTTCACGGTATCAAAAGCTTTCTGTAGGTCGAGCAAGATCATTCCAACATAATTGCCATCCTCAAAATGTTGCTTGATGTAGTCAATGAGATGAACGAGACAGGTCTCTGTGGAGTGGGCTGCTCTGAACCCTGACTGGTGTTCATACAGCAACTTGTTGTCTACTAGATACTCCTCAACCTGCTCATAAACTAGACGCTCAACTACCTTAGACGTAACTGTCAAAATAGAAACCGGCCTATAGTTCCCAACGTCTGTCTTATAATTCTTCTTAAAAAGGGGGACTACCCTGGCCTTTTTTTTTTTAGTTCAGACGGAAAAATTTGCCTTGGTTAATCGACAGGTTAATAATATGTGCAATTGTTCTAGAAATTACTTTAGCACTTCTTCTTCTCCCCTCTTATTGTAGGTAAGATGCAAATACAAGAGGCAAGACAGAAAAGAAGGAAGGAAGTAAGGAGGAACCTCAGGACTTACCTTTGCCAAGACCTCATTGCCTCCTCGTTCTCTCTGAAGCTCCCTCTCCTCTTCTCCTCTCCTCAATCCCTCCATCTTCTGTTGGAGCTTCTCCACCTCTCTCGCCCCCTCCCCCCTCGCTCTCTCCACCTCTCCCTCTCTCTCTCTCAGTCTCTCTCTCAGCTCTTCGGCTTCGCTCGTTCTCTCTGCGGCCAGCGAGGACAGCCGGGTTCGTTCTTCTTCCAGAACGTCTGTTCGAGCCACAGCCCTGGTTAGATCTGCCAGTTCTCTTGCCTTCTCCTCCAATTTCAACCTCCAGCTGCTCTCCGTTTCAGTCTTCAGTTTTTCCATTTCTCTTGATGCCACTTTGAGATTTTCTTCCATTTCTCCTCTCTCCTTCTCCCTCTCTTTCTCCCTCTCCCACCTCTCTCTCTCAACCTTCTCCCTCTCCCCCAGGATGGCTGTGAAGTTCTCCCCTCTGCTCTTCACCATCTCCTCTTCCCTCTCCATCAGGGCACTCCTCAGGCTCTCTCCCTCCGTGTGGCTCTCCTGAGGACAAAGCAGGTCACGGCCATCGATGGGCCTCATTTATTCAAGCAAAACACAACTATTTCAACAGAGCGCTTTTTCAATATACACCATAAAAAACATTTCCACTTAAAATTACATCAGTATGAAACAGTTGGAAACCGTTGGCATGGATATGTTGGCTTATTAAAAAATATTGATAAATGAGGCCCCATTAGAATATTGATATGGTCATACTATTCTCTATATTAGTTTTAGCTATTTAAATGTCTCTTCTTTCTTCTACATCTTCATTGATAAACTCAGGAAATGCAGCCTAGTATTTACCACAAGTAAATAAAAAATATTGGGACAAAAAGATCAGTTTTGGTACACTATAGACTTCACTTATTCAGATCTTTCACATGTTGAATGTAATGGTTTAATATCAGAGTAGAAAGAGATTAGCCTTTAATAGGCAATTTGTTGGAGCTGGTCATTTGTTTAACAATAATTATATAGAGCCTCCTCTTGGTAATCATGATAATCATGTCTCTCAATTTTCCTTGCAGCTAGGGTCACCAGATGCAAAAAGTGCAAAGTGGGACAAAGTGGGACAGATAGATAATGTAAATTTTTTTATTAGAATAACTCGTCTTCACCAAATAGATAAAGGTTAAATCAAAATAAATACAAATTAAATACAGAATTATATCTCTCCACATTCATCTTGGCACTGGCAGCCGGCTTGTTACCACCTAACATCTGTTTTAAATATTCAAACTTTATCACTTGACAGGAATGTCTTGTGTTCGATTATTATTTTTTTGCTTCGAAAAGAGGGACATCCTCTCAATATGTGGGACGCGGTCTCAAATGGTGGGACAGTACAACCAAAAGGGGGACACCTGGTCACCCTACATGCAGCCCTTCTCTCCCAATGTTGTTTTTAAAGTAATACAGACCATTGATACCAGGAAACCAAATGGAGAGGATAAGCTGGATCCTTTTTTTCTTAAGTTAGCTGCTCCATTAATGAAACTGGACTTTGAAGAAGAAGTCTTTATTTGTAGCACATTGCTACATCGTCATGCAGCGTACACACACACATGCGAGATGGGCGACACATACAGTTACAGCCATTATGACTCTCCACCATACTACCGTGGTGCCAACGGGTTAATTTTGAGGTTGGTTGCTCTTCTGTTATATACCACCAGGAGGCGCAAAGTCTAGAAATATTTCATTCCTAGGCTGTCTGTAGAATCACTGCGCAATCACCAAATATTTCTTCCAAATACAGCCGTTAAAAACACAGATGCACACCAATACAAACATATATAGTCGTATTTATTATTATAATTATAAGAGAATAAGCATACATGTGTGTGTGTCTGTCTGCCCAGAGGGCCGCCTCCGCCTGCCGCATCTTAACTCATTCACTGCCAGCCATTACCCATATCCCGTTCTCACTGGGCCATGCTTTAAAGATAGGTGCGTCACCTTGTTTGTAGAGCTATATCTATATTCTATATTATAGCTATGGAGACAATACTATGGTCATTTGTCAGTCAGTATCTTCCGTCGAACATGCGTTATCCCGTGGTGAATATTCTATCATTTCAGAGTGATCCGGGCTAATTCCTGAAAAGCTGAGTTATAGGGCGCTACATAAATTCTGCTAAAAGCATTGGCGTTTCATCCCTGGACACGCTATTTCCAAATCAAATGTATATAATAGGTGTGACGTACCTGGGTACGTGGGTTGGTCATTATCATTATTACTGTATTTATGACACCTTCTGAACATCAGGTTAGTATATTTAATGTGTTATGTTTTGTATATGATGTGTGTGTGTGTAAACATGAGAGCTAATGCTGTCTCTTCTCTCCCTGTCAGGTGCTGCCCATCCCTACTGAAGAGTGCTGATTGCTTAATGAATGACAGCTGATTGGCAATTAGCTCAAGAGGGATGGGTAGCCAAATACCTGACAGGACACACACGTCTCGGCGCGTCATGGTGTCATTTGGCCAGTGACCAAGTGGAGTGAGGTGGCCTCTGGTTGCCACTGTTTGTGTAGTAATTATTCCTTTGCTGGTTATGCCAATTGCCACGGTATGTGGACTTTTGATTATGTGCTGCCTGCGTGGACCAAACCCTGTGGGGGGTAGGTATATGGTTGGCCATATTAGATTCGTCCTACACGGTTAACTGCATGGTTAGAGTGGTGTTCCTTCGGTCCCAGATTGCCAACCACGTGGCATGTGGTTGTGTGGTTCGAGTTTGCCTTACTTATTATTGTTCTTCACTTTGTTTGTTCTCCCCTTACCCTTTTCCTTTGTGTGTGTTGTGGGTTGAAATCCCCACTGATAACATTCCTTTTCCCTTTGGGAAAAGGCCGTGGGTTGAAACCCCCACATTACAATAAAACCAATTTACCATTTGAAAACGTCTTTGTTTACTATCTGCCTACCCGGGACTGTTTGAGAAGCATTTTTCTACTGAGGGGGTTGTTTTTTGCTCATGTAACACCTGCCCAGATTACTTTTTTGTATGGTCAATAGACCTCTGTACATGACATGGGGGCTCGTTAAGTTTGCGCAATTGTATGGTTCCTTGTTGGTAAAATAACGGGGTGACTTGTCGATTGAAGCATGTCAGGTGTAATAAGATAGCGTTTTCTAAATTGGTATTGGTAGGGGTCCATTGTCCGTGCACAGTTGATTGATGTAAACCATTATTGTTGTGATGCTCTTAACCATTCTATTTTTCTGCCACATAGGTAACAGGGGGGGTCACCTGCTTGGCTAGAGGGTGGGGGGCACGAGTCGTGATTCCGGTGGAGTGCGCAATGAAATCGGTAAGCGACTGAAGATATTTGTAGCCTTTCATCCATCTAGTGGAGTAGTTTATCTGGGATAGGCTAGAGTGACACAGGTGACTCCTAGTTGAGTGGTTAGGACCATTTGTTATTATTTTCATTTAGTAGATGTGGTCAGTTGGATTGTTTTGGTTAAGAGGTATGAAAGCAGAATGTGTCTATTATTATTGTGCACGGTCATGGTTAATTAAGTGAGGACGTGATATATATGTATATTTTATTTAATTTTTTTTTCTCACACACACATAAAAACATAATATGGCTGTGTCGGCATTTGTTTTGGAAGCCTTTATAGCGGATCCGACAGAGGGTCAAGTGGAAAGTTGCACTAAGGCGGAATTAGGCCTTATTGCTAGGCATTATGCTATTGCTGTACAAAATTCCCAATCCAAGGCGGATATGAAGGCAGCTGTTATAGCGGGGTTGGTGGAGCAACAGGTGTTTAGCCCGGCTCAGGGAGTAGTGAGTCATAGTGATCAGGAGGTTGCACACACTGGCGAATGGGTTAACTCTCCCTTACGTGATCTTGACATGGATGGTGGTGCTATTAGGAAGGATGGTAGTACGGCCGGAGCTGAAAGTGAGACCGCGGGCGATTCGGATAAAGACTCCACGTCTTCTGGCCATGCGCGCTCTAGTCTGCGTTTGGCCCGTCTCCAGATGGAGGAGAGAGCGCTGTTGCGCAGAGAGGACAGAGACAGGGAGGACAGAGCAGCTGACAGAGAGGACAGAGCAGCTGAGAGAGATAGACGGGACAGAGCTGACAGAGAGGACAAAGCAGCTGACAGGCAAGCTGTACGAGAGAGGGAGGACAGAGCAGCTGACAGAGAGGACAAAGCAGCTGAGAGAAACAGGGAAGAGAAGGAGAGAGCAGCTGAGAGAAACAGGGAAGAGAAGGAGAGAGATAGAGAGCTCCAGATTACACTGAAGAGGATGGAGCTGGGGAGTGTTGGCTCTTCTTCACCCTCATCTGAAGGTGGCCATGGCAGTTTTAATGTTGGGCAACATATTGCTATGGTTCCTGTGTTTCGAGAATCTGAGGTGGAGAATTTTTTTTTGAATTTTGAGCGGGTAGCGGGGGCTGCGAATTGGCCGGAGGATCAGTGGGCACTATTAGTGCAATATAGGCTCACGGGTAGGGCTCAGGACGCATGCCAGTTTTTATCAAAGGAGGACAGCATGGTATATGAGAAAGTGAAGGGTGCTGTCTTGCGCGTGTATGAACTGGTGCCGGAGGCGTATAGGCAGCGGTTTAGGGGACTAAGTAAAGCTCCCTCGCAAACACATGTCGCATTTTCCCATGAACAACGGATGGTGTTCACTCGTTGGTGTGAAGCGTGTAAAGTGGATGGGGTCGAGGCTTTGAGCGAGTTAATCCTCATGGAACAGTTTAAAAAAATTGTGCCCGAACACATGATAATACAGTTGGAGGAGCGAAAGGTTTCTACCCTCCAGGAAGCTGCAGTTTTGTGTGACGAGTTGGCAATGATCCACAAAAATGTTTCTGCATCACATGGTTCTGTGCGAAATGATGTGTATGTAGGAGGCGACGAGCGATCATTTCGACCACGCTCGCCTCCGTCAGAAAAGAGACATTGTAATTATTGTAGCAAGCCAGGTCATTTGGTGGCGGACTGTTATGCATTTGTGCGCGATCGGCAAAATACTGACAGGCCAGCGCAGGAACCAAAGGTAGTGGGGTTGGTTAGCACTGTCTCACGCCCTGGGCGGGGGAAACCAGACAGTTGTTTTGATCCTTTTATATCTTCTGGTTTTGTGTCACTGTCGGGTAAGGTCTGTGACCAGCGCGAGGTGAGGATCCTTCGTGATACGGGTGGTTCACAGTCCTTTATGCTGGCGGATGTATTGCCGTTAAATGTGGAGTCGTCTTGTAATACAAGTGCTATTGTGTGCGGAATAGAGATGGGCTACACGCCCGCTCCGTTACATATGATACATGTGAGGTCAAAACTAGTCACAGGTTGTTTTCCCGTGGCGGTTCGTTCCTCTTTTCCGGTAGCCGGAATTGATTTTATCATGGGAAATGATATAGCTGGGGGGAACGTTCTGTGCGATGCGTTGATTGAATCAGCAATCCGGCCACGCTCACCGCCGTCTAGGAGACCGGTGGTATGCAATTATTGTAAAGAGACAGGCCATGTGGTAAAAGGATGTCGTACGCTGAGGAAGCGACAGGACAAAATCACGAAGTCAGCCCAGAAACCAAAAGGTGTGAGTGTTGATTTTGTCATGGGGAACAAGTTTGCTGGGGGGAGTGTGATTCCTGTAGTGGGGGTTGAAAAGGCTCCATTGACTGACTTGTGTTGTGATGAATTGCTTGATAATCACCCCAATGTGTTTTCTGCTTGTGTTGTCACCAAGGCACAGGGCGGGGAGCGAACTCAAGTTTTGACGTTGAGTGAATCTGTCAGGGGCGAGGCTCTCGCCGGGGACAAGGGGCCATCTGTTGGCGAGATGGAAGAGGTTGCTGTATGTAGCGTTCAGGGGCAGCTGGTAATTCCCGAACCATCTATTGGAGAGATGGTGATGAGAGACATATCACCTGGATTGTATCCACCTCATTTTTTCATTCGTGAAGCATTGTCGCCCGAGCAATTGCTCGCTCTAATGCGGTGGAGGCTGGGTTTTCTAGGCCTGTGTGGTTATGGTGTGCCCATTGGTGGGTGATTGTGGGAGGAGAATTTTGTTTTTGTTGTTTCTGTTTTCCCTGGTGTGTGGTACTAATCGGATGTTGGGTAATAACTAATAAGTAATAATGTTTTGCTAACCCTACAGGTTCGCTCTTATGGGGGGAGGTGTGACGTACCTGGGTACGTGGGTTGGTCATTATCATTATTACTGTATTTATGACACCTTCTGAACATCAGGTTAGTATATTTAATGTGTTATGTTTTGTATATGATGTGTGTGTGTGTAAACATGAGAGCTAATGCTGTCTCTTCTCTCCCTGTCAGGTGCTGCCCATCCCTACTGAAGAGTGCTGATTGCTTAATGAATGACAGCTGATTGGCAATTAGCTCAAGAGGGATGGGTAGCCAAATACCTGACAGGACACACACGTCTCGGCGCGTCATGGTGTCATTTGGCCAGTGACCAAGTGGAGTGAGGTGGCCTCTGGTTGCCACTGTTTGTGTAGTAATTATTCCTTTGCTGGTTATGCCAATTGCCACGGTATGTGGACTTTTGATTATGTGCTGCCTGCGTGGACCAAACCCTGTGGGGGGTAGGTATATGGTTGGCCATATTAGATTCGTCCTACACGGTTAACTGCATGGTTAGAGTGGTGTTCCTTCGGTCCCAGATTGCCAACCACGTGGCATGTGGTTGTGTGGTTCGAGTTTGCCTTACTTATTATTGTTCTTCACTTTGTTTGTTCTCCCCTTACCCTTTTCCTTTGTGTGTGTTGTGGGTTGAAATCCCCACTGATAACATTCCTTTTCCCTTTGGGAAAAGGCCGTGGGTTGAAACCCCCACATTACAATAAAACCAATTTACCATTTGAAAACGTCTTTGTTTACTATCTGCCTACCCGGGACTGTTTGAGAAGCATTTTTCTACTGAGGGGGTTGTTTTTTGCTCATGTAACACCTGCCCAGATTACTATTTTGTATGGTCAATAGACCTCTGTACATGACAATAGGTATTACGTTTCATCAGGCGTGGGTCGTTTTTTGATGCTTTGATCGCCAGTAACGGCATTCGTTTTGAACACCACACATGCTGATCAGATGGATCAATATGAAATGATCAGTTCAGTTCAGTTATTTTTTATTTCGGGCTTTGGACACATAACAACGGTCATTCCATAAATCACCAAAGTTTTACCAGCTGCTATTGCAGCATTGTCCAATTGTCCAAAAAGGGCTAGGGAGAAGCACTAGGCTTGTATGTCCCTACCCCTGAAGACTTACGTTTCACTTTTTTAAAATTTTGTAATTTATTTTTTTATTTACATACATACATAGTAGATACATAGTACACATTACAGTACACATTACAGTATAGTATATCTGCAGTATATAATAGTATATAGTACATAATAGTGTATACAGCACATATATAATGTGATGTGAGATATATAGTACAATAATATATAATATACAATAATAATATAGTACCATAATATAATAGTATATACTGCAAATATAGTTCAATATAATATACAAATTAATTATAATATGATTATATAATGTAATATGATATAGCGTACAATACAGTATCATATGTATTTTTTTTATTAATATGCAATTAAAGCTCTTCTTCCCTTCTGTACCTATCAAAATAGATTTGTTTTGTCTAGATTTGAATTGATTTATGTTTTCACAATATTTTTGTTCATCCTCTAGCTAGCCCATTCCACAGGGTGGCTCCGTAAATCAGGATCAAGGATCAACCTTCCCTCACTATTGGATGCCTCAGAGCATTCCCAGGGATAGTTTACAGTAGTTACAAGGCCAGATTAAGACTTCAGAGGCCCCTGGGCCAGATTCTTGTGGAGGCCCCCCCACACACACATACACGTGCACGCACGCACAGTGGCGTTTTTATATGTCACTTTAAAAATATATATAGAATATTTAGAAGTGGTGGGCTCTGAGGGCCAAGCTAAAAGGACTTTGATCACCCCTGCTCACTTTGACAACCTAGGATGGCTTAGAGTAGACGAGTACAGCAACTTGCAATGGGCCTGGTCTACAAGATACACTACGCGACCAAGGTACCCATGTACATGTCAAAATACTTCCCAAAGGGCAGTGAATACCACAACCACAACACCAGAGGGGGCTCCACAAACCATGTTAAACCCAGATTCAGCTTAAACAAGGGACTAAACACGTTTCGCAATTATGCCACATCAATGTGGAACGCCCTACCCAAAGCTGTAAAGGAATGTGAATCACTACCCACTTTCAAAGACGGGGTGAAAAAAGTAGAGATAGTTGGTATGCTTTGCCGAAGTAACGCGCTCTTTCTGTCCCTTTCCTGTTTAGATTTTAACTTAGCAGCTCCGCTTTCCCACCGTTTAACTTTTTTATCCATGTTTTTTGAGTGTCATATGATCATACAGTACTACTCGAGTCTTAGCCTACTTGATCAACTTGCAAGTGCAATTCTCGCGATCAGTGGTCACCTGACCTGACCTGACAGTGACCCCTGGACCTGGACGTCAGTGTCTCTCACCCCTCATTATCAAACAATCATATTTTTATTTGCAATACAATTTTTTTTATAAAAATAGATAGAGAAGAGATGAGATGATACTAGTAGTCACTATAGATGCTGTGAAAGTAAACGCTGGATGAGGATCTGATTATATATATTTTTTTTTCGTATATCTTTTATTTTTTTTTTACTAGTGTGTAGTGGAGGCCCCTAGTCGCGTTATTTCTAAACCTAGCCGCATTTCTGGCAAGACGCTCTCTGTCTCCCTCTTCTCCTTCTCACTCTCTCTAACACACTGTGCACACTGCAGCAGAGTAGACTGGAGAGGAGGGAGGCGGGACGTCCTTCTCCAGCGTCCCATGTTAAACCAATACTGGCCAATCTGATTCCGTGATTCGAATGAATGAATGAATGAAAACTTTATTAACAGATTGCAGAATGGGTACAGTGCAGTACAGCTCAATACATACAATTGTTAAGGGGATGCAGACCAGAGAAAGACTTTCGTCTTGTTTACACCAGGGTCCCCCATTTCCAATTCATCGTAACATATATGACATACATGACATACAGATAGACAGTACTGCTACATCTATACATTTATGACATATCAGATTTAGCAAATACAGTACTGTTTGTGATACAAAAGTGTCCAGAAAAAGAGTGTATATACATTTGACGTAGAAACTGTACATTGGAGGAGGTTGGGTGGGTGGGGTGGGGTTGGGTGGGTGGGTGGGGGCTGTACATTGGAGGTGGGGGGGGGGGGGGGGGGTTGGGTATGTTGCATGATGCTAGTAGTACAGTAACTAGTATATTGGTGCGTCCTCCTAGGGTTAAATGCTACAGTATGCTAACTATTTGGAAAAATAACTGTTCAAAACTGTTCTCTTGGCTTTGTTTTGTTCATAGTAGTAACGCTGCCGAGCCATACTGTACATGGTGACTGCTTGGTTTGACTGGCAATGGCCGCCGAGCCATACTGTACATGGTGACTGCTTAGTTTGACTGGCAGTGGCCGCCGAGCCATACTGTACATGGTGACTGCTTGGTTTGACTGGCAATGGCCGCCGAGCCATACTGTACATGGTGACTGCTTGGCTTAAGTAAAAAAAAAAAATATTAATAATTTTTTTTTTTTTAATAACTTTGTTTTTTTGGCATCCCCTATTATTTTACCCACGCGACGCCACTGGTGAGGGCAAGTTCTTTCGACGGCTAAGCTTAGGCACTCTTTCGAAGTTGGTTAAGGTTAGAGTTTGTCTTAGAGCATGGTGATAGAACGCCGTCGCCAGGTAGTTTGCAGGCTGTTCGACGCGGAAATGGGCAAAGACACAGCTCGTCACGCGATTGGGCAAACATGTCAGTGGCCAATCAGAGAGCGTCAGTCAGTGCCAATCGGAGAGCGTCTGCCAGAAATGCGGCTAGGTTTAGAAATAACGCCCCCTAGTCACTAGGGGGAGCTCGATGATATCCGCTATCAGCACCGGCGGGTCTCTGCTGTCTGTCATGAATAATGATCCCAATCTGCCTTATTCGTGTCAGGGATGTGTCTATTATTTTACCAACGGATTTCCAGTTCCGCGTTCGCGTTCTGCGATCTGATTGGCCACTGACGTTTCTTAGGCGACACTTTCGAAGTTGGTTAAGGTTAGAGTATGGAATCAGGGCTGGTGTTCTATCGCCCTGCTCTAAGACAAACTCTAACCTTAACCAACTTCGAAAGAGTGCCTAAGCTTAACCGGTGAAAGAAAGAGGCGTCACGAGTCAGTGGCCAATCAGAGCGCAGAACGCGAACGCGGAACTGGAAAAACGTTGGTAAAAATATTCAGGTGTCGGGGCTGGGATGTGGAGATGCAAGTTTTTACTTTTTATTGCTGTTTTTACCTCAAACGGAAAACCTCAAACTCTTATGAAGAGGAGAAAAAATACTCAAGATTAGCCACTTGCAGACGGCAGGGTGTGACGTACTGTATATTTTAGTTGATGAAATATTTTTGTTGACTAAATATTTTAGTTGATGAAATATGTTTTCATTTCAGTGTCACAGTATGACATCGATCTCCAAAATAAGAAAAAAATAAAAAATTAAATGTGGGGCCTCTAGTGACGAGGGGCCTCCAAAAAAATAAAAAATGAAAGTTAAAAATATATATATATATATTTGGGGCCTCTAGTGACGAGGGGCCTCAAAAAAAAAAAAAGTAAAAAAAAAATATATATATATATTTGGGGCCTCTAGTGACGAGGGGCCTCCAAAAGGCCTTGAGTGACGAGGGGCCTCCAAAAAAATTAAAAATAAAAGTTAAAAAAAAAAAAAAAAAATTTGGGGCCTCTAGTGACGATGTAATTTTTTTTTTTTTTTGGGGGGGGGGGGCCCTCGTCACTAGAGGCCCACGGGCCGCGGCCCGGACGGCCCGGTCGTTAATCCGGCCCTGAGTAGTTAGCGTTAGTAGGTTAGCTTAGTTAGAGTTAGCAGCTAACATTAGTTATTACATGGCGTTTTCACATTCGCCGAAATGCTTGCTTGTGATTGGTCAATAGCCCCCCGACAGCGGTCATTATTTTTCAATAATGAACGCTGTTTTTTCAATAATGACCGCTGTGCGCAGCTGGTCGCAATCAAGCCCACTGACACACACTGTTTCAGTGCAATTAGACACTGCCGGTGTTCTGCTGCCGGCGATGACAGGGGGCGGAGCGACGAGCGGAGCCAGAACGCAGCCAGAACCAGTGTTGCGAGTCGATGTAAAATGAATTAGGTATATTGTTAGTAAGTTAGCCATGTAATAAGCGGGATAATGTATAGCTATACTCGGTCATTGTCGCAAAATAATTGACCTTCACTGACGTTTAAAACACCTCGCCGAAGCGGCTCGGTATTTTAAACTCTGTGACGGTCAATTATTTTGCGACAATGACCTCGTAGCTATACATTATCCCTTACTTAACCTCTTAAGCCCTAGCCCTATTTTCAGAAAATCCGCCAACAAAATGCATACCTAAGTAAATGGAAGATTGCTCCAATTCTACAAGGACCATTTGCATGTTCCTGGTCTCATCTATGGATCTCATGGAATGTAATTCCCGGACCCAGTGTCAGAAATATTGCGTCTGTTACTAGGCTTGAGTAAATTGTGATGAACCAAAGGAGTATATAAATGTTATTTTTTAATTTATATATATATATATATATATATATATATATATATATATATATATATATATATATATATATATATATATATATATATATATATATATATATATAATTAAAAAATAACATTTATATACTCCTTTGGTTATATATATTATATGTATATATATATTTGACTGTGAATAACACCATGCTAAAAATGACCAGACATGAACAATTGCCACTGAGCCACAATGTACAAACAATCTAAGCAAATGAATAAAGGGCAGATGATTAAACACGAGATTTTGTAGAGACAGTACTGAATTCTGCCATCCGGACAAATGCAATTTGAAATATGATTATAGAATATAGAAGATCAGGCCTATAAATGACGTTCTTATGGCCAAGTCGCACATCTATGGATCGGGCCAAATCCAGTTCAATCTGGATTTAGTACCACCAGGTGCCCCTGACAGGGCAGAACAACATTTTAATGAAATATACTGTAAGTACAGTTACTTTTTTATAATGTAAATTTCTCCGCCATTTTCCATCAGATTGCAACGCCGTTTTTTGCTAGACGTTCACAGAAATGTAGAGAAACTAACTGTTACTGCATTCTATTTTTTATGGCATTAAGGTTCAGGTTTGTTCCATCCGTGAGATATGATCCCAAAAATAAAAAGATTTTATGAGCAAACTAAATTCGTAGATTGGACTTTTGAAAGCGGTCTCGATTGTTCTTTACATAGCATCCACGCTGTGTATTCAAGCTGAGAACACGGCACAGTTTTTTTTCTCTCCCCTACCCTTTACCTAGAGACGAAAGTAACCTGGTGCAACCCGAGCGCCCCTACTGGTTGATACCGTTAACTATTTAATTGCCAGACCCGATATATATCAGGGTTAACTCGCCATGCGTTGTCTGCCAGACCCGAGATATCTCGGGGTTTTCCTTTTTTTCGATATTTTTATTCATCCAGGGACCTTAGTGTTACCATAGGGAATGAGTCGGAGATCGCCAAAGTGAAATACCGGCCGCATCCAGGTAGACAGCGGTATCGAGCACCCTTTGACACCTCATATCTTGCCCTGTGTTACACTCAAATGTCTCCAGGCGCAGTTTTCTGGGTCGGGCGAGTCGAGCGGTTCTCCCGGTTGCATTGAAGCGCTTCAAATGCCCCCGATCCATATGTTGTGGTGGGTTATGTCGTGGACCAAATGGACATCGGATGGACCAGATGGCTATCAAACAATTGGAATATTATTTTTGGAATACTCCTGATCTGACGTAAATTCTAGCTTGATTGTGCAATATTATTATACCGATCCAGCTGATCAGCGTTTTTAGTGTTCAATACGAATGCCGTTACTGGCAATCAAATAATCAGAAACGACCCCCCCCCCCCCCCTTTCATGCATTCATGATGAAACGTAATACCAATTATATACATTTGATTTGGAAATAGTAGCGTGTCCAGGGATGAAACGCCAATGCTTATGAAATGCGAATAAGGGATCTAGGTGAAAGTTGACGAGCGAAAACCAGAAGTGAATCACACTTCAGAATTAACGGCCGTGGATGAGGAAATGGATTTTGGAGAGCTTTTTCTTTTGTAGCACAGTTTACCTGGATCTCTCTCAAAGACCCATTTCTGAACGGATTTTTATAAAATTTGGACCTGTACTGTGTTTTCCAGCTTATACCTATTTTTTTTTATATATAATTTTTTATATTGCAACCACTACAGAAAAATTCAAGTTCAACTCAAGTTCAGACCTCTGTTACTCTACTTCATTAGCACTAAAAGTGATTTTCCTTTTTCGCATTAGTAACTTCAGAATGTTATCTTTCAAAAGAGACCAGGCTCATGCATGTGCTATAAGTATAAAGCTAAGCTTTGCAGTATGCAGTCCTCAAGTACAAGTTAAAAAGTGGCCACTTTTCTGGGTGCCTGTTAAGAGGTTAACTGTAATTTGACTATTCTGCTTCATGTATTACATACCTTTGGTTGTTTGTTTGATGTGTGTTTTATTTATTTATTTCCCTTACCTCTGTGACATCCGTCTTTCTATTTTATTAAAGAAAAATGTTGGCCACTTTCCCTGTTACCCTTCGAGAAGCCTTTTTGTCCTCTCGCCAGGCCATCATTGTAAATAAGAATTTGTTCTTAACTCATTGACTGCCGGGGATTAGCCTTGGCCCTGATTAGCCACTGCCACGCTTTAAAAGATAGGAGTGAGTCACCTTGTTTGTAGAGCTATAACTATATTATATATTATAGCTATGGATACAATACTATGGCCCATTTGACATCGAGTATCTATCGTTCAATATGTGATAAAGAAAAAAAAATGTCACGCATACATTCCCGTTTTATACCGTGGTGAATATGAGTATGGTTTTAGATTGGTCTGGGGTAATTCCCGAAATGCTGAGCAATAGCCTTATGCGTGTATTACACTAAACCCATTGCTGTTTCTTGCCTGGACCTGCTATTATTCTCAAACCAAATCTATATCATAGGTATTATGTTTCATCATGAATGCATAAAAGGGGGGGGGGGGGCTTTTTTGATGCTTTGATCGCCACCAACGGCATACATTGTGGACTAACGTTACACACACACGGTCGGATCGCATTGAAGACATGCTTGGATCAACGCAAGATTGATATCATATAGCCCTTAGGTTGACTAGGATGTACCCCAAAAAGAATATTCCAATTACCTGATCGCCATTCCAAGTATTGATGTCCATCGTGTCGCCAACAATCCGATTGTTATAAACGCTGAGTTTGAGGCCAAAAAAAAACCGACCCAGACCTTCTACCGGCAACATATGGGTCCCTGACATTGAATAGGATATTAAAATTGAGAAAAAAAGGAAAAACGATCTAATAACGTATACACGGTTGGCGTTCAACGGTTGTCCGCCAAACACGTATATAAACGTTGTTGGCGTCCATTGAGTTAACTGACCTGCCTGGTTAAATAAAAAGAAATTTAAATCAATTAAACATCAAACATCCTGACTTAGCTCTAACACTCCCTGCAGCACAGAACGACCGCTGCAGAGAAACTCAATTATGGGCCTATTTCATGTTTTAAGAGCTGGGTCAAGATTTCAACTCAAAAGTTGGCCAATGCGGTTTATGAGCGGAAGCAAAGTTTTGCTTTTGATGAGGTTTTATTCAAGTGCAATGTAAAACTCTTCCCTGATCTGGACATTGGCTATTTGTTCTATAGTCAGTCATAGATATGACACTCATCAGTGACTGTGACCTTCGTGAGACGGTTGCTTGGCCCTCTGTGATATCATTTTCAAGGCCCTTACTGGTAAGCTAAATCTTATATCACATTATTATTGGAATGGAATGTTAGAACCTAGTGCAGAATTTAAGACATTGACCAATAATCATTGTACATGTTTTAATTGATTTGTTATCCTTGCTTTTGTCTAGCCTCGTCTTGTTGTCTTATTGTTGTGATTTTATATACGGTGTGATTTCTATGCTGTATTTATGATCGCTTGTCTCTGTATATAAACATAACTGTAAATGAGGGAAACCTCAGTTGCCTTTTGAGTATAAATAAAGGTTTGAAAGGAAATTAAATACCTGGAGCTGATGTTTGAGTATAGACATCTCCTGTTCCAGAGCCCATTGGACACGGGCTCTATCCCTGGTCAACTCCTCCGTCCTCTCGGTCAGAGCATGCACCTGAAGAAGATGAAGGAGGAGAAAGGGGAGAAGAAAGTAGAGGTAGAAGATGGAAAAGAGGTAGAAGATGGAAGAGGAGAAGAAATGTTGCCAGGTTTTCTGACCAGAAATCTTTTTTGCGATTGTTTTTCAGAGAAGAAAATATAAACAACTTTGATTGAGATCTGCCCCATATCAGGTTCAGAAGATCTCTATAGGAAGATGTGCCCACTTTTTGCAGGCAGGAAGTGGTACCAGTATTTTACTATTGAGTCTAGTATCTGTTTAAATCCACCATGTATTTATTTGACCCCCTTTTCATGCTCCTCCATGCTCTCCTCCTTCTCCAGGAGTAAAGAGGAGATGATTGATTGATTTTATTTATGGATCCAAAGACACAACAAATCCAAGTGACAACTCTTATTTCCAGCATGGTCCCCGATGTTCTGACCAAAGGACATATACAAATAAGTTATAACATATAAAACAACACATAAAGCAAAAGTCCAATACACCAAATCCATATTCTACATCTAAAAACAAGTCAATATCATCCTGACTAAATGCCATAAAATAGCGCATTTCATTATAACATCATTAAAACAACAATACAAGTATGACCTGACAGCTATTCGGCCACTTTACCCCAGAGATATGAGCGAACCTGACCTTTAAATATTCCTCTAGAACCTGACAGTTTTATCCTAAGTGGAAAGCTGTTCCACATTGAGATACCGGTGTAGAAAAATTAGCTCTGAACAATTTTTTACTTGACCCTGGCACCGTACAAGAGCGAACACTGGCCCTGGTATCGTGTCCATGCTGCGTATGGACAATATTGATAGGATACTTCAGATAGCTTGGGGCTGTACCATTTACTATGTTGAACATGTGGTTCAGTTTCACCTGTTCAACCCTGAGCAGGGATGTGATTGTGCCTTAAGAAAAAAACCTGAAAATCTTCTAAACTATCTTATTTTTTTTATAAACACTCCATTTGAATGAATGAACACATATGTATAGATTGAACTGTTCACAGGGAAGAGGAAGATGGGAGAGGAAAGGGACAAAGAAAATGAATCAAATATCTTAGTGTCCCCCTAAAAAAATTAAAGGGGGTCATCTTGACCCCTCCCAAGTCATTCTGGCTCAAACACTAACGTTAGGACCTTATTGTATCTTTTCTTCTTTGCAACCAGATTGTGCAACACCTGTAACCGCCTCCTCTGGAAGTCTTGCCTACTGCGAAGGGCTGCAGTTGGACTAATGGACTCTTTTGCTTTTCTTCTGCTCTCAGGTAGATTTTGAGAATGAAGGTGGTGACATTTTTCCATCTCAGCTTCTTGGTTATGTCTAGGTTGGCTTCTGTACCTCATGCTTGTGAGTTTGATGTTTCTACAGAGCTTCACATTAACTGGACAATGCTTGCTCTCCCTTGAGTAGTGTTGAGTGGCAGACTGCTGCACTGCTTGCAAGTAACCTTCCCTGGTTGGTCAGTTTTACAAAAGCAATCAGTGTTAGTGTGTTTCCTAGTGTGTTGACGTCTTTACAGCATCTCGCGCCACTCAACAAAACTGCTAACATTATCGATAGCCAATAAAAATCTGTTATGCAAGAATAGCAGGTCTGATAAATGTTGCTTTCGCGTTTCGCTTAGACCAGGTGGAAAAATAATCAAAACATACATAAAGCTCAATATTATTATTATTATTTTTTTTTTACTATATATATATATATTTTTTTTTTATATATGAATATTTTGTAACGTGATTTTAGGTCAGAAAAACCGGAAATCCGGTTAAAAACGGAGAAATCACATCCCTGCTGAGATGCACTGGTAGCAGTCCCACCTTTATGAATTCGGCACTTCCTACATGTGTCCTGGGAGGCACACCTAGTATGTACCGAATAGTGTTGTTTTGCATCACCTGAAGTTTATTTTCTTATTTAGTCAACAGACCACTGAACCATGCTGCGCTCACATAGTCAAAATGACATTGAAGCAAGGAGGACACTAACGGCTTTTTAACAGCAAGTTCAAGTTTGCCTGCACACTTGGATAAAATGTTGGCAGCAAAATTCTCACATGAGAGAGACTGCTCTAGTGTAAGTCCTAGGTACTTGACACTAGTTTTCCCTGTGACTACTGCTCCGTTACAGGAGACTTCCATGCGATCGACTTTGCCTAATCTCCTTGTTGTGCCAAAAAGGATACTCAGTCTTGCCTAGGTGAATGGACAGCTTATTATCTATGAGCCACTCTCTGGCACTTTCTAGCTCAGAAGTCAGAGCTCTCTCAAACTCCCTGACATCCCTACCTGGCACCAGAAGTGCTGAATCATCTGCATACAATAGTAGTTTACATTTCACAGATGCTGGCATGTCATTGACATATATCAGAAATAAAAGAGGACCTAAAATGTATCATACAATGTTCAGAGGTTCTGATCTGACGCATTCCACCTCACAGACTTGAGTTCTCCCTGTGAGGTAAGAAGTAAACCAACTGACAGCAGTCTGACTAAAACCCATGCACTCAAGCTTTGACGCCAATATAGCATGGTTCACGGTATCAAAAGCTTTCTGTAGGTCGAGCAAGATCATTCCAACATAATTGCCATCCTCAAAATGTTGCTTGATGTAGTCAATGAGATGAACGAGACAGGTCTCTGTGGAGTGGGCTGCTCTGAACCCTGACTGGTGTTCATACAGCAACTTGTTGTCTACAAGTTACTCCTCAACCTGCTCATAAACTACTCTCAACTACCTTAGACGTAACTGTCAAAATAGAAACCGGCCTATAGTTCCCAACGTCTGTCTTATAATTCTTCTTAAAAAGGGGGACAACCCTGGCCTTTTTTAGTTCAGACGGAAATTTGCCTTGGTTAATCGACAGGTTAATAATATGTGCAATTGTTCTAGAAATTACTTTAGCACTTCTTCTTCTCCCCTCTTATTGTAGGTAAGATGCAAATACAAGAGGCAAGACAGAAAAGAAGGAAGGAAGTAAGGAGGAACCTCAGGACTTACCTTTGCCAAGACCTCATTGCCTCCTCGTTCTCTCTGAAGCTCCCTCTCCTCTTCTCCTCTCCTCAATCCCTCCATCTTCTGTTGGAGCTTCTCCACCTCTCTCGCCCCCTCCCCCCTCGCTCTCTCCACCTCTCCCTCTGTCTCTCTCAGTCTCTCTCTCAGCTCTTCGGCTTCGCTCGTTCTCTCTGTGGCCAGCGAGGACAGCCGGGTTCGTTCTTCTTCCAGAACGTCTGTTCGAGCCACAGCCCTGGTTAGATCTGCCAGTTCTCTCGCCTTCTCCTCCAATTTCAACCTCCAGCTGCTCTCCGTTTCAGTCTTCAGTTTTTCCATTTCTTTTGATGCCACTTTGAGTTTTTCTTCCATTTCTCCTCTCTCCTTCTCCCTCTCTTTCTCCCTCTCCCACCTCTCTCTCTCAACCTTCTCCCTCTCCCCCAGAATGGCTGTGAAGTTCTCAACTCTGCTCTTCACCATCTCCTCTTCCCTCTCCACCAGGGCACTCCTCAGGCTCTCTCCCTCCGTGTGGCTCTCCTGAGGACAAAGCAGGTCACGGTCATCGATGGGACTCATTTATTCAAGCAAAACACAACTATTTCAACAGAGCGCTTTTTCAATATACACCATAAAAAAACATTTCCACTTAAAATTACATCAGTAAGAAACAGTTGGAAACCGTTGGCATGGATATGTTGGCTTATTAAAAAATATTGATAAATGAGGCCCCATTAGAATATTGATATGGTCATACTATTCTCTATATTAGTTTTAGCTATTTAAATGTCTCTTCTTTCTTCTACATCTTCATTGATAAACTCAGGAAATGCAGCCTAGTATTTACCACAAGTAAATAAAAAATATTGGGAGAAAAAGATCAGTTTTGGTACACTATAGACTTCACTTATTCAGATCTTTCACATGTTGAATGTAATGGTTTAATATCAGAGTAGAAAGAGATTAGCCTTTAATAGGCAATTTGTTGGAGCTGGTCATTTGTTTAACAATAATTACAGTATATAGAGCCTCCTCTTGGTAATCATGATAATCATGCCTCTCAAGCCCTTCTCTCCCAATGTTGTTTTTAAAGTATTACAGACCATTGATACCAGGAAACCAAATGGAGAGGATGGGCTGGATCCTTTTTTTTCTTAAGTTAGCTGCTCCATTAATGAAACTGGACTTTGAAGAAGAAGTCTTTATTTGTAGCACATTCCTACATCGTCATGCAGCGTACACACACATGCGAGATGGGCGACACATACAGTTACAGCCATTATGACTCTCCACCATACTACCGCGGTGCCAACGGGTTAATTTTGAGGTTGGTTGCTGTTCTGTTATATACCACCAGGAGGCGCAAAGTCTAGAAATATTTAATTCCTAGGCTGTTTTGATTGATTGATTGATTGATTGAAAAGTGTATTAACAGATTGCAGAATGGGTACAGTACAGTACAGCTCAATACATACAATTGTTAAGGGGATGCAGACCAGAGACTTTCATCTTGTTTACATCAGGGTCCCCCATTTTCAATTCATCATAACATATATGACATACATGACATACAGATAGACAGTACTGCTACATCTATACATTTATGACATCAGATTTGCAAATACAGTACTGTTTGTGATACAAAAAGTGTCCAGAAAAAGAGTGTATATACATTTGACGTAGAAACTGTACATTGGGGGAGGTTGGGTGGGTGGGGTGGGGTTGGGTGGGTGGGTGGGGGCTGTACATTGGAGGGGGGGGGGGGGGGGGGGGGGGGGTTGGGTATTTTTATTTATCCTTTATTTATCCAGGAATGTCCCATTGAGATACAAGATCTCTTCTTCCAGGGAGTCCTGACCAACACAGCACACAACAAGTTTCAACATAAAACAGGGCATTAAACAAAAAACATACAATTCAAATATAAATACAGAGGGTCATTTGTGCAGTGGCAAGGAGCATAATCACATCAACAATAGCATCAGGTAAAACAGTTACATGTTTCATAAAGGGCTAATCGTAGCATACCTTTAAAAGCATTCACAGTAGGAAGTGCCTGTAGACAAAGTTTCACTTGCAGCGTATTCCATAAAAAGGGAGCATAGTGGGAGAATGCAGCTTTACCAAGCTCTGACTGCATCAAAGGAACATTTAACAGCATCCCATTTGCTGCTCGTCTGGTATTAAAAAAGCAAGTATAAAAGGACAGAAGTCTGGAGATATATAAGGGCAGCTTACCTAGCAATGACTTAAGGATAAAAATCAACATGTGTGATTGTCTTCTTTGGTACAGAGAGGACCATCCTAATGACTGATACAAAGTGCAGTGGTGGGTGCGAGAGCCTGCACCTGTTACAAAACGTATGGCAGTATGGTACGCAGAATCCAGCTTTTTAAGCAGGGAGGAAGGAGCATGCATATAGATTACATCGCCATAGTCTAATACAGGCAGAAAGGAACTCTGCACAATTCTCTTCCTGGCTTCAGACGGGAAACATTTCTTTAACCGGAAGAAAAAGCCCAGTTTAGGTCTAAGTTTTCTCAGTAGGTTCCCAATATGAACATCAAAGGCCATCTTTTCATCAATCCATATGCCCAGATATTTATAGGATGCTACTTTGTCAAGGCATGTCCCTTCCAGTGTCAGAATCGGGGGGACAGCTGTATTAGCTCGAGAGCGAGAGAAGGTCATGTACTTGGTCTTTTTTGCATTAAGGACCAGTCTTAGCCTTAGCAAGGAGTGTTGTAGTGTATTAAAAGCATCCTGTAGAAGCTCTATGGCCTGAGTTAAAGAGGAAGCCACTGTGTAAACAACTGTATCATCGGCGTATAAATGAAAACGTGCTGGGTTTATCCCATTTCCTAGTTCATTTATAAAGATGGAAAATAAGACAGGGGCCAAAATAGAACCTTGTGGAACACCTTTGTTTACAGTAAGAGCAGCTGAGGTATAATCTTCTACTGAAACACACTGAGTTCTTTCAGATAGATAGTTTTTAAACCAGCTCAAAGCCATTTTACCAAGACCTATGCAGCCAAGCCTTTGCAGTAGCAATGCATGATCCACAGAATCAAAAGCTTTAGACAGATCACTGTACACTGGAATACTGACAAAGCCATACTTGGTCATTTACTGTACAACTGGGTTAGGACATTTGTAGGGGCCAGTTTCGAATTGCAGTCTCCCGTAGGTGTTCTTTGAGAGTGTTTTTGAAAGTGGGTAGTGATTCACATTCCTTTGCAGCTTTGTGTAGGGCGTTCCACATTGATGTGGCATAATTGCGAAACGTGTTTAGTCCCTTGTTTGAGCCGAATCTGGGTTTAACATGATTTCTGGAGATAAATAGTACATGATATATACAATATAATATAGTACCATAATATAATAGTATATACTGCAAATATAGTTCAATATAATATACAAATTAATTATAATATGATTATATAATGTAATATGATATAGCGTACAATACAGTATCATACGTATTTGTTTTTATTAATATGCAATTAAAGCTATTCTTCCCTTCTGTACCTATCAAAATAGATTTGTTTTGTCTAGATTTTAATTGATTTATGTTTTCACAATATTTTTGTTCATCCTCTAGCTAGCCCATTCCACAGGGTGGCTCCGTAAGTCAGGATCAAGGATCAACCTTCCCTCACTATTGGATGCCTCAGAGCAGTGGTGCCCAACCAGTCGATCACGATCGACAGGTAGATCGCGGGCTGATTTCAAGTAGATCTCGATTAATAAAATTCGATTATACATTTTTTAATTTAATTTTTTTTTTTGCTAAATCAACTCTGCCTCTCTTTGTTAACTACAACAAGCAATGCTGTTTGTTATTTAAGATGAGGTCGGACTCGGCACTGACAGATTTGTGTTCATTATGCTGCTTTTATAAAGCCTCAAATGACGGCTTACAATATACTATTTTGGCTGGTAGCTCTCGGCTAGGTGGTAAATTAAAAAGTAGATATTGGTTCAAAAAAGGTTGGGCACCCCTGCCTCAGAGCATTCCCAGGGATAGCTTACAGTAGTTAGCGTTAGTTAGAGTTAGCAGCTAACATTAGTTAACCTCTTAAGCCCTAGCCCTATTTTCAGAAAATCCGCCAAAAAATGCATACCTAAGTAAATGGAAGATTGCTCCACTTGTACAAGGACCATACATTTTGCATGTTCCTGGTCTCATCTATGGATCTCATGGAATGTAATTCACAGTGTCAGAAATATTGCGTCTGTTACTAGGCTTGAGTAAATTGTGATGAACCAAAGGAGTATATAAATGTTCTTTTTAAATTTTTATATACCGGTATATATATATATTTGACTGTGAATAACACCATGCTAAAAATAACCAGACATGAACAATTGCCACTGAGCCACAATGTACAAACAATCTAAGCAAATGAATAAAGGGCAGATGATTAAACAGGAGATTTTGTAGAGACAGTACTGAATTCTGCCATCCGGACAAATGCAATTTGAAATATGATTATAGAATATAGAAGATCAGGCCTATAAATGACGTTATTATGGCCAAGTCGCACATCTATGGATCGGGCCAAATCCAGTTCAATCTGGATTTAGTACCACCAGGTGCCCCTGACAGGGCAGAACAAAATTTGAATGAAATATACTGTAAGTACAGTTACTTTTTTATAATGTACATTTCTCCGCCATTTTCCATCAGATTGCAACGCCGTTTTTTGCTAGACGTTCACAGAAATGTAGAGAAACTAACTGTTACTGCATTCTATTTTTTATGGCATTAAGGTTCAGGTTTGTTCCATCCGTGAGATATGATCCCAAAAATAAAAAGATTTTATGAGCAAACTAAATTCGTAGATTGGACTTTTGAAAACGGTCTCAATTGTTCTTTACATAGCATCCACGCTGTGTATTCAAGCTGAGAACACGGCACAGTTTTTTTTCTCTCCCCTCCCCTTTACCTAACCTGGTGCAACCCGAGCGCCCCTACTGGTTGATACCGTTAACTATTTAATTGCCAGACCCGATATATATCAGGGTTAACTTGCCATGCGTTGGCTGCCAGACCCGAGATATCTCGGGTTTTGGTAGTTTTTCGATAATTTTATTCATAGGGAATGAGTCGGAGATCTCCAAAGTGAAATACCGACCGCATCCAGGTAGATAGCGGTATCGAGCACCCTTTGACACCTTATATCTTGCCCTGTGTTACACTCAAATGTCTCCAGGCGCAGTTTTCTGGGTCGGGCGAGTCAAGCGGTTCTCCCGGTTGCATTGAAGTGCTTCAAATGCCCCCGATCCATATGTTGTGGTGGGTTATGTCGTGGACCAAATGGACATCGGATGGACCAGATGGCTATCAAACAATTGGAATATTATTTTTGGAATACTCCCGATCTGACGTAAATTCTAGCTTGATTGTGCAATATTATTATACCGATCCAGCTGATCAGCGTTTTTAGTGTTCAATACGAATGCCTTTACTGGCAATCAAATAATCAGAAACGACCCCCCCCCCCTTTCATGCATTCATGATGAAATGTAATACCTATTATATACATTTGATTTGGAAATAGTAGCGTGTCCAGGGATGAAACGCCAATGCTTATGCAATGCGAATAAGGGATCTAGGTGAAAGTTGACGAGCGAAAACCAGAAGTGAATCACACTTCAGAATTAACGGCCGTGGATGAGGAAATGGATTTTGGAGAGCTTTTTCTTTTGTAGCACAGTTTACCTGGATCTCTCTCAAAGACCCATTTCTGAACAGATTTTTATAAAATTTGGACCTGTACTGTGTTTTCCAGCTTATACCTATTTTTTTATATATAATTTTTTATATTGCAACCACTACAGAAAAATGCAAGTTCAACTCAAGTTCAGACCTCTGTTACTCTACTTCATTAGCACTAAAAGTTAGGGATGCCCCGATCACGTTTTTTGCCACCGATACCGATCACCGATCGTCGTGAGCCATATCGGCCGATACCGATCCGATACCGATTGTTTTTGATTAACACTTTGACTGCCAGGGGGCGTCTTTAGACGTCTTTGCTGGCGATGCTAAAGTTGCCGGGGGACGCTTTACGTCGTCTTTATATCAATATTTCAAAAATCTGCGATCTGATCCATAATGTCCCTCCGCTGGCCTGAGACACAAGTGTGATCTCCTCTCAATCCTCTAGCGGTTCAAGACCGCCATCTGGTGGCCGATCGGCAGATCGAAACCGGATGTCAACCTTTAACCCGGTAGGACTCACTCCATATGGGGTCCGGGCACTCGCTAATGTTAGAGAGACTCCGTCTTCACACAGTGAACATCGATCGCTGCAAATAACTCGAAAAAACAACATGATTTGGACGTATATATTATTATACAACCTGGAAATGGACCGACTATTTCAACATCCCATAATGGAAAACTGTCTACCCCACGCTGATCGCCCAACGGCCCGCGGAGACTGGGGTGAGTTTTAGCGTGTAATATTACCGTGTTCGACACTAACTGCTATGATGAACATTTGACCCACATTAGATGATTGGTATAACGCTGCCCACGGAATTATAAACGCCCCCTCGCCCATCCGGTCAACATCAGATGACGTGTAGTAACTTCTAGAAGTATGTCTAGTTGGAATTTTTTATATCGCCCCGATTGCCATCAAACTGTATTTCATCATCAATATAATGCATTTGGGGCTATATATCACGTTCTGGAGAAAGCTGCAGAAAGAGATGAAAACATACTTATACATTAGACCATACTTTACTATGAATATGTGAATGAAAAAGTTTAACGTTGCTACACAATGAACAATACATATAGGACTTTGAATGGGCCCTAATAATGGCAATGTAGCAATAGAATTTAAAAAGTTATAGCCCTGCAAAGAAGGGGACTTTCTCCATAGACAAATAGCGCTGGCAATCTATGGTATATCATTAATTTAACCTTAGGCAACCAAAGTGTTAAAAAGAAATTAAAAATTATTTTATATAAAAAGTTTTTTTTTTTTTTTTTTTTTTTTATAAAATATATATATTATATAATTAGACTTGTACTTGTATTATCTGCGACTGCGAGACATCGCCACCACGCAACAAGTCAAAATGCTCACTATCTGCAAACAGCTCCACTGTCTGTGTGTACTCTAGTAGCCCAGCTCCAAAAAGGATTCTCCGGCGCTGCAGCGGGACCCCATTGGTAACGTTAAGTGCTTTGGTCATTTCACATTCAGCAAGCCCTCAGCTCGAATACGCATTAAATCAATGTTATAAGACATTGATATCAAGAGCTATCTGTAGCTACTGCTAGCCGGCTAGATGACGTTAAGACAGAACTTTAGTTCAATGGGACATTTCGTTTTGAACAGTAAACGAACGTCAGCTAACGCAAGCTAACTGAGGTATGAACATGAACTACTAGACTTTCTGGATCATTTGTTGATATCAGGAGCTATCGGTAGCTAGCCGGCTAAATACCGTTAGACAATGCCTACTAAACGTGAATAGTTGACTGGGTAATTTTGTTTAAACAGTAACGATAGCTAGGTAGCTAACGTTAGCGCAGGTCGAATGCAGTGCACTACAGACTCGAGCAGAGGAGCCGCACCTCTTTGTTTACAAACTCTACACGGGGGCGGGCGGGGCTAGGGAGGAGGAGCAGCGGCAGTTTGCAGGTTGTGTGTGTCTGAGACAGACAGCGAGTGAGAGCTTCGCTTGATCGGTTTCCGCTATCGGCGAATATGACTAATTATCGGAATTCACAGATTGCATATTTATACTGAGTATCGGCCGATAACGATCGGTGGCCGATCGATCGGGGCATCCCTACTAAAAGTGATTTTCCTTTTTTGCATTAGTAACTTCAGAATGTTATCTTTCAAAAGAGACCAGGCTCATGCATGTGCTATAAGTATAAAGCTAAGCTTTGCAGTATGCAGTCCTCAAGTTCAAGTTAAAAAGTGGCCACTTTTCTGGGTGCCTGTTAAGAGGTTAACTGTAATTTTACTATTCTGCTTCATGTATTACATACCTTTGGTTGTTTGTTTGATGTGTGTTTTATTTATTTTCCTTACCTCTGTGACATCCATCTCTTTTCTATTTTATTAAAGAAAAATGTTGGCCACTTTCCCTGTTACCCTTCGAGAGGCCTTTTTGTCCTCTCGCCAGGCCATCATGGTAAATAAGAATTTGTTCTTAACTCATTGACTGCTGGGGATTAGCCTTGGCCCTGATTAGCCACTGCCACGCTTTAAAAGATAGGAGTGAGTCACCTTGTTTGTAGAGATATAACTATATTCTATATTATAGCTATTGATTGATTGATTGAATTGATTGATTGAAAAGTTTATTAACAGATTGCAGAATGGGTACAGTACAGTACAGTTCAATACATACAATTGTTAAGAGGATGCAGACCTGAGAAAGACTTTCGCCTTGTTTCCATCAGGGTCCCCCATTTTCAATTCATCATATGACACACACGACATACAGATAGACAGTACTGCTACATCTATACATTTATGACATACCAGATTTTCAAATACAGTACTGTTTGTGATACTAAAAAAATCCAGAAAAAGAGTGTATATACATTTGACATAGAAACTGTGCATTGGGGGAGGTTGGGTAGGTGGGGTGGGGCTGTACATTGGAGGTGGGGGTTGGGTAGGGGGGGACACACTGTCCATTGGAATACTGAAATACATTTGACATAGAAACTGTACATTGGAGGAGGTTGGGTAGGTGGGGTGGGGGGTTGGGTGGGGCTGTACATTGGAATACTGACAAAGCCATGCTTGGTCTTTATTGTACAACTGGGTTAGGACATTTGTAGGGGCCAGTTTTGAATTGCAGTCTCCCGTAGGTGTTCTTTGAGAGTGTTTTTGAAGGTGGGTAGTGATTCACATTCCTTTACAGCTTTGGGTAGGGCGTTCCACATTGTTGTGGCATAATTGCGAAGCGTGTTTAGTCCCTTGTTTGAGCCGAATCTGGGTTTTACATGATTTGTGGAGCTCCCTCTGGTGTTGTGATCGTGGTATTCATTGACCTTTGGGAAGTATTTTGACATGTACCTTGGCTATGGATACAATACTATGGCCCATTTGACATCGAGTATCTATCGTTCGATATGTGATAAAGAAAAAAAAATGTCATCCATACATTCTCGTTTTATACCGTGGTGAATATGAGTATGGTTTTAGATTGGTCTGGGGTAATTCCCGAAATGCTGAGCAATAGCCTTATTCGTGTATTACACTAAACCCATTGCTGTTTCTTGCCTGGACCTGCTATTATTCTCAAATCAAATCTATATCATAGGTATTATGTTTCATCATGAATGCATAAAAGGGGGCGGTCGGATCGCATTGAAGACATGCTTGGATCAACGCAAGATTGATATCATATAGCCCTTAGGTTGACTAGGATGTACCCCAAAAAGAATATTCCAATTACCTGATCGCCATTCCAAGTATTGATGTCCATCGTGTCGCCAACATAATCCACCACACATCATGCATTGGGAGTAGTTGATTCTTCTCAATCCGACTGTTATAAACGCTGAGTTTGAGCCAAAAAAAATAACGACCCAGACCTTCTACCGGCAACATACGGGTCCCTGACATTGAATAGGATATTAAAATCGAGAAAAAAAGGGAAACCGATCTAATAACGTATACGCGGTTGGCGTTCAACGGTTGTCCGCCAAACACATATAAACGTGGTTGGCGTCCATTGAGTTAACTGACCTGCCTGGTTAAATAAAAAGAAAATTAAATCAATTAAACATCAAACATCCTGACTTGGCTCTAACACTCCCTGCAGCACAGAATGACCGCTGCAGAGAAACTCAATTATGGGCCTATTTCATGTTTTAAGAGCTGGGTCAGGATTTCAACTCAAAAGTTGTCCAATGCGGTTTATGAGCGGAAGCAAAGTTTTGCTTTTGATGAGGTTTTATTCAAGTGCAATGTAAAACTCTTCCCTGATCTGGACATTGGCTATTTTGTTCTAGATAGTCAGTCATAGATATGACACTCATCAGTGACTGTGACCTTCGTGAGACAGTTGGTTGGCCCTCTGTGATATCATTTTCAAGGCCCTTACTGGTAAACTAAATCTTATATCACATTATTATTGGAATGGAATGTTAGAACCTAGTGCAGAATTTAAGACATTGACCACTAATCATTGTACATGTTTTAATTGATTTGTTATCCTTGCTTTTGTCTAGCCTCGTCTTGTTGTCTTATTGTTGTGATTTTATATACAGTGTGATTTCTATGCTGTATTTATGATCGCTTGTCTCTGTATATAAACGTAACTGTAAATGAGAGAAACCTCAGTTGCCTTTTAAGTATAAATAAAGGTTTGAAAGGAAATTAAATACCTGGAGCTGATGTTTGAGTATAGACATCTCCTGTTCCAGAGCCCATTGGACACGGGCTCTATCCCTGGTCAACTCCTCCGTCCTCTCGGTCAGAGCATGCACCTGAAGAAGAGGAAGGAAGAGAAAGAGAAGAAAGTAGAGGTAGAAGATGGAAGAGGAGAAGAAATGTTGCCAGGTTTTCTGACCAGAAATCTTTTTTGCGATTGTTTTTGAGAGAAGAAAATATAAACAACTTTGCTTGAGATCTGCCCCATATCAGGATCAGAAGTTCTCTATAGGAAGATGTGCCCACTTTTTGCAGGCAGGAAGTGGTACCAGTATTTTACTATTGAGTCTAGTATCTGTTTAAATCCACCATGTATTTATTTGACCCCCTTTTCATGCTCCTCCATGCTCTCCTCCTTCTCCAGGAGTAAAGAGGAGATGATTGATTGATTTTATTTATGGATACAAAGACACAACAAATCCAAGTGACAACTCTTATTTCCAGCATGGTCCCCAATGTTCTGACCAAAGGCCATATACAAATAAGTTATAACATATAAAACAACACATAAAGCAAAAGTCCAATACACCAAATCCATATTCTACATCTAAAAACAAGTCAATATCATCCTGACCAAATACCATAAAATAGCGCATTTCATTATACCATCATTAAAACAGTCTTTTAAACAGATATGATACTTCAGATACCTTGGGGCTGTACCATTTACTATGTTGAACATGTGGTTCAGTTTCACCTGTTCAACCCTGAGCTGGGATGTGATTGTGCCTTAAGAAAAAAACCTGAAAATCTTCTAAACTATCTTATTTTTTTTTATAAACACTCCATTTGAATGAATGAACACATTTTATTTGTATAGATTGAACTGTTCACATGGAAGAGGAAGATTGGAGAGGAAAGGGACAAAGAAAATGAATCAAATATCTCAGTGTCCCCCTAATACATTTAAAGGGGGTCATCTTGACCCCTCCCAAGTCATCCTGGCTCAAACACTAACGTTAGGACCTTACTGTATCTTTTCTTCTTTGCAACCAGATTGTGCAACACCTGTAACCGCCTCCTCTGGAAGTCTTGCCTACTGCGAAGGGCTGCAGTTGGACTAATGGACTCTTTTGCTTTTCTTCTGCTCTCAGGTAGATTTTGAGAATGAAGGTGTGACATTTCTCCATCTCAGCTTCTTGGTTATGTCTAGGTTGGCTTCTGTACTTCATGCTTGTGAGTTTGATGTTTCTACAGAGCTTCACATTAACTGGACAATGCTTGCTCTCCCTTGAGTAGTGTTGAGTGGCAGACTGCTGCATTGCTTGCAAGTAACCTTCCCTGGTGGTTGGTCAGTTTTACAAAAGCAATCAGAGTTAGTGTGTTGACGTCTTTACAGCATCTCGCACCACTCAACAAAACTGCTAACATTATCGATAGCCAATGAAAATCTGTTATGCAAGAATAGCAGGTCCGATAAATGTTGCTTTCGCATTTCGCTTAGACCAGGTGGAAAAATAATCAAAACATACATAAAGCTCAATATTATAATAAATTGTTTTACTATATATATATATTTTTTTTATATATGAATATTTTTGTAACGTGATTTTAGGTCAGAAAAACCGGAAATCCGGTTAAAAACGGAGAAATCACATCCCTGCTGAGGTGCACTGGTAGCAGTCCCACATTTATGAATTCAGCACTTCCTACATGTGTTCTGGGAGGCACACCTAGTATGTACCGAATAGTGTTGTTTTGCATCACCTGAAGTTTATTTTTTTATTTAGTCAACAGACCACTGAACCATCATCAGGAGCAATTCGGGAGGAGGACTGCTCTACCCCATGAGCCCCATGAACATCCGGCTTCAACATGGACAGTCGCATTTTACGTAGCTCCCGTAACCAACGCAACAGCCAACGCAACAGAGCAACAACAAAAAAGTACTTTGCGCATTTTCTACTTTCCCTCCTGTGGATTATGGATTTGTACCTGAATTCACAACTCAAGCAGCAACTCCAGACAGAAGTGGAGGGTAGCGAAAACGTAAATCAACAGTCCCATTGCGACTTCTACTTGTTAACGGGCACGGAGAGGAAACATCCAGCCTTCGGAGCCACGGCGATCCACGCAGTACTTACTGCAAATCCGGAACGAAAGAAATTACCCCCGGCAGGCAAGTGTAATAAGAGATCAATGTTTTTATTATATCTGCTCATGTCGGGTGACATACATCAGAACCCTGGTCCCGTAATGACACGGAACCAGAGACTACAGCAAGAAGCGATGGAGGTTCCCATCGCGACCAACAGCATCAACAACGCAACCTGTGGCTACATCCACAGCGCGGGCGGCGAAGCTCCCCCAATGACGCCACAGCAGACGAGCACACGTGAGGCAGTGACGAGAGGAGGTGAACCGAGGGTCGAAACCATGACGACCATCTCGACGCGGGATGTAAACATCTCGACGCCCGATAGCCGGCTAGCTAGCAGAGCTAACAACGAAAACAACCAGGAACGAGTCCTTTGTTGTTCCAGCACGGCGCGGGACCCGACCCCCCCCTCCCCCCTTCTTTGTTGTTCCAGCACGGCGCGGGACCCGACCCCCCCCTCCCCCCTTCCCACCCACAACAACACAGAGGAACAGATCACAAACGGACAATACTTCGAACCTGCCAACATCAATGAAATAACCAACGCCAATGGACTGAACATTTTTCACATTAACATTAACAGCTTAAAAAACAAATTGGATGAAATCAAACAAATATTCATAAATGGTAAGGCAAACATACTGTGCTTCTCAGAAACTAAGCTCGACGATTCTGTAAAAGATCCAGAGATAGAGATTGAGAACTACTCAATAATCAGGAATGATAGGAACAAACATGGAGGTGGTGTCTGTATGTACATACACAAGGACACCAAATTCATCAACAGAAATGACCTGAATCATAAATCAATTGAAACTGTATGGGTGGAAATCCTATTCGAAAGGGCGAAATCCCTACTGGTTGGCACAGTCTACAGGCCGCCAGATCATAGTGGCTTTTATGATACACTGGATGGGTGTTTAGCTGGAGTTGAGGATGTAGACAAAATTCTTATTGGAGACTGGAACACGGATATGCAACGAAAAGATGCACCCGTCTTCAAGGCCTTCAGTAGGTTTTGTGATCTGCATGGCCTCAGCCAGCTAATCACCCAACCCACACGTGTATGTGAATCAACTCAGACTACCATTGACCTCATTCTGACCTCCGACAAGTCCAAGATCTCAAATAAAGGGGTTATAGCATGTGGGTTAAGTGATCATTATATGATATTCTGTACCCGAAAAAAACTAAAACAAAAGGCTGGCTGCCACAAAACAGTCACATCTAGAGACCTCAAAACCTACTCTAGCGAGGCCTTCAACCTTGAACTGGAGAGTCTGGACTGGTCAGATGAACTCAATGGTACACTGGTTGACGAAACATGGCTTGGTTTCAAAACCAAATTCTGAGCAATACTAAACGACATGGCCCCCCTAAGAACCACCAGGGTAAAAAATCGCGCTGAGCCGTGGATGCACTCCGAAATACTGGCCGCTATGAAAACCAGAGACAAAAAATGCTCTGAGTTTCGTAAAAGTCAGTCAAAGCTTACTAAAAGCACGAGCAGTGAACTCCAAGCCCACGTGACTGAACTCAAACTAGAAAGAAACAGACTAAGAAACGACGTAAACTCCATGATCAAAACTGCAAAAAAGAATTTCATCAATGACAAAACTGAGGAAAACAAAAACAAACCACGTGAACTTTGGAAATTACTCAATAATCAACTAGGATGCAGTAAAAAACTTAAAACCAGATTCTCAAACATAAACATAAAAACTGACAACACGCTCATCACAGACAAGCTGGATGTAGCCAATTACTTAAACATTTTCTTCACAAACATAGCCACAACACTGGTAAACAAACTACCCTCCCACTCAGGGCTTTATGGGGTAGAACACATAGTAGCTTACTACAAAAACCTAGGGGTCCGCAAGGACGACTTCAAGCTGGAAATGGTAACAACAGATGAGGTACTCAATAAACTGAGCGCCCTCCAACCTAACAAGGCCACTGGCCATGACAACATCCCCTCCAAATTCCTCAGAGACTCAGCAGCCGCCATCACACCAATCATCACACACATAATAAACCTCTCCATAAAACAGGGACACGTCCCCAAGGACTTCAAAATTGCGAGGGTGACCCCTCTGCACAAAAAGGGCAGCAAATTAGACCCAGGCAACTACCGCCCTGTTTCTATTCTCACCTCCATCTCGAAAGTCATGGAAAAAATAGTCTACGAACAGGTCGAAAAGTACCTAGCGGAAAAAAATCTAATCTACGAATTCCAATCTGGCTTCAGAACATCCCACTCCACTGACACATGCCTTCTCTATTTGAATGACCACATCAAACAAGAGGTGGACGCAGGCAAATACTGCGGCATGGTCATGCTGGACCTACAAAAGGCCTTTGACACGGTCAATCACTCCATTCTGATTGACAAGCTAAAAGCAATTGGTTTTGATAGTCTATCAGTGAGCTGGATGCAATCCTACCTTGAGGGGAGGGAACAGATGGTGGAGGTAAACGGTACCCTATCCCCCCCCCTCACAGTGAGCTGTGGTGTTCCACAAGGAAGCATACTAGGACCGCTACTGTTCCTAATTTATGCAAATGACATGTCGTCAGCTTGTGACTGCAACTTGTTCCTGTTTGCGGACGACTCAGCCCTGCTGGTCTCTGACAAGAACAAGTTACAGGTTGAAAAAACCCTCAGCTCGGAACTAGGCAGAATCTGCATATGGCTCGCTGATAACAAACTATCATTACACATGGGCAAAACAGAGTCCATTCTCTTCGGTTCAAATAACAAACTCAGCAAGACCGACGGCTTCTCAGTTACAGTGGGTGACAATATTGTCACAAGGAAAGATGAAATTACCTACCTGGGTTCCATCCTAGAGGCTAATCTCTCCTGTGACAAAATGGCATCCAATGTAATAAAAAAAGTCAACCAACGAACTCGATTCTTGTACCGGATCTCCTCTCTGGTAAACAAGAACACCCTGAAGACTCTGGCAGGAGCACTCATTCAGGGGTACTACGACTATGCTTGCACCTCATGGTACCAAAGCACCTCAAAGGCGCTAAAAACAAAATTACAAACATCTCAAAACAAACTGGTCAGACTACTGCTTGACCTTACTCCTAGAACCCACCTCACCCCTGCCCACTTCGACAACCTAGGATGGCTTAGAGTAGACGACAGAGTACAACAACTTGCAATGGGCCTGGTCTACAAGATACACTACACGACCAAGGTACCCATGTACATGTCAAAATACTTCCCAAAGGTCAGTGAATACCACGATCACAACACCAGAGGGAGCTCCACAAATCATGTTAAACCCAGATTCGGCTCAAATAAGGGACTAAACACGTTTCGCAATTATGCCACATCAATGTGGAACGCCCTACCCAAAGCTGTAAAGGAATGTGGATCACTACCCACTTTCAAAACCTCTCTCAAGGGACACCTACGGGAGACTGCAATTCAACACTGGCCCCTGTAAATATCCTAACCCAACCCCCTCCAATGTACAGTCATTTACCTAGTATGGTTTTGTCAATAGTTCAATGTACAATTGTGTTTGTTTGTACAGTGTCTCCTCCCCCCCCCCCCTCAATGTACAGTGTTACTTGTTTATACAGTGTGCCCCCCGCCCCCCCCCCCCCCCCCAACCACCTCCAATGTAAATTACCCAGTATGGTTGTCAATATCCCAATGTACCCAACCCCCCCCACCCAACCTCCTCCAATGTACAGTTTCTGCGTCAAATGTATATACTCCCTTTTCTTGACTCCTTCTGTATCACAAACAGTACTGTATTTGCAAATCTGGTATGTCATAAATGTATAGATGTAGCAGTACTGACTATCTGTATGTCATGTATGTCATATATGTCTATATGAATTGAAAATGGGGGACCCTGATGGAAACAAGACAAACGTCTTTCTCAGGTCTGCATCCCCTTAACAATTGTATGTATTGAGCCGTACTGTATTGTACCCATTCTGCAATCTGTTAAATAAAGTTTTCATTCATTCATTCATTCATGCTGCACTCACATAGTCAAAATGACATTGAAGCAAGGAGGAGGACACTAACAGCTTTTTAACAGCAAGTTCAAGTTTGCCTGCACACTTGGATAACATGTTGGCAGCACAATTCTCACATGAGAGAGACTGCTCTAGTGTAAGTCCTAGGTACTTGACACTAGTTTTCCCTGTGACTACTGCTCCGTTACAGGAGACTTCCATGCGATCGACTTTGCCTAATCTCCTTGTTGTGCCAAAAAGGATCGACTCAGTCTTGCCTATGTGAATGGACAGCTTATTATCTATGAGCCACTCTCTGGCACTTTCTAGCTCAGAAGTCAGAGCTCTCTCTCCCTGACATCCCTACCTGGCACCAGAAGTGCTGAATCATCTGCATACAATAGTAGTTTACATTTCACAGATGCTGGCATGTCATTGACATATATCAGAAATAAAAGAGGACCTAAAATGTATCATACAATGTCCAGAGGTTCTGATCTGACGCCTTCCACCTCACAGACTTGAGTTCTCCCTGTGAGGTAAGAAGTGAACCAATTGACAGCAGTCTAACTGACTAAAACCCATGCACTAAAGCTTTGACGCCAATATAGCATGGTACACAGTATCAAAAGCTTTCTGTAGGTCGAGCAAGATCATTCCAACATAATTGTCATCCTCAAAATGTTGCTTGATGTAGTCAATGAGATGAACGAGACAGGTCTCTGTGGAGTGGGCTGCTCTGAACCCTGACTGGTGTTCATACAGCCACTTGTTGTCTACTAGATACTCCTCAACCTGCTCATAAACTAGACGCTCAACTACCTTAGACGTAACTGTCAAAATAGAAACCGGCCTATAGTTCCCAACATCTGTCTTACAATTCTTCTTAAAAAGGGGGACAATTTTAGTTCAGACGGAAATTTGCCTTGGTTAATCGACAGGTTAATAATATGTGACCCGCCGTGACCAAACCCGATTTGATCCGCAAAGGGGGAGGTGCTCTGAAATGAACAAAATGTCTTGCTGTCCAGAAAATCCCAAAAATCGAAATCTTGATTTTTTTTACATATTTGAATTGTCATTAATCTGTTCCATTATTTGCCCTTAGTTGCAAACTTAAATACAACTTGTAAATGAGGTAATTATTGCTATAATAGTTCCACAAATTTTCTTCCAAGTGAGGATGAAAAACTACACGAGCGGGCTTGGGCCTGTCCACAGGGGGCTTAATATGTGTACTTAATAGGTGTTAACACACAGACGTCATTATTTAGCTCTCCTTTCTCAGAGAGAGAATAACACACTATTAATACACTATCTTAATGTTATAAGTTATAAGCAACGTAACGCAGTGTCTAAAAAAAAGATTAAAAAAAAAGAGGCCTTGACGGCCGTTATAAAACGCGTGTTTTAACTTAATTAAAAACCATTAAAACACAGTTCGAATTTTATGAGCGAACGAATTTCGGTAGGGTGCATTTTTTCCAACCTAATGGCTAAAAGTAAATTAATTTAATACGGAAACGGAGTGATAAAAAATGGCTTTTTCATCGGAGCGAGAGATTATTATTATTGTGGGGGCCCTGATGTAAACTATTTTCTGCGCTGGCATTCAGCACGGAATCTGTTAATACAGTTAAAGTAAGTTGTTGTTGTTGTTGTGTCTTTCACTACCACACTACATGTATTTACATCTAAATACATCTAAATGCTTAACTGTTACTGCACCGTGTATCCCTCCTGTCTGGACGTTATGAATGTGAATGTGCGCAGCACCGTGTATAGGCAGGGGAGATGAGATGAGGCGCGCGTTAACCCTTTCACTGCCACACTACAGAAGCGCTTAGTAATGCTTCGCCTCAACTCCGTTTCTGGTCGAACTAGTGAGCGAATCTTTAATATTTTTTTTGATTCATATTCAGAGGTAATTCGTCGAGATATTTCTAATTGGTATTTATCAAAAATAAATATTAGAAATATGGTCAAAACAAACATGTATCCGTCTTTTTCGATGAAAAAACATTTTTTTTCAATAAAAACTGACGTGGTATCAAACAAACACTAATTACGTGGTTAAAATTCGAAAATATGTGTAATCTTTTACAGATATCTTGAGAATAGGCTATGAATGTTAAACATGGGTAAAAAAATGTTTTAAAAATAGTAAACAGTTAAAATTACATGGCTTTAAACATGATGTATCTTTTCCTCTCCCTTAAGCCCAGTGAGCTCCCTCATCGTTAGGACAGCACAAGGGTTAACCTTTCACTACCACACTACAGAAGGTTAACCTTTCACTACCACACTACAGAAGGTTAACCTTTCACTACCACACTACAGAAGGTTAACCTTTCACTACCACACTACAGAAGGTTAACCTTTCACTACCACACTACAGAAGGTTAACCTTTCACTACCACACTACAGAAGGTTAACCTTTCACTACCACACTACAGAAGGTTAACCTTTCACTACCACACTACAGAAGGTTAACCTTTCACTACCACACTACAGAAGGTTAACCTTTCACTACCACACTACAGAAGGTTAACCCTTTCACTACCACACTACAGAAGGTTAACCTTTCACTACCACACTACAGAAGGTTAACCTAGTTGTTGTGTCTTTCACTACCACACTACATGTATTTACATCTAAATGCTTCTGGAGAGGCCATCAGAACATTGAACATTGACTTTAGCATGTCTATTTTTATCTCGTGTTATTTTAAATGCTAATAAAATCTTGAAACTTGATTAAGTTTCTTGTTTATTATCAGGGTCCCTTTCACTACCACTACCAGTCACCAGACTCATTGTAATAACAAAGAGCCTCAGACTGGAAAGCTGCCAGGTGTTAATTGCCCTAGAGAGAGGGGGGCCATGGATTACAATGACTTCTGGGTAGTGTTGTAGTTTCACTATTGTCACTGAATAGCCTGCTCGTCTCTTGAAGGCTATTATATCTGAATACGTTTTGTGATAATCACCATGAATCATAGGAAGTAGCTTGCAAAGTATCCCACCAAAATGTTCAAGTGATGGCTTATTTTGAAGGTATGAATCTGTACTTTCATAATATGTAAAAAAAAAAAAAAAAAAATTAAGAACTCTCAACATGACCCTGAAGTCCATACCTGGTCACATATGTGCAATTGTTCTAGAAATTACTTTAGCACTTCTTCTTCTCCCCTCTTATTGTAGGTAAGATGCAAATACAAGATGCAAGACAGAAAAGAAGGAAGGAAGTAAGGAGGAACCTCAGGACTTACCTTTGCCAAGACCTCATTGCCTTCTCGTTCTCTCTGAAGCTCCCTCTCCTCTTCTCCTCTCCTCAATCCCTCCATCTTCTGTTGGAGCTTCTCCACCTCTCTCGCCCCCTCCCCCCTCGCTCTCTCCACCTCTCCCTCTGTCTCTCTCAGTCTCTCTCTCAGCTCTTCGGCTTCGCTCGTTCTCTCTGCGGCCAGCGAGGACAGCCGGGTTCGTTCTTCTTCCAGAACGTCTGTTCGAGCCACAGCCCTGGTTAGATCTGCCAGCTCTCTCGCATTCTCCCCCATTTTCAACCTCCAGCTGCTCTCCGTTTCAGTCTTCAGTTTTTCCATTTCTCTTGATGCCACTTTGAGTTTTTCTTCCATTTCTCCTCTCTCCTTCTCCCTCTCTTTCTCCCTCTCCCACCTCTCTCTCTCAACCTTCTCCCTCTCCCCCAGGATGGCTGTGAAGTTCTCCCCTCTGCTCTTCACCATCTCCTCTTCCCTCTCCATCAGGGCACTCCTCAGGCTCTCTCCCTCCGTGTGGCTCTCCTGAGGACAAAGCAGGTCACGGCCATCGATGGGCCTCATTTATTCAAGCAAAACACAACTATTTCAACAGAGCGCTTTTTCAATATACACCATAAAAAAACATTTCCACTTAAAATTACATCAGTATGAAACAGTTGGAAACCGTTGGCATGGATATGTTGGCTTATTAAAAAATATTGATAAATTAGGCCCCATTAGAATATTGATATGGTCATACTATTCTCTATATTAGTTTTAGCTATTTAAATGTTTCTTCTACATCTTCATTGATAAACTCAGGAAATGCAGCCTAGTATTTACCACAAGTAAATAAAATGTATTGGGGACAGAAAGATCAGTTTTGGCACACTATAGATTTCACTTATTCAGATCCTTCACATGTTGAATGTAATAGTTTAATATCAGAGTAGAAAGAGATTAGCCTTTAATAGGCAATTTGTTTGAGAAATATATTAATAATATTGTCTCATCTCTGAGCAGCTGTCAAAGCCACCTTTACGCGGATGACACAGTTTTAAATATCATGTGGGCGTTCTCGCCAGTAAATTACGGACAAATATTGGCTTTTTGTATAGAAATAGAGCCAACTTCCCTATGATTAGTAGAAAGAGAGTTGTTGAAGCAGTGTTCCTATCTGTTTTGGATTATGGAGATGTGATTTATAGACATGCAGCGGCTTCCACTCTTAAGCCCTTAGACTCTGTTTATCATTCAGCCATTAGATTTATCACCGGTGATAGTTATGGTACTCACCATTGTATCCTTTATAATAAGGTCGGGTGGGCCTCTCTGGCAGAGAGACGTAAGTTGCATTGCAATCTTTTTATTTATAAAGCCATAATTAGAGATTGTCCGAATTATATTAGTTCTTTATTGGAATGGACCACTGGACCCTGTCGTACACAATCCAGTTTTTGGCTTACACTTAGAGTGCCTAGAGTTTGTACTGAACTTGGTAGATCTGCTTTTGGCTTTTTTGCACCTACATCATGGAATACCCTGCAGGAAACACTGAAACTAGACACTCTAGTGTCTATGGGGCGGTTTAGAACGTTAATGACCAATCAGGTCACCACAATATGTAATTGTTTTTAAATTATTACCTCTGTTTAAATTTTTATCTATTTTATTCTTTTTAAAAGATTTTTTATTATTATTATTATTATTATTATTATTATTATTATTATTATTATTATTATTATTATTATTATTATTATTATTATTATTATTATTATTATTATTATTATTATTATTATTATTATTATTATTATTAATTATTATTATTATTATTATTATTATTATTACTATTATTATTATTATTATTATTATTATTATTATTATTATTATTATTATTATTATTATTATTATTATTATTATTATTATTATTATTATTATTATTATTATTATTATTATTATTATTATTATTATTATTATTATTATTATTATTATTATTATTATTATTATTATTATTATTATTATTATTATTGTGGGATCGCAAGAAAGGATAAAACGGGAGACGGTAGTCGAGTCTTTCCTTTACTTCCCAACATAAATTACATACATCAAACAGAGTGCAGAGGCATTTAACGTTACTACTTCAAAGTGACAGCAGCCAGCTGACAGCTGACAGGTGACCTATACGTCACCAAATACCCACACCGTTCCCAGAATCCCCAGGCTTAAAGGAGCATTCCTCTGCTCCTCAAGTCCAGTGAATGTCTGCACCAATTGTGCGTGATAAGTGTCACCACACAGGCCCCCCCAGAATTCACAATAACCCCCCAAAAGATCATCCACAGTCAACGAGGCGGGGGGCGGATCAGGCGCCCAAAACGAGTCTGTATCACCCATGCAGGGGTAGAGGTGGGGATTGGGGCATGTGGGGGGGATTCAGGAGATATGAGGTGACTAGAGGGAAAAGCAGTTGGCAGGGGCCGGGCAGGGGGTCGTCCACGCCGCGGGGGCCGGGCCAGTTCAACTGGCCTGTCTAGGTCCAAATGGGCAGGCTTGAGCCGGTCGACCGATACCCGCTCTGACCTTCCTCCAATGTCCACCATGAAGTTCTTAGGCCCCGCCTCCAGGACGCGAAAAGGGCCGTCGTAAGGGGGCTGCAGAGGAGTACGGTGGCTGTCATGGCGAATGAAAACATACCTGGCTGACTGCAGATCCCTAGGCATGTAGGACTGCGGGAGGCAGTGCTGGGAAGTTGGGACTGGGGTGAAAGCACCGGCGCCATCCCTGAGCACAGTCCGAGATGAGGTGACCGACCAGGGAGCCTCGGCATCCGGGAGGAACTCCCCAGGGACTCGCAGCGGCTGTCCGTACACCAGCTCAGCAGCCGAGGCCTGCAGGTCTTCTTTGGGGGCGGAGCGCAGGCCAAGCATGACCCAGGGAAGCCGGTCGACCCAGTTGCAGTCCGTAAGGCTGGCCCGCAGAGCAGCCTTCATAGAGCGGTGAAACCGTTCACACAAGCCGTTGCCCTGTGGGTTGTAGGCTGTGGTGCGGTGGAGCTTCACTCCCAGGCCCTCGGCGACTGCAGTCCAGAGCCCGGACGTAAACTGTGGGCCCCGGTCGGATGTGAGATCAGATGGTGTGCCAAAACGGGCTACCCAGGACCCAATGAACGCCTGGGCCACCTCGGCGGATGTGGTCGATGCCAGCGGGACCACCTCCGGCCACCTAGTGGTTCTGTCCACCATGGTGAGGAGGTGAGTGAACCCGTGGGAGGGGGGCAAGGGACCCACCAGGTCCACATTGACATGGTCAAAGCGCCTCTCCGGCACGAGAAACGGTGCCAAGGGGGCTTTGGTGTGACGGTGTATCTTTGCACGCTGGCACGCCACTCAGGAGCCGGCCCAGGCTGCGATGTCCTTCCTGAGGCCATGCCAGACGAATTTAGCACTGACCACCTTAGTTGACGCCTTCACCCCCGGGTGCGACAGGCCATGGATGGCTTCGAATACCTGCCGCCACCAGCCAGCGGGAACCATCGGACGGGGCTGACCGGTGGAGACGTCGCAGAGGAGCGTGGTGTTGGCAATACCAACCTGCACATCCTCTAACCTTAGCCCAGTGTCGGCTGTTCGGTAGGCCTGCATGTCCTTTTCAGTGGCCTGGTCGGCAGCCATGGCAGCGTAGTCCAGTCCCAAGTGGACGGCCCCCACCACCGTCCGGGAGAGGCAGTCAGCGACGTAGTTGTCTTTACCTGCGACATGCTGTAAGTCCGTGGTAAACTCGGAGATGGCGGAGAGTTGGCGCTGCTGGCGCCCTGACCACGGCTCGGTGGCCTTGGCCATGACGAAGGTGAGTGGCTTGTGATCCACAAAGGCAGTAAACCGTCGGCCCTCCAGCAGGAATCTGAAGTGCCTGATGGCCAGGAAGAGGCCTAGGAGCTCCCGGTCAAAGGTGCTGTACTTTCTTTCATTGTCCCGCAGCTGGCGACTGAACAAAGCAAGCGGTTGCCAGCCCCCCCCCCCCACCCACTGTTCGAACACTGCCCCCACTGCGTAGTCTGAGGCGTCAGTTGTGAGGGCGATAGGGGCGGTAGGAAATGGGTGTGCCAGTAATGCGGCATTGGCCAGTGCAGTTTTAGCGCCCAAAAAAGCGTCGTCGGTACACAGGGACCAGTCCACCTCGGCCTTGGGGTCCTTACCACGCAGGGCCTCATACAAGGGGCGCATGAGGTGAGCAGCACGGGGAATGAACCTGTTGTAGAAGTTCACCATGCCTAGGAACTCCTGCAGGGACTTCACGGTGCGGGGGCGTGGAAAGCTGGCAACGGCGTCCACCCTGGCAGGGAGCGGAACGGCTCCCTCTGCTGAGACCCTGTGCCCGAGGAAATCAATAGACGACCGGCCGAACTGGCACTTGGCGGGGTTAACAATGAGCCCATGTGCACTGAGCCGCTCAAACAACTGCCTGAGATGTGTCAGGTGCTCCTCTGCAGACGTGCTGGCTACGAGAATGTCGTCCAAGTATACGAACATGAATGCCATATCCTGCAGCACCGAGTCCATCAGTCGCTGGAAAGTCTGTGCCGCCCCCTTGAGGCCAAAGGGCATCCGCAGAAACTCGAACAGGCCAAAAGGAGTGATGACCGCCGTCTTGGGAACGTCCCGTGGGTGAACTGGTACCTGGTGGTATCCCCGCACCAAGTCCACCTTGGAAAAGATGGTGGTCCCCGCCAGGTGGGCGGAGAAGTCCTGTATATGCGGGACGGGGTACCGGTCCGGGGTCGTGGCGTTGTTTAGGCGTCGGACCCACCATCAGCCTTAGTGACCATATGCAGGGGGGAGGCCCACGGACTGTCAGAACGGCGCACAATTCCAAGGCGTTCCATGGTTGCAAATTCCTCCCTGGCAATGGAGAGCTTAGCTGGGTCAAGGCGCCGAGCACGTGCATAGACCGGGGGACCGACAGTGGCTATATAGTGCTCCACGCCATGCTTAGGCGACTGCTGAGGAAAATGTAGGCGTGGTGAGGATAGGGAACTCCACTAGGAGGCGCTGATATACATCCCCAGCAGCAAGCATGTTGGACAGACCTAGTGTCCCTGGCCCTCCCAGCGTGCACGGGTAGGTAGCGAAGGAGACAGCATCGATCAGGCGACAGTTTGTAATGTCCACTAGCAGCCTGAACGCACACAGGAAGTCCGCGCCGAGGAGAGGAACTGACACAGCGGCCATGACAAACTCCCACCCGAAACGGCGCCCGCCAAAACACACCTCTACATACCGGGTTCCGTAGGTACGTATAGGCGTGCCATTAGCAGCGTCCATGGGGGGACCGTGGCCCCCAGCCATAGTGTCCACAGCTGTAGCAGGCAGGATGCTGCGTTGCGCGCCCGAGTCGACTAGTAGTCGCTGGCCAAATAAGGTGTCCTTAATAAATAGCAGCCTGCTGCCTCCGCCAACGCTCATGGCTGTTAATGAGCATTGGCCCTGGCGTTTCCCTGGTCACTGTAATTGCACGGTGGGCGACACTGTTTGGCCCTGGCGCCAAACCGGTTATGGAAATAACACCATCCACTGTTAGTCTGTTACCCTGGCGACGGGCAGTCACTGCTGCAGCAGCGTCCGCAGCGTCCACTAGGTGGGTAGGTGGGTGGTAGGCTGGAAGCAGCGCATGCACAAACTGCTGCCGGTTGGCGAGATAAATCCTGTCCGCTTCGGCAGCCAGCGCGCGGTAGTCCTTGGTGAAGGAGACGGGAGAGCTGGCCAGGGCGGTGCGCACAGGCGCTGGGAGCTGACGCATGAAAACATGCTTAAACAAAAAAGAGGGATCTGCCGAGCCCAAAACGGACAGCATCCTGTCCATCAGTTCGGACGGCTTGCCGTCGCCGAGGCCGTTAAGTGACAATAGACGATCCGCCTTTTCAATTTCCGACAGTTCAAATAATTGCAAAAGGGAATGCCTTGATAGCGTCATATTTGCCGGCAGCTGGCGGGGCTTCCAGCAGCCCCATAGCGCGGGCCGTCGTCTGGGCATCCAATGCTGCTACCACATGATAATATTTCGTAACATCCTGTGTTATTCCTCTCAACTCGAACTGAGCTTCAATGTGTTGAAACCAGGGTCGAGGGCTGTGATGCCAGAAGTCGGGTAACTTAATTGCAGCGGCGTAGACAATGTTCACTTCTCCGTCCGTCATGATGTAATATTCACGTACTTCAGGTCACCAATGTGGGATCGCAAGAAAGGATAAAACGGGAGACGGTAGTCGAGTCTTTCCTTTACTTCCCAACATAAATTACATACATCAAACAGAGTTCAGAGGCGTTTAACGTTACTACTTCAAAGTGACAGCAGCCAGCTGACAGCTGACAGGTGACCTAATATACGTCACCAAATACCCACACCGTTCCCAGAATCCCCAGGCTTAAAGGAGCATTCCTCTGCTCCTCAAGTCCAGTGAATGTCTGCACCAATTGTGCGTGATAAGTGTCACCACATTATTATTATTATTATTATTATTATTATTATTATTATTATTATTATTATTATTATTATTATTATTATTATTATTATTATTATTATTATTATTATTATTATTATTATTATTATTATTATTATTATTATTATTATTATTATTATTATTATTATTATTATTATTTTTAATGTATTTTAAAATGTGCTCTTAATTATTCTGATTGTCTGATGTCTTTATATTTATGAACACACTGTGACACTTGTGTATCTCATCTCGACAGCACTGTAAATTAGTTTAATTACTCAGTGTATTATCGAGTATAAATAAAGATTGAATGAATTTGTTTAACAATAATTATATATGTCTCTCAATTTTCCTTGCAGCCCTTCTCTCCCAATGTTGTTTTTAAAGTATTACAGACCATTGATACCAGGGCCCTATTCCCCGTACCTGGTTCAACTAAGTCGATCAAGAGTCCCATTATCCAGATTCAATTAACCCGATGTTTGAAGCCGGGATTTTCCTGTTCCTCGAAGGTGGATTCAGTCTCGTTAACTCGAACCAGACTTGATACTCAGGATCAGTGCGCGCGCCCGCCTCAGCCGAGAAGGCAGCAAGTGTCGAGAGCAGAGATCCTGATTTTCTAACGGCATTTGTTACAAAGGGTCAGATTAAACCGAATATATATATTTATTACTTGAGATATATTGTATAATATTTGTATATCGTCTGATATCCCTTGTATATTCTTTGTGCATATACACGGAATATCCCTTTACCTAGGTACAGGCCAGACCATAATATTCGTTCTCCTATTGGACAGCGACCCCCTAGGCGCCACGGCCATACCCCCAATGTCTAGTTCAAAGTCACCGCTAAGACATGTCTCAACATGCCCAGGTTTGCGCAGTAATATGAGACAGAAATAAGGTTGGCACTAGATTATTCACCTTACGTATAAATACGGCGCAGGTGGATACAGCAGTTAGTTACCCCAACAAGTTGAAGCCTTCACCACGATACAACGTGCTGTGAAGTGGGCCCGTTTTGCCCCTAAATAGAGCCTTGAGACCGCGTGCGAATTGATAGCTAAAGTGTCAGAGTTTAACGCTGTATCGTCGAGTTCGACTTATTCTATTATAAAGTAATAGTCTATTATGTATAGTGTATCGTGCGGCTACCGTTCTACAGTGACCAGCATTACCACCGTTTCATCGTACCGAGCTAGTGCGCTTATCCAGGCTGGGCGGCCTAACCTTGTGCCGCCATCCGAGGAGCCCTAGACGAGAACCGTGTGGATATGTACACTGGATAACCTACACCGACGAATGCAGAGCCCTTTTCGGCTGGATTATATTGCTTTGGTCCTGTGGCTGCTGGAGCAGAGAACCGTCTACCCCCACTACCGTGTGGGATCTACCCTGTGAGGAGCCCCGTCGAGCCCGCCTCTAGGACTCAGAGGCTGGCTAGCTTTCATCCATGCTGCAGTGCATACCGGAGTATAGCTGTTGCTTTGTCTAAGGACCACAGGATTATTGCACCGTCTCCTGTACCTGGAGTCTCTTTATTCCTCGTTGATCCAGACTTTTGCTCCCGACAATTCCTCTCCCCTGCTGGCTTACAACCGGAGGGAACCCCCTTAGTATCTCCAGCTGACCTACGAGTGTGCCTTATATAATTCTTATGCTACAGGTGGTATTAATTATCCCCATCGTAATATGCTCATGGACTTACGCTCTTGACCTATTCATGCACATTCTTCGCCATACAAGCGCGACTCTAATTCTCAATACTGTAATCTAATATTGCTGCTCTTCTAATAAATATTCCAAACAGGACTTTCTTTGTTAAGCCGTGTTATTGTGTGGGTGTTCATCACATATACCTGTGTACTGTATGGCCAGTAATTAAAGTACATAACTCAGTAGTGGTTTAATGATACCATACTTTCAATACAGTCAGGGAATTGTACCCCTCAGTTACAATTGGTCCTTCGAGCCGGATGGTAACCAGTGTAATATCTAAATATAATATTGATATTAACCATGGCCAGCGGTGAACACTCCACAAACGGCTCTCCTAAGCTAGAACGCCCGCAGCGCAGACGGCAGCCACCTCCTTACTTAGAGGACTACGCTGCCAGTCTACTACCTAGCTTTATACAGACGTTAAATGCGGAAAAAGCGGATAGTAAAAGCATGTCAAACCCTAACGACCAGGCGACCTTGCCAGTAGAGACCCTAGTGGGTTCTAACGTAACTGACCAAGCTCACGGGGGGGACCAGGAGGGACATGACATGACTATACCCCTCGACGACGTCAACGGGACGGTCCCCGGAGAGCTCCAGGATAAAGAAAGCGCTCCAGGGACGGAACCCGACCCACTACCAGAAGAGAAGCGCACCCAGGAGATAGACCTCCTCGGAGCGCGCCAGGAGAACGGATCTCCAACGAGCACTGCCAGAAGCCGATCACCTCCATCAGTGTCTTCCCCCAGCGAGGCGGACAAGATGCTGGCGCAGGCATTTATCGCCACCCTGGCAGCCTCCACTGAACGCGATCGACTCCGAGCACAGACGCTTAGCGAGCGCGAACATTCTTCCATGGAACAAGAGCGCCTCCGAGCGCAACACCAAAGTGAGCGCGAACACTCTACCATGGAAAGAGAACACCTGCAGGCTCAACAACTGAGTGAGCGCGAACAATCTGCAGACCAAAGAGAGCGCCTTCACGCGCAACTCCAAGCGCAAGCCCTTAGTGAACGCGAACACTCTGCGACCCAGCGAGAGCGCTTCCAGGCGCAGCAAAGGAGTGAAGACGACCGCATACGCCTGGAGACCAGACGCCTCCAGACGGAAGAGAATATTGAAAGAGACCGCGCCGATGCCCAGCGCGCCGCCGCCGTTGCACAGCGCGAAGCCGCCAATGCACAGCGCGACGCAGCCCAAGCCCAGTGCGAAGCAGAGCGCGACCTCGCTCACATCAAGCGCGAAGCCGAGCGCGACTGACTACAAGCGCAGATAATGGAGCAACTGATTGCCAGGGCGACACCCCCTCTCTCCGCACGGAGCTCCAGGGCATCGTCAAGACAAGGGTCTAGGGCACCTTCCCCTACCCGACCAAGCGACCCGGAGCCCGGCCAACAGAAAGAGCCTATACACGTCTCCGAACCCCCTCCCCGACCGGTCCATGCGAGACCCAGCAACCGGGAAGAACCGGCCTATGCCGCCGAGAGACTGAATAGACGACTGCAAGATCTAGAAGACCTAGCAGAGGAAGAGGAAGAGGAAGAGGAGGAAAGTCAAGCCCACCAGCAGCATCGTACTCCACAGGACCAGGAGGTCCAGTACAGCCCAGACTTTACCCCCGAGGCCCTGCGTTACAGACCCCCGACTCAACTCAAGGGTGAGTTTGACGCAGCGCCAGCCCCGAGGAACAGCACCTGGGTACCCGGGCTTTGGTACCCACCAAGTACCAGCCCACGACGACACGTACGGGGAGACTCGCCCAGGAGGCCTCTCCCCCAACGCTCACCGATGTGCCAGCCATCCATGGCATCGTACCTTGGCACACCGACGTTCCCGGATTTCACACACGAGGACAGAGCACAGTACACGGAACTACGGATGTGCTTAGAGACTATGATGTCCGATGTCCCCGATGAGACGTACAAATATGCTATCCTCCTCAAGCACCTGAAGGTGCCCAGAGCGCATAATATAGCGCTGGCATATTCCAACTCAAGTACCCCATACACCGCGGCTCTAGTAGCCCTCGACCAACGTTATGGACGCATATGGGACTACGTGATACAAGAGATAAGGAATATTGACCGTCTCCCCCCAGCCACAGACAATCGCTCATTGGATGACCTCTCTATCAAGGTACAATCCCTGGTAGGGATGCTGGGGGCACAAAAGGAAAAGGGTAGGCACGAACTGTACGCTAACTCTAATGTTGAAAGGATATTAGAGAAGCTTCCTCCCGCCCGACAAGAGCGCTTCAGGTGGCAAAGAGACCACCGTGATCCCAACGGTCCCGAGCCATCCCTCCTAGACCTGGCCGACTTCCTCGCGAGAGAAGTCAGCAGCCTACGACTGGATACGTTCGTGCGGAGTGGACCAAGCCCCAGAGAGGGACCCCGGAGATCCAACGATAACCGCAGGCTGGTGACCGTCATGCACCAAGCCGAATCAGTACCGCGTAACAAGAACCACAGCACCCCCTCGACGAAAGAGAAGTGGAAGATTGTATGCCAGTACTGCAAGAAAGAACATTGGCTGTCACACTGTGACACGTTCAAGAAGATGACCGCCGACGAGGTGAGTCAATGGATAAAGTCCAACCGCCGCTGTTACCGCTGTGCGCGCAGCCATATGGCAGCCGAGTGCCGCTTGAAGAAGAGGTGTAGTCGGTGTGACGGAGCCCACTTGGACGTCTTGCATGACAGTAACAGGAAGAAACCCGCACCCTCAAGCAGCACCAGAGTAAGCGTCATGTATATTGACCCCGCCAGCAGCGGGGGCTCCCGGGTGCTCTTGAAGGTGGTCCGAGTGACATTAAGCTACGAGGACAAGGTCATGGACACCTACGCCGTCCTTGACGACGGGTCAGAAAAGACTCTCCTCCTCGCATCCGCTGCGGCCCAGCTGGGTCTGCGGGGGAGCGAAGAAACGATGACGATTCGTACTATAAGAAGAGACCTGAAGACGATAAAGGGTGAGCACGTCTCCTTCACTATCGCAGCAAGCGGGCAGCCAGAGAGGCGGTATAGGATCACTAACGCTTTCACCAGCCAAGACATAGGCCTGTCGCGGTACACCTACCCCATCGCCAAGCTGATGGACAAATACGTGCACCTGCGTCAACTACCTATACCGTTCATCGACGGCGCCACCCCGACCCTGCTCATAGGATCCGACCACGCACACCTCATCGTCCCGACGGACCGGGTCCACATTGGGCCCAGAGGCTGTCCAGCAGCAGTCGAGACCCGCCTAGGATGGACACTACAAGGCCCCCTCTCCAGGTCTCCCAACCGAACAGCAGCCACTCGCTGCCTCCACTCCAGAGTGACAGAAGAAGACACCACCCTCTTACAGCACGTCGAGAGGCTATGGACACTAGAGACAATGCCCTTTAAGAACGAAAAGAAACACATTCGTTCCAAGGAAGACATTTATGCTATAGCCCTCCTCGAGCAGGGGACAAAGAGAGTCAAAGTCAATGGAGTGATGAGATACGCAACTCCACTCCTGAGGCGAGAGGGTATGCCTACCTTCCACGCCTCAAAAGAAGCGACGGAGCGATATCTACTGAACACCGAGCGGCGCCTAGCCAGAGACCCCGCTCAAGCCACTGTGTACCGCGCTGAGATTGATAAGCTAATCACAGCGGGACACATAAAGAGAATTGACATTCAAGAGGCCGATCAGACGACCGAATCATGGTACGTGCCCCACCACAAGGTCCACCACAACGGCAAGGATCGTATTGTGTTTAACTGCAGCTACCAGATCGGATCACAAAATCTGAATAAAGAGCTCTTGCCCGGCCCAACACTCGGCCCCTCTCTACTAGGCGTGTTGCTACGTTTCCGCCAGAACAAGGTGGCCATCAGCGGCGACATCAAAGGGATGTTCCTGCAGGTGCGACTAGTGGAAGAGGACAAGCCCCTGCTGCGGTTCTTATGGAGAGAGAGGATCGGGGATGAGCAACCATCCATCTATCAATGGGAAGTCCTCCCTTTCGGAACCACATGCAGCCCATGCTGTGCTACGTTCGCACTGCAAAAACATATCGCAGAGGACCCAGCAGCTGACGAGGAGGTCCGACAAAGTGTAGAAAAGAGTTTCTACGTGGACAACTGTCTGCAAAGCGTCTCGACGCCAGAAGAGGCAGAGGCCCTCCTACTCAAGCTCCGCGCCTCCCTGATCAAAGGCGGCTTTGATCTCCGGCAGTGGGCCAGCAGCGACCCTCAAGTACTGCGCAGCCTCTCCTCAGAGGATAAGGCAGCAAGCAGCGAGACCTGGATGGCGACCATCCCAGGTGAAGCCCAAGAAATGACATTAGGACTAGTCTGGCGCTTCAAAACAGACTCGCTCCATTATAGACACACACCCCTGACCAAGGAGCAGGGAAGGTCGATTTCACTACCGACCACCAGACGGAGTGTATACAGAACACTCGCCAGACAATATGACCCGTTGGGATGTATTCTACCTTACACCACCAGGGCAAAGATGATTGTACGAGAGCTGTGGGACAAGGACCAGGGCTGGGACGACCCCATACCCGACCACCTTGCTTCCACATGGAGAGAGTGGGAAACAGAACTCAGCTCGCTCCCAGGTGTCAACATACGCCGCAGCTACTTCCCACCCACAGTGCGGCTGGAGACGTGTCAGATGGACCTGCACATCTTCAGCGACGCCTCCGAAGTAGCCTACGGTTCGGTGGCCTACTTGCGGGCCCGAGAGGAGGGAGGAGAAATACATACCGCCTTCATCCTGGCTCGTTCAAGAATAGCCCCCCGCAAGCAACAATCGATCCCGCGTCTAGAGCTCTGCGCAGCCCTAGTAGGAGCGCAACTCGCCACGTTAATCCAACGTGAACTCACCATCCCGGTGCAAAGAACAATCCTGTGGTCAGACTCCATGACCGTACTCACATGGATCCAGTCCGATTCGTGTAGATACAAGGTCTTCGTGGGAGTCAGAATCACAGAGATCCAAGATTTAACAGAATCAGCATGCTGGAGGTACGTGGACACAAAACAGAACCCAGCAGACGTCATCACACGGGGAATGTCCCTGGATGACCTCACACGTCACAATCTCTATAGTGACGGTCCCGAGTTCCTCAAGCTCCCGGAAGAAGAGTGGCCTACACCCACCCCACGGGAGGCTAGTCAAGAGGAGGCAGAGATGAAGAAATCTATGTTCTGTGGGTTGACGCACACACCAGTCCCCACAGATCCCAACATAGATGACTGCCCTACCCTTGAGAGTGCGCAGTTAAAGACATTCCTGTGGCACCACCCTGAGGTTCCCTCCACTACTGACATTAATGCAGCTAACTACGAAGAAGCAGAACTCCTTCTGCTACAGCGAGCCCAAAGAGACTCGTTCCCCGACGAGCTAGACTGTCTACAGGGATCAAAGCCAGTCCCGTCAGACAGTAGACTGCTCCACTTGGCCCCTGAGCGCGACGCCCATAATCTCATCAGAGTGGGTGGTCGTCTGAGAAGGGCCCCAGACTTAACGGATGACGTCAAGTTCCCGATAGTTCTCAACAGCCGACACAAGGTCACAGAGCTCATCATAAAGAAATATGACGAGGACGTGCACCACGCCGGGGCAGAGAGAGTCTTCGCTGAGATCAGACGTCGCTATTGTATACTGCAAGGAAGAGAAGCAGTACGACGCTTCCAGCGGACCTGTCTAGACTGTCGCAAGTGGCGAGCACAGCCCAGTATACCCCGGATGGCTGACCTACCCCCCTGTCGCCTCCGACTCGGCGACAAGCCCTTTCACTCCACCGGTATGGACTGCTTCGGCCCGCTGTATGTTAAGAAAGGAAGAGGGACGGAGAAGCGGTGGGGTATTGTATTCAAATGCATGACCACCCGAGCGATACACATAGAACTCCTTCCAACCATGAGTACGGACTCATTCCTTATGGCCTTCCGGAGATTCACAGCGCGGAAAGGAAAACCGTCTATATTATTGTCTGATCACGGGACAAACTTCAAAGGCGGAGAAAGAGAGCTGAGAGAGAGCTTCCAAGCTATGGGCCCAGAACTTAAGACCCACCTCGCTCCCTCTCAGATTGATTTCCAGTTTAACCCCCCGAATGCCCCTCACTTCGGGGGAACTTGGGAACGAGAAGTACGTTCAATAAAGACAGCCCTGTACGCCGTGCTTGGGGCCCAGACCGTGGCGGAAGAAGTCCTCACGACAGTCCTCACGGAGATCGAGGGAGTATTGAATTCAAAGCCCCTCGGTTACGTCTCAAGTGATGTAGCAGATGTCGACCCAGTCACCCCCAACACTCTCTTGATGGGGCGGCTGGACCCCGCGCTCCCACAGACAGTGTACAGACCTGAGGAAGCGAACGGCCGAAGAATGTGGAGGTACAGTCAAGTATTGGCTGACAAGTTTTGGAACAGTTTCCTCCTCCACTATCTACCGTCTCTACAGACCCGCCAGAAATGGGTAAAAGAAAGAGACAATTTGACGGAGGGCACAGTCGTCATGATTATCGACCAGTCACTACCCCGAGCTATGTGGCCGGCCGGCCGCGTAAGCAAAGTGATCACTGGTGCCGACGGAAAGGTCAGAGCGGCAGAAGTGCTCGTCCAGGGACGGACATACACCCGACCCGTGGCGAGGCTGATAGAGTTGCCAAGGCTCCCCGACTCTCTTAATGACGACCATGACCCCCTGACTTTGTGAATTGCCCTACTCCTCACAACGGACATTGAGTAGTGGACAAGGCGGTTAATCTGTCTCTGCTTATCTAATTAGGTGCGGACTAATTAGGAGGCGGCTGTTACAAAGGGTCAGATTAAACCGAATATATATATTTATTACTTGAGATATATTGTATAATATTTGTATATCGTCTGATATCCCTTGTATATTCTTTGTACATATACACGGAATATCCCTTTACCTAGGTACAGGCCAGACCATAATATTCGTTCTCCTATTGGACAGCGACCCCCTAGGCGCCACGGCCATACCCCCAATGTCTAGTTCAAAGTCACAGCTAAGACATGTCTCAACATGCCCAGGTTTGCGCAGTAATACGAGACAGAAATAAGGTTGGCACTAGATTATTCACCTTACGTATAAATACGGCGCAGGTGGATACAGCAGTTAGTTACCCCAACAAGTTGAAGCCTTCACCACGATACAACGTGCTGTGAAGTGGGCCCGTTTTGCCCCTAAATAGAGCCTTGAGACCGCGTGCGAATTGATAGCTAAAGTGTCAGAGTTTAACGCTGTATCGTCGAGTTCGACTTATTCTATTATAAAGTAATAGTCTATTATGTATAGTGTATCGTGCGGCTACCGTTCTACAGTGACCAGCATTACCACCGTTTCATCGTACCGAGCTAGTGCGCTTATCCAGGCTGGGCGGCCTAACCTTGTCCAGACGAGAACCGTGTGGATATGTACACTGGATAACCTACACCGACGAATGCAGAGCCCTTTTCGGCTGGATTATATTGCTTTGGTCCTGTGGCTGCTGGAGCAGAGAACCGTCTACCCCCACTACCGTGTGGGATCTACCCTGTGAGGAGCCCCGTCGAGCCCGCCTCTAGGACTCAGAGGCTGGCTAGCTTTCATCCATGCTGCAGTGCATACCAGAGTATAGCTGTTGCTTTGTCTAAGGACCAAGGGATTATTGCACCATCTCCTGTACCTGGAGTCTCTTTATTCCTCGTTGATCCAGACTTTTGCTCCCGACAATTCCTCTCCCCTGCTGGCTTACAACCGGAGGGAACCCCCTTAGTATCTCCAGCTGACCTACAAGTGTGCCTTATATAATTCTTATGCTACAGGTGGTATTAATTATCCCCATCGTAATATGCTCATGGACTTACGCTCTTGACCTATTCATGCACATTCTTCGCCATACAAGCGCGACTCTAATTCTCAATACTGTAATCTAATATTGCTGCTCTTCTAATAAATATTCCAAACAGGACTTTCTTTATAGATCATGGTATATTATTAAAAAAAATTGATCGATGTGGTATTAGAGGAACAGTTCTAAATTGGTTGGAAAGTTATTTGGAAGACAGGAAACAATTTGTACAAATTAACAAACATAGGTCATCATTGATGAACATAGTCTGCGGAGTACCGCAAGGGTCAATTTTGGGTCCGATACTGTTTTTATTATACATTAATGACATATGTAGAGTATCATCAATCATGAAATTCATCCTTTTTGCAGATGACACTAATATAATTTGTTCGGGGCAAAATTTGCAGGATCTTTTACAGGTGATCACACAGGAGTTGATAAAGTTAAAAAAATGGTTTGATGAGAATAAATTGTCGTTGAATTTGAGTAAAACTAAATTAATGTTATTTGGAAAGCGAAATAGTGATTTAACAGTGAAAGTTATGATAGACAATGTATGTATTGAAAGAGTAAAGCAAACCACATTCCTGGGTGTAATCATAGATGACAGGATATGCTGGAAACCTCACATCAGTCATGTAAAATCCAAGATGGCCAAAAGTGTGGGGATTATGTATCGAGCCAAGAATTTTGTCAACCAAAGGTCACTTCTCATCCTCTACCATGCACTTGTAGTCCCATATTTAAATTATTGTCTGGAAGTATGGGGAAATACTTATCGTTCCAATATATCACCTCTTTATATTCTGCAAAAAAAGGCCATAAGGATTGTGTACAGTGCTAAGTACAACCAACACTCTACACCATTGTTTTTACAAGCATCAGCTTTTAAATTATGGGACTTGATCAAAATTAAAACTGCCGAAATCATGTTCAAAGCTTCACATAACTCTCTTCCAACCCCCATCCAATATCGGTTCACTGAGAGGGTAGGAACCAGGAATTATAATCTTAGAGGGAAACAGAAACTACAGCAACCGGGTGTAAGAACCACTCTAAAATCTATGTGTATATCTGTTTGTGGAGTAAAATTATGGAATGGATTGGACGAGGACGTTAAACTGAGTAAAAACATATACCAGTTTAAAAGAAAGTTAAAAAAAGGAATATTGGAAAGGTATAAGGAGGAGGGTGAACATGATGTTTGGCATTAAAAGGAGTATGTATATAAAATATGCATTGACTGGTCAGACTCATGTGTGTCTTGTTGAGATGTAGGGGGATGTGGGAAGCGGAGCTGTGTTACATGTTGTATGTAGAGAGGGTGATGGCCGGGGTGTGGGGAATGGAAGTTCACAGGATTGGCTTCTTCCATCCCACTTTTCAGACCATGGGTGGTGTCTGTTGTTGCTGTTGTCTATTGTTTTGTGGTGGTTGTAGTGTTGTTTTGTGGTTGTTTTGTATTGTATAGGTTGTATGGTTTGAAATGAAAAATGAAACTGATACTGATACTTGTTTAGTTTAAGACTAGGGGGCAGGTAACCATAAGATTTATTCTTCTTCCTGCTCCTTTTGCCCATGGTAGAACTCTATTTATGATTTTGTATGAAAACTGTATGATTGTATTGCTTCCATGTGGCAAATAAAAATTCTGAATCTGAATCTGAATCTTTGTTAAGCCGTGTTATTGTGTGGGTGTTCATCACATATACCTGTGTACTGTATGGCCAGTAATTAAAGTACATAACTCAGTAGTGGTTTAATGATACCATACTTTCAATACAGTCAGGGAATTGTACCCCTCAGTTACAGCATTGATTGATTGATTGATTTAAAACTTTATTAACAGATTGCAGTACGGCTCAATAGCCTCGCCGACAAGTTAAATGCATAATCTATAGGCAAATTTTAAGTCCCTCATTACCCCAATCAATCAATCAGATTATATTTCTTTAAACGTGCCCTGCTGGCAGTAGGTTCATGGAATGGATAATCAAATGAGATCTTGCTAGCGAAAATAATTAGTTCAACAGTTTCAGAATAAGGATACGGCTCTCTTATCCATTGATGGATGTATAGTTGATGTTTCATTTGTCTGCCACCGTGGTCTGATAGTCGAGCATTTTGTCTTTCACACGGACGACCCGCGTTCGAATCCCACTTCTTCTAGCTTTCTTTTTGAAATGTAAATACTTCAATTTGGTGCACGTTGAGAGCTATATAAAGAATGACATCCTCAATGCATGTAGATTTATAATATTTTAACTTAAAACTAGGCTACTTTTGCGTATAATCATTAATATTATATTCCAAAAAAATCATATTGGAAACGCGGGGTCTCGAACCCAGGTCGCCGGCTTGCCAGGAGTGAACACTGCCGTTGGACCACTGTGCCAGACGGGATATATCCATTGTGTATCCAAGACCATCAATGGACAAGAGACCCGTGTTTAGAATATTTTTCTTTTGAATGAAGTTTTATCTCTTTATTCTCAAATGCATTAATCCCAGTTACAATATCACAATAATGTGTGAGTGATGATACAATTCAACAATCCTCAGATTCCTCGTAATTCATAATCCACAAAAACCACAATCCACGCATAGACACTTCAATTTTATGCTTGAATGAAACACAATCCAGGCGCTCCCACAGCGGAGAATATGAAAGGAATCAGAGCCAAACGAGCGATAGGTTTCAATCATTGAAAATATCCCTGCAGGATTCACATTTGCAATGCTGCGCGTTGTTGAAATAACCACATAATGTGTACATCGCACCTAGCGAGCGCCACAGTATATATAACGTGCATTATTTAGGACAACGTGAATTTAGTATCAGCATTTTGGGTCTATTTTACATTTCAAAAGCCCCCTCTGGAAGAATGAAGAACAAAAACGTAATTCAGAATGGTATAATGCAGATCCTAGACTGTGAGAATCATTTCAGGAAGCGAGCTGTCATTTCTTTGCGGGGGCGTGGCCATGGTTCATCCAGCTAACTGAACTTAAGCCTGCTCTCGACCAGGCTCAAACTTTTTGATCTGTTGTCATGGTGATTTGGACAATCGAGCGCCGGGGAACAGAAAGGTCCGGCTTAGGCCTGCCACGATAAAAAATTTTGCTGGGCGATTAATTGCCCCCGAAAATATCGCGATAAGCGATATTATTGCGACCGGTTAGAGAATTTTTTTTTGAGAAATTTATTTCCCAAAACTTTTATTTTGAAGCCCACCGCTCCGTCTTTTCCGGTGTTTTAGACTTTTATTTTGAAGCCCACCGACCGGACCGGAAGTATTGTTGTTATTATCCTAGCTTGCTGATGCTGCTGGTGGACTGGGGCCAGCTAACGTTAGCTTGCTGATGCTACTACTACTTCGACATGCTGCTAATGGGCTGGGGCCAGCTAACGTTAGCTTGCTGATGCTGCTGGTAGATCGACATGCTGCTAGTGGACTGGGGCCAGCTAACGTTAGCTTGCTGATGCTGCTGGTAGATCGACATGCTGCTAGTGGACTGGGGCCAGCTAACGTTAGCTTGCTGATGCTACTAGTAGATCGACATGAGCTAATGATAAAACAAATGTTGAGATTGTTGGTGAACAACTAACTTTAAGTTAGTTTTAACGTTAGCTACTAACGTTAAAACGCTAACGTTACACTACAAATAACGCTACTTGGTTAAAAGGAGCAACACTATTGAGAAATGTAGTTAAGCTATGTGGTGTTGCCCCACGGAGCTCCTGTGCTGTGCTCTCTGCTCTGTAGTAAAGCCAGCGGCCCGCCTCCCAACACGGACAGTGACTGACAATGGGCACTGGTTCCGCCTCATTAAAACAAACGCGCAAATAGCAATTAATCGCGCCCGTCAAAATCATTGCATTAATTTTAATTATCGCGGCAATTAATCGATTTATTGCTTATCGCGGCAGGCCTAGTCCGGCTTAAGTCAGGCTATACTGGATATTATCCGGCTAACTCAGTTAGCCAGGTACGGGGAACGGGGCCCAGGAAACCAAATGGAGAGGATAAGCTGGATCCTTTTTTTTCTTAAGTTAGCTGCTCCATTAATGAAACTGGACTTTGAAGAAGAAGTCTTTATTTGTAGCACATTGCTACATTGTCATGCAGCGTGCACACACATGCGAGATGGGCGACACATACAGATACAGCCATTATGACTCTCCACCATACAGTACCGCGGTGCCAACGGGTTAATTTTGAGGTTGGTTGCTGTTCTGTTATATACCACCAGGAGGCGCAAAGTCTAGAAATATTTAATTCCTAGGCTGTCTGTAGAATCACTGCGCAATCACCAAAGATTTCTTCCAAATGCAGCCGTTAAAAACACAGATGCACACTAATACAAACATATATAGTCGTATTTATTATTATAATTATAAGAGAATAAGCATACGTCTGTGTGTGTGTCTGTCTGCCCAGAGGGCCGCCTGCTGCATCTTAACTCATTCACTGCCAGCCATTACCTATATCCCGTTCTCACTGGGCCATGCTTTAAAGATAGGGGTGCGTCACCTTGTTTGTAGAGCTATATCTATATTCTATATTATAGCGATGGAGACAATACTATGGTCATTTGATAGTCAGTATCTTCCGTCAAACATGCGTTATCCCGTGGTGAATATTCTATCATTTCAGAGTGATCCGGGCTAATTCCTGAAAAGCTGAGTTATAGGGCGCTACATGAATTCTGCTAAAAGCATTGGCGTTTCATCCCTGGACACGCTACTATTTCCAAATCAAATGTATATAATAGGTATTATGTGACGGCCGGGGCTCCCTTCCACTGGTCAAATGACTTACTCGTGAGTAGTACGCCCTTGGGTAAAGAAAAGCAAGGTCCACAGTGCAAAGTAAAGTTATCCAAATGGTTTATTTGATAAGTCTCTTTTACAGAAGTGATCCTAAGATATACTTTCCTAAGTATTCCGGTCAATACTACTACAAGGTAAGAAAACTGTATTTTCCCAGTCTCCAAATTCACTGCCGACTCGACACATGAAGACTCCTTCGCAATGTGGGAACCGCAACCGCACGTGTCATCATGAATGCATGAAAGGGGGGGCGGGGGTCGTTTTTTGATGCTTTGATCGCCAGTAACGGCATTCGTTTTGAACACCACACACGCTGATCAGATGGATCAATATGAAATCATCAGTTCAGTTCAGTTCAGTTATTTTTTATTTCGGGCTTTGGACACATAACAACGGTCATTCCATAAATCACCAAAGTTTTACCAGCTGCTATTGCAGCATTGTCCAATTGTCCAAAAAGGGCTAGGGAGAAGCACTAGGCTTGTCGGGCCCTACCCCTGAAGACTTACGTTTTTTTTTTTTTTTTTTTTTGTAAATTTTTTTTTTATTTACATACATACATAGTAGATACATAGTACACATTACAGTACACACATATAGTATACCTGCAGTATATAATAGTATATAGTACATAATAGTGTATACAGCACATATATAATGTGATGTGAGATATATAGTACATGATATATACAATATACTATAGTACCATAATATAATAGTCTATACTGCAAATATAGTTCAATATAATATACAAATTAATTATAATATGATTATATAATGTAATATGATATAGCGTACAATACAGTATCATACGTATTTTTTTTTATTAATATGCTATTAAAGCTATTCTTCCCTTCTGTACCTATCAAAAATAGATTTTTTTTGTCTAGATTTGAATTGATTTATGTTTTCACAATATTATTGTTCATCCTCTAGCTAGCCCATTCCACAGGGTGGCTCCGTAAGTCAGGATCAAGGATCAACCTTCCCTCACTATTGGATGCCTCAGAGCATTCCCAGGGATAGCTTACAGTATTTAGCGTTAGTAGGTTAGCTTAGTTAGAGTTAGCAGCTAACATTAGTTAACCTCTTAAAGCCCTAGCCCTATTTTCAGAAAATCCGCCAAAAAATACATACCTAAGTAAATGGAAGATTGCTCCACTTCTACAAGGACCATTTGCATGTTCCTGGTATCATCATGTCTGCCAACCAAACACATTGCTCTTGACCTGTTGTTTATCATTCTTTTTAATTTAAAATTTTATTTTAATTTTTTAATTTTTTGATGTTTTTTTAATAAAAATAAAATATATATATATGTGCTATGATTGTTTGGTTTGACGGAGCTAGATCGTGATTTGTTTGTTTGGAGGAATATGGAATTACATGTTCAAAAATTTACTTTTCATTCATTCATTCATTCATTCATTAATTCATTAATTCATTCATTCATTCATCTATGGATCTCATGGAATGTAATTCCCAGTGTCAGAAATATTGCGTCTGTTACTAAGCTTGAGTAAATTGTGATGAACCAACGGAGTATATAAATGTTCTTTTTTAAATTTTTATATATATATATATATTTGACTGTGAATAACACCATGCTAAAAATGACCAGACATGAACAATTGCCACTGAGCCACAATGTACAAAAAATCTAAGCAAATGAATAAAGGGCAGATGATTAAACAGGAGATTTTGTAGAGACAGTACTGAATTCTGCCATCCGGACAAATGCAATTTGAAATATGATTATAGAATATAGAAGATCAGGCCTATAAATGATGTTATTATGGCCAAGTCGCACATCTATGGATCGGGCCAAATCCAGTTCAATCTGGATTTAGTACCACCAGGTGTCCCTGACAGGGCAGAACAAAATTTTAATGAAATCTACTGTAAGTACAGTTACTTTTTTATAATGTAAATTTCTCCGCCATTTTCCATCAGATTGCAACGCCATTTTTTGCTAGACGTTCACAGAAATGTAGAGAAACTAACTGTTACTGCATTCTATTTTTTATGGCATTAAGGTTATATTACGTCATAGCTTACGCTCTGCGCTCTATGTGGAACATATCCTATAACAGCCTAAATACTGAATACATTTCTCCACATGTACCTGTACACACCCATCCGCCTGGCCACACCCCCATCCGCTCCTCTACATAAGCAGGGGTGTGGCCATACTAACAGCTCCTTCCCTATTTTCACCACCGGCAAGTGTATGTATACACCATTGAGTTTAGTGACCGAAATAGTTGTTGGAAAGGAGCTATGTTGAAGAGAAGGAGCTGCATTGACATTATATCTTTGTTTTCTCTCTCACTATTTTCGAGGAAATACAGCGATAATGTCTTCGCAACCGGACTGTCTAGAAGATGATGATCATTCTGACTTCCACCGGCGCTTCGTATTAGGGGCTTACGTCACTGAGCAATCCTCGCCGGCATTACCTCCGGCTCTGCAGTTGGACACTTTGCTTGGGAGGCGCTCTGCCGTGTGACGGCCTCTCTGGGGCGGGTGATGTTTTTGCAACGCGGGCACCAGGTGTGTTGATTGTGGGGGGAACACAGCTTACGAAGGTCCGGCTCCAGGCTGGTATCCTTTTTCGCTGGCACTTAGCGGCGTGGAGGGGGTTCTGGTTTGATGCGCACGTTAACATGAGCTCCTTATCGAGAGCTTTGTTTTCCTGGGACCGTGATTCCAAATCTGCGGTTCAATTCCTCGGGTCTCTGGACAAACGGATACCCACTGTCGCCGTGCTGGCCCCGTTAAAAAATAAATGAAAAGCACCCGGTGCGAGGGAGGTGAGCTTGGTGTTTCATTATGAGAATATCTCCATGCTCAAGTCGGCTATAGTCCGCGAGGGACTTGTTGCCGGCACCGCTGTGTTTGGTAAACACCGTTCTGAAGAGGGACGTGTGTTGCCTTCTTTTTCCCTTCTCTCTTCGGATGAGAAGAGGAAAAGACAGCTGCTGTCTGAAGTGTTGGCCTGTATTGTTTTTCTCACGTTGTACAGTTTTCAGTGGTAGCCGCTTAGCTTGCTTCTGCGTTAGCTAGTGGTTAGCGATAGCCGGGTTGAGCTAACTGTTAGCCAGTTAGCTGTTTAGCTACGACGTTAGCTACCCGTTTTCGCTCGGCTGGGAACGTTAGCTTGATGCTATCAGTTAGCCTAGAGTTAGCTGTTAGCTTGTGCTACAACCATTGGCATTAGCCGTGAGAATGGCAGGCCCTGGCACTCTGACTACGACATCATCTTTCAAGTTCAAGTTTCAAGTTTCAAGTTTCTTTAATAGTTGTCATACAGAAGTACAGAATACTTTTATACAAAATGCTTCTTACTGTTACGCTCCAGAGACTGTGCAAGACAAGATAAGTATGAAATAAAATAACATAGTATAGCATGTAAATTAGAAGTAAAAAAAATGAGGTCACAGTGTTCAGTTTAGACATATGTACAATGTTCGATGAAGAATAGACGTAACTGAGTTACCATATAATATACAATACTGTGCAGTGTACTAATATACAATACTATATAGTGCAAGGCAGAAATGGGATGAGGTGCAATTTAGGTACAATTTACAGTAGGTGTACGAGTTGTAGTGCAAATCCTTTATCAAAAAATATAAAGTGTGTTTGTGTGATCTAAAGTGTGGAGAGTGGGTGCTGCAGTGTGTTGTTTGTTTAAGTGAGTGTGTGGGTGTGTGTGCTGTGTGCATTTGATGGTTGTTGCATAGTGTTTATTGTTCGTTTAGCAGCCTGATGGCCTGGGGATAGAAGCTTCTTCTGAGTCTTTCTGTGCTCGCCTTAAGACTCCGGTAGAGACTCAGACAGAAGATGTAGTCGGGCCTGCACCATGACCGGCTGCAGGAGGGGGGCGTCTCGCCTTAAGACTCCGGTAGAGACTCAGACAGAAGATGTAGTCGGGCCTGCACCATGACTGGCTGCAGGAGGGGGGCGTCTCGCCGGAGCGAGGCTCCGGCCATAGCTTCTTTTTGCCCCGCCAGCGAGAGGCCTTTCGTCAACGTGGAGACCTGTGTTGCGGCCTTTCGCCCTGCGTTCCTTGGTGCAGGTAAGATGTCCATTGGACATTACCCCACTCTTCCTTCCTTCCCCTCCCGAATGTTTTGTTAATAACGATGTTTTTTTCCAGGCAAAACATATGTTACTTCACTACATTTGGAGATACGACATGTGCTGTGTGTGAATTGTCTTGGTCGCTTGTATAGCTTGGGTAGCATTGGCCAAAGGTTTTCTCTCTACCTAGAATCAGCGTTGTTTTTTACGTGAGTAAAAATGAACTGGGTTTTTGTTGTATGATGATAAGTTGTGTGTGTTCATGTAACGTTAGACAACGTGGCTGAGCCTACAATACTGTGCATAGTGGCATTTTGATCAAGGGATGAGTCCCTCTCTAAGCTTGTTATTCTTACTTGAGGGTAATGATGACAATAACAAGTGGCAAGGTTTTTTCACACATAAGCTGGGCTGTGCCTGTTCAAACAAGGTCTTCGGCTGTGCTGGCGTGCATGATGTAAAGCTTGCTCTACACATTGGCGTCGTATCAGGGGTAAGGTGGTAAGGGGTGGGTTTTCCCCGATTTTCCCCTGGGCCCCCTCCTCCCCTCAAACATGTGCTTCTGCTGGGGTTGTGCTCTTGCTTAGAGAGGCAATTTTTTTCAGAAAATTGTTTGGTCGCTGTCATGTGGACTTATCAAGGCCTGTGACCAGTACTTAATCAAGGACTTGTGTCTTCTCTCGTCATGAAAAACGGCGTTCCTCTTACAGTGGTGAGAGTGTACTTTTGCCAGTTTTTTGTTGTGATGGAGGGTTGTGTGTATCGTTTTCACGTTTAAGATCCACAACTGGGTTAGGTGTTGGCCTACAGAAGTTACATGTGTAAGCTCTTGTACCAGGGCCCTTGGCCCCTCTCTTGGTCTGTGTTTTTTCTTCCTTTAGGGTAAAGGTGTAAAAATTCAGGTGGCAGGTTCGCACATGAGCCTATGTGAAGCTGTTACCTTGAACAGGTATACATGCGCTTCATGTAGCACGCTATGACTGGTGTCATGGCTCTGCTTTGTCATTGCATCGTATCAGGGGTGAGGGGTCATGGGGGGGTGAACTGATAAACCCTCCCTCCCCTTTTTTCTGATTGGTCAGGGGGTTGGACCTCCTGTCCTTCGGGTTTCCTGTCACGCTGTTGGGTCAGCGCATCACAGGGTAGGGAGAGGGGGGGGGGGGGGGAGTTCCCTGGTCCCACGCCATATTTGGGCAGGTGGGTCATGGAATTCCCCCCACCATAGAGTATGTCACTGGGCGTGTTTCTATTGGTTGTGAGACTTCCATGAGTTCTTTTCAGGCTCCATGTTGTGGACCTCTGTTATTGTCAAGATGAGTTATGTGGTGCGTGAGAACTTAAAAACAAGTTCTGCTCTGCGCTCTGTTGCATATGTCTTGAGCTTGGTCACGTAGCTCAATGTTACATTATCTTTTCAATTATTACTCAAGTGGGAAGTCTCTCTTGGCCAGCTTCCTGCCGCTCTCCCAGGCGGCTTGGAGGGAACGTTATCTGGGTTCTTGTTAGAATTACCATTGATATGTTTTGGGTCTCGAAGTGTACATAGTGGTGGCCCTGGGTGCTTCTGTGTGGAACCACGCATGGGCTTGCGCGCCTTGGTTGCTCATCATTGAAACAGCGTTTTTATGGGGCAACTACGATGGAGTTTGTCTCTGCCGAGCGCCAGTGTACTAGGTTAGTCTCGATGAATTCTCGTTCATCTCTGGGCGGAGATAACGGAATAGATCAAAGCATTGGCAGAGGGGTCTCACGCTTCTGGGGTGGGCCACCGGGCGCGGTGCTTTTATAGTTCTGACCGTCTTGGTGGCGCCCTCTGTGATGTTTTAGATCGACACGCGTACCTGCCCCTCTTAGGACTGGGGATGGTGGCGTGATTAGGATACGGGACTGGTTCTGGTCGCGCTGGACCAGGTCAGTTAACCCGTTGTCCGCCAGGGCGCAGATCTGCTGTTCTGGTACCCTGAAGGACTTATGCTTTTTCGGGGGAAAAATGCCGGGTTGGCCCGGGCGTTGCAGGGGTTGATGTTATGGAGGTGTTCGTGGTTATGTCACTGCATATTATCCTTCACTATTGCTTGGTCCATATTGTGTTGTATACTTGCGCTGTGCTAAAGGAGCCTGGTCCTTCTCCATTCTTTTTTCGCCCCTCTCTTCTCCTGCTTGGCGGGGCTGGGAGGGGGCTGTCGAGGTGGTTCTTATACCCCTCTGGCATCCCTGTGTACGTCCGGTCCGCCGGGCCCAGGTCCAGACTAGTTCTCGTCGACCTGTTGGCCTGGGTTAACCCCTTCTTGAGAACTGAAACACTTGTACTGCTGTATAGCCGGTGTATACCCGCAGTTGTGTTTTGGAGTTTTTTCTTGGGGGGGTTATAGGGACAACCGCCTCCTGTTAGGTGGTAGCGGCGTCGACTCTCGGGTTAGGCTGGGCTTGACCCCGTCTGCCTGCGAGTGTGCCCCCGCACCTTTCATGATGTCTGCCGATCGTGTCAGCCTTCTCTGCCTCGGCCCCTCTAGAGGGTGTTTTTTTTGTGGAGGCTGCGACATGGTGCACAGCATACCGTACGCCCCTTCCGCCGGGGTGCTGTTTTCAGCGGACCCCTTAGGCGCATGTCTAGTCCGCAGTGCTCCAGGCTCAGGTCGAGTCCTTTTGACCTGTTGCCTGGATTGAGGGATCAACCTCTTTGGGGGTTGTCTCCCCGGTGCACTGCCTGGTCCCGCTGTGGGGGTGTAGCCTCTTGAGTGCTTCAGGGCGGCGTGCTGTAGGGGGGAGGGGCCTGCTCTTGGATGGGCCCTGTCCGATACGCTGGCAATGTGGGGGGTGGTGTCACTAGTGACCGCCTGGTGGGGTCTCGATGCTGCGGCATCGTTGGCCTCACCAGGCCCTTTTTTCCGGGGGGGTCCAGTCCCTTCCTGGGGCTGGGTCCTCCTTCGCGCTCCGCTGCTACGGCCTTGCCACGGGGTTGGGTTCTTGACCTTGACCCCGTGATATTAGGGGTTGTAACAGGTTTTTTTTTCTTCCCGTTCGTTCCCTAGTGGCATGTGGGTTGCGCGCCTGTGTAGTCGTTGGTTCTTCTGTGGGAAGGTAAGTCCCATGGTCTGCTCACCCTGTGCGATGAGTTGCTAAACCCTCTTCGCACAGTCGGATCCGATTCCCTCCCGTCCTCCACTAGGGGGGTGCGGGGGCTCGGGTCCTCCCCGGTTCTGATGGTTGTGGGGTGCCTCAGCGGGTACATTTGTCGAGCTTCCGCTCTGCTCAGCTCCTGTGTTCCACATAGAGCGCAGAGCGTAAGCTATGACGTAATATAACATACGGTTATCCTATAACCATAGTTATATGAGTAATAGCGAGCGCTCTGCGCTGGACTCACTGAGGACCCTGTGGTCTTCGCCTTCGGTGGTGAAAGACTTGGGAAGGAGCTGTTAGTATGGCCACACCCCTGCTTATGTAGAGGAGCGGATGGGGGTGTGGCCAGCCGGATGGGTGTGTACATGTACATGTGGAGAAATGTATTCAGTATTTAGGCTGTTATGGGATATGTTCCACATACTCATTATAACTATGGTTATAGGATAACCGTATGTTCAGGTTTGTTCCATCCGTCAGATATGATCCCAAAAATAAAAAGATTTTATGAGCAAACTAAATTCGTAGATTGGACTTTTGAAACCGGTCTCGATTGTTCTTTACATAGCATCCACGCTGTGTATTCAAGCTGAGAACAAAGCACAGTTTTTTTTCTCTCGCCTCCCCTTCACCTAGAGACGAAAGTAACCTGGTGCAACCCGAGCACCCCTACTGGTTGATACCGTTAACTATTTAATTGCCAGACCCGATATATATCGGGTTAACTCGCCATGCGTTGGCTGCCAGACCCGAGATATCTCGGGTTTTGGTAGTTTTTCCTTTTTTTCGATATTTTTATTCATCCAGGGACCTTAGTGTTACCATAGGGAATGAGTCGGAGATCGCCAAAGTGAAATACCGGCCGCATCCAGGTAGACGGCGGTATCGAGCACCCTTTGAAACCTTATATCTTGCCCTGTGTTACACTCAAATGTCTCCGGGCGCAGTTTTCTGGGTCGGGCGAGACGAGCGGTTCTCCCGGTTGCATTGAAGCGCTTCAAATGCCACCGATCCATATGTTGCGGTTGGGTTATGTCTTGGACCAAATGGACATCGGATGGACCAGATGGCAATCAAATAATTGGAATATTATTTTTGGAATACTCCCGATCTGACGTAAATTCTAGCTTGATTGTGCAATGTTATTATACCGATCCAGCTGATCAGCTTTTTAGTGTTCAATACGAATGCCGTTACTGGAAATCAAATAATCAGAAACGAACCCTCCCCTTTCATGCATTCATGATGAAACGTAATACCTATTATATACATTTAATTTGGAAATAGTAGCGTGTCCAGGGATGAAACGCTAATGCTTATGCAATGCGAATAAGGGATCTAGGTGAAAGTTGACGAGCGAAAACCAGAATCACACTTCAGAATTAATGGCCGTGGATGAGGAAATGGATTTTGGAGAGGTTTTTCTTTTGTAGCAGAGTTTACCCGGATCTCTCTCAAAGACCCATTTCTGAATGGATTTTTATAAAATTTGGACCTGTACTGTGTTTTCCAGCGTATACCTATTTTTTTATATATATCATTTTTTATATTGCAACCACTACAGACAAATTCAAGTTCAACTCAAGTTCAGACCTCTGTTACTCTACTTCATTAGCACTAAAAGTGATTTTCCTTTTTTGCATTAGTAACTTCAGAATGTTATCTTTCAAAAGAGACCAGGCTCATGCATGTGCTATAAGTATAAAGCTAAGCTTTGCAGTATGCAGTCCTCAAGTTCAAGTTAAAAAGTGGCCACTTTTCTGGGTGCCTGTTAAGAGGTTAACTGTAATTTTACTATTCTGCTTCATGTATTACATACCTTTGGTTGTTTGTTTGATGTGTTTTATTTATTTCCCTTATCTCTGTGACATCCGTCTCTTTTCTATTTTATTAAAGAAAAATGTTGGACACTTTCCCTATTACCCTTCGAGAGGCCTTTTTGTCCTCTCGCCAGGCCATCATTGTAAATAAGAATTTGTTCTTAACTCATTGACTGCCGGGGATTAGCCTTGGCCCTGATTAGCCACTGCCACGCTTTAAAAGATAGGAGTGAGTCACCTTGTTTGTAGAGCTATAACTATATTCTATATTCTAGCTATGGATACAATACTATGGCCCATTTGACATCGAGTATCTATCTTCTACCGGCAACATACGGGTCCCTGACATTGAATATGATATTAAAATCGAGAAAAAAAGGAAAAACGATCTAATAACGTATACGCGGTTGCCGTTCAACGGTTGTCCGCCAAACACGTATATAAACGTGGTTGGCGTCCATTGAGTTAACTGACCTGCCTGGTTAAATAAAAAGAAAATTAAATCAATTAAACATCAAACATCCTGACTTGGCTCTAACACTCCCTGCAGCACAGAACCGCTGTAGAGAAACTCAATTATGGGCCTATTTCATGTTTTAAGAGCTGGGTCAGGATTTCAACTCAAAAGTTGTCCAATGCGGTTTATGAGCGGAAGCAAAGTTTTGCTTTTGATGAGGTTTTATTCAAGTCCAATGTAAAACTCTTCCCTGATCTGGACATTGGCTATTTGTTCTAGATAGTCAGTCATAGATATGACCTTCGTGAGATGGTTGGTTGGCCCTCTGTGATATCATTTTCAAGGCCCTTACTGGTAAGCTAAATCTTATATCACATTATTATTGGAATGGAATGTTAGAACCTAGTGCAGAATTTAAGACATTTACCACTAATCATTGTACATGTTTTAATTGATTTGTTATCCTTGCTTTTGTCTAGCCTCGTCTTGTCTTATTGTTGTGATTTTATATACGGTGTGATTTATATGCTTTATTTATGATCGCTTGTCTTTGTATATAAACGTAACGTTTATTAGCGTAAAATTAGGGAAACCTCAGTTGCCTTTTGAGTATAAATAAAGGTTTGAAAGGAAATTAAATACCTGGAGCTGATGTTTGAGTATAGACATCTCCTGTTCCAGAGCCCATTGGACACGGCCTCTATCCCTGGCCAACTCCTCCGTCCTCTCGGTCAGAGCATCCACCTGAAGAAGATGAAGGAGAAAGAGAAGAAGAAAGTAGAGGTAGAAGATGGAAGAGGAGAAGAAATGTTGCCAGGTTTTCTGACCAGAAATCTTTTTTGCGATTGTTTTTGAGAGAAGAAAATATAAACAACTTGAGATCTGCCCCATATCAGGATCAGAAGATCTCTATAGGAAGATGTGCCCACTTTTTGCAGGCAGGAAGTGGTACCAGTATTTTACTATTGAGTCTAGTATCTGTTTAAATCCACCATATATTTATTTGACCCACTTTTAATGCTCCTCCATGCTCTCCTTCTCCAGGAGTAAAGAGGAGATGATTGATTGATTTTATTTATGGATCCAAAGACACAACAAATCCAAGGGATGACATGCAAAAGTGACAACACTTATTTCCAGCATGGTCCCCGATGTTCTGACCAAAGGACATATACAAATAAGTTATAACATATAAAACAACACATAAAGCAAAAGTCCAATACACCAAATCCATATTCTACATATCTAAAAACAAGTCAATATCATCCTGACTAAATACCATAAAATAGCGCATTTCATTATACCATCATTAAAACAACAATACAAGTATGACCTGACAGCTATTCGGCCACTTTACCCCAGAGATATGAGCGAACCTGACCTTTAAATATTCCTCTAGAACCCGACAGTTTTATCCTAAGTGGAAAGCTGTTCCACATTGAGATACCGGTGTAAAAAAATGAGCTCTGAACCATTTTTGACTTGACCCGCAGCACCGTACAAGAGCGAACACTGGCCCTGGTATCGTGTCCATGCTGCGTATGGACCATATTGATATGATACTTCAGATTAGGGATGCTCGATATTGGCTTTTTTACCGATACCGATATTCCGATATTGTCCAACTCTTAATTTCCGATACCGATATCAACCGATATCAACCGATACCGATATATGCAGGGTTCCCCCCCCCCAAAAAACTGAATAATTTCAGGTAACTAATAATTTCACTGGATATATATATAACAAATATTGTTATTGTTTTTTTCTTTTTTTAAACCGATAACGATATTTTCCGATATCACATTTTACTGCCGATATCGGCCGATAATATCGGTCGGCCGATAATATCGGACATCCCTACTTCAGATAGCTTGGGGCTGTACCATTTACTATGTTGAACATGTGGTTCAGTTTCACCTGTTCAACCCTGAGCAGGGATGTGATTGTGCCTTAAGAAAAAACCCTGAAAAAACAATTTTTTTTTTTTTTTTTTTTTTTAAATACTCCATTTGAATGAATGAACAAATTGTATTTGTATAGATTGAACTGTTCACAGGGAAGAGGAAGATGGGAGAGGAAAGGGACAAAGAAAATGAATCAAATATCTCAGTGTCCCCCTAAAAAAATTAAAGGGGGTCATCTTGACCCCTCCCAAGTCATCCTGGCTCAAACACTAACGTTAGGACCTTATCTTTTCTTCTTTGCAACCAGATTGTGCAACACCTGTAACTGCCTCCTCTGGAAGTCTTGCCTACTGCGAAGGGCTGCAGTTGGACTAATGGACTCTTTTGCTTTTCTTCTGCTCTCAGGTAGATTTTGAGAATGAAGGTGGTGACATTTCTCCATCTCAGCTTCTTGGATATGTCTAGGTTGGCTTCTGTACCTCATGCTTGTGAGTTTGATGTTTCTACAGAGCTTCACATTAACTGGACAATGCTTGCTCTCCCTTGAGTAGTGTTGAGTGGCAGACTGCTGCACTGCTTGCAAGTAACCTTCCCTGGTTGGTCAGTTTTACAAAAGCAATCAGAGTTAGTGTTTCCTAGTGTGTTGACGTCTTTACAGCATCTCGCGCCACTCAACAAAACTGCTAACATTATCGATAGCCAATGAAAATCTGTTATGCAAGAATAGCAGGTCTGATAAATGTTGCTTTCGCATTTCGCTTAGACCAGGTGGAAAAATAATCAAAACATACATAAAGCTCAATATTATAATTTTTTTTACTATATATATATATATATATTTTTTTTGTATATTAATATTTTTGTAACATGATTTTAGGTCAGACAAACCGGAAATCCGGTTAAAAACGGAGAAATCACATCCCTGCTGATGTGCACTGGTAGCAGTCCCACCTTTATGAATTCGGCACTTCCTACATGTGTTCTGGGAGGCACACCTAGTATGTACCGAATAGTGTTGTTTTGCATCACCTGAAGTTTATTTTTTAATTTAGTCGACAGACCACTGAACCATGCTGCGCTGGCATAGTCAAAATGACATTGAAGCAAGGAGGACACTAATGGCTTTTTAACAGCAAGTTCAAGTTTGCCTGCACACTTGGATAAAATGTTGGCAGCACTATTCTCACATGAGAGAGACTGCTCTAGTGTAAGTCCTAGGTACTTGACACTAGTTTTCCCTGTGACTACTGCTCCGTTACAGGAGACTTCCATGCGATCGACTTTGCCTAATCTCCTTGTTGTGCCAAAAAGGATCGACTCAGTCTTGCCTAGGTGAATGGACAGCCACTCTCTGGCACTTTCTAGCTCAGAAGTCAGAGCTCTCTCAAACTCCCTGACATCCCAACCTGGCACCAGAAGTGCTGAATCATCTGCATACAATAGTAGTTTACATTTCACAGATGCTGGCATGTCATTGACATATATCAGAAATAAAAGAGGACCTGAAATGTATCCTTGAGGCACCCCACATACAATGTCCAGAGGTTCTGATCTGACGCCTTCCACCTCACAGACTTGAGTTCTCCCTGTGAGGTAAGAAGTGAACCAACTGACAGCAGTCTGACTAAAACCCATGCACTCAAGCTTTGACGCCAATATAGCATGGTTCACGGTAGGGCTGTCCCCGACTAAGGATTTGGATGGTCGACTATGATTGGCCAAAATGTGCCATTAGTCGACTATTGGTTGACAAAAAAATTAATTAATTAATTTAAAATATAATTTTTTTTTATCATTCCATTTGGGCTGTGGGAGGTGCTTAATGTCTGAAGGAGTAGACTGAAGGCTTGTCCTCTGCAAAAGCATGCAATTGGTCCACTGATGGATACATCTTGATATTTGTCTAGTCTAGTGTGTTCATTAGATGGGTGAAATCCTCTTTCAGTGCCTCTGTGCCTGTTTTCGTAGGCAGTTAGCCTCTGGTATGCGTGCCATTAGCGTTAGCCACGCTTCTAGGCCTCTTTTCTTTTGGAAAGAATGATACAAAAAAAAATAATATTATAAATAAATATATATATTTTTTTATATATATATTCGACTAAGAGGTTGGCCAGTCGACTACGGCTCCTTTCGACCGATTATTAGTCGACTAATCGACTAATATCTCAGCCCTAGTTTGATTGATTGATTGAAAACTTTATTAACAGATTGCAGAATGGGTACAATACAGTACAGCTCAATACACACAATTGTTAATGGGATGCAGACCAGAGAAAGACTTTCGTCTTGTTTACATCAGGGTCACCCATTTCCCCCAGTTCACGGTATCAAAAGCTTTCTGTAGGTCGAGCAAGATCATTCTAACATAATTGCCATCCTCAAAATGTTGCTTGATGTAGTCAATGAGATGAACGAGACAGGTCTCTGTGGAGTGGGCTGCTCTGAACCCTGACTGGTGTTCATACAGCAACTTGTTGTCTACTAGATACTCCTCAACCTGCTCATAAACTAGATGCTCAACTACCTTAGACGTAACTGTCTTACAATTACTACAATTACGTCTGTCTTACAATTCTTCTTGAAAAGGGGGACAACCCTGGCCTTTTTTAGTTCAGATGGAAATTTGCCTTGGTTAATCGACAGGTTAATAATATGTGCAATTGTTCTAGAAATTACTTTAGCACTCCTTCTTCTCCCCTCTTATTGTAGGTAAGATGCAAATACAAGATGCAAGACAGAAAAGAAGGAAGGAAGTAAGGAGGAACCTCATGACTTACCTTTGCCAAGACCTCATTGCCTTCTCGTTCTCTCTGAAGCTCCCTCTCCTCTTCTCCTCTCCTCAATCCCTCCATCTTCTGTTGGAGCTTCTCCACCTCTCTCGCCCCCTCCCCCCTCGCTCTCTCCACCTCTCCCTCTGTCTCTCTCAGTCTTTCTCTCAGCTCTTCGGCTTCGCACGTTCTCTCTGCGGCCAGTGAGGAAAGCCGGGTACGTTCTTCTTCCAGAACGTCTGTTCGAGCCACAGCCCTGGTTAGATCTGCCAGCTCTCTCTCATTCTCCTCCAATTTCAACCTCCAGCTGCTCTCCGTTTCAGTCTTCAGTTTTTCCATTTCTCTTGATGCCACTTTGAGTTTTTCTTCCATTTCTCCTTTCTCCTTCTCCCTCTCTTTCTCCCTCTCCCACCTCTCTCTCTCAACCTTCTCCCTCTCCCCCAGGATGGCTGTGAAGTTCTCCCCTCTGCTCTTCACCATCTCCTCTTCCCTCTCCATCAGGGCACTCCTCAGGCTCTCTCCCTCCGTGTGGCTCTCCTGAGGACAAAGCAGGTCACGGCCATCAATGGGCCTCATTTATTCAAGCAAAACACAACCATTTCAACAGAGCGCTTTTTCAATATACACCATAAAAAAACATTTCACTTAAAATTACATCAGTATGAAACAGTTGGAAACCGTTGGCATGGATATGTTGGCTTATTAAAAAATATTGATAAATGAGGCCCGGTTAGAATATTGATATGGTCATACTATTCTCTATATTAGTTTTAGCCATTTAAATGTATCTTCTCTCTTCTACATCTTCATTGATAAACTCAGGAAATGCAGCCTATAGACTTCACTTATTCAGATCCTTCACATGTTGAATGTAATGGTTTAATATCAGAGTAGAAAGAGATTAGCCTTTAATAGGCAATTTTATTTTTTATTTACATACATAGTAGATACGTAGTACACATTACAGTACACACATATAGTACACATTACAGTATAGTATACCTGCAGTATATAATAGTATATAGTACATAATAGTGTATACAGCACATATATAATGAGATATATAGTACATGATATATACAATATAATATACCATAATAGTATATACTGCAAATATAGTTCAATATAAAATACAAATTAATTATAATATGATAATATAATGAATTTTGATATAGCTTACAATACAGTATCATACGTATTTTTATTAATATGCAATTAAAGCTCTTCTTCCCTTCTGTACCTATCAAAAATATTTTTTTTGTCTAGATTTGAATTGATTTATGTTTTCACAATATTTGTGTTCATCCTCTAACTAGCCCATTCCACAGGGTGGCTCCGTAAATCAGGATCAAGGATCAACCTTCCCTCACTATTGGATGCCTCAGATAATTTCCCAGGGATAGCTTACAGTATTTAGCGTTAGTAGGTTAGCTTAGTTAGAGTTAGCAGCTAACATTAGTTAACCTCTTAAGCCCTAGCCCTATTTTCAGAAAATCCGCCAAAAAAATACATATCTAAGTAAATGGAAGATTGCTCCACTTCTACAAGGACCGTTTGCATGTTCCTGGTATCATCTATGGATCTCATGGAATGTAATTCCCAGTGTCAGAAATATTGCGTCTGTTACTAGGCTTGAGTAAATTGTGATGAACCAAAGGAGTATATAAATGTTCTTTTTTATTTTATATATATATATATATTTTATATATATATATAATATAATATATATAATAATATATATATTTGACTGTTAATAACACCATGCTAAAAATGACCAGACATGAACACTTGCCACTGAGCCACAATGTACAAAAAATCTAAGCAAATGAATAAAGGGCAGATGATTAAACAGGAGATTTTGTAGAGACAGTACTGAATTCTGCCATCCGGACAAATGCAATTTGAAATATGATTATAGAATATAGAAGCTCAGGCCTATAAATTATGTTATTATGGCCAAGTCGCACATCTATGGATCGGGCCAAATCCAGTTCAATCTGGATTTAGTACCACCAGGTGCCCTGACAGGGCAGAACAAAATTTGAATGAAATCAAATTTTTGGGATAATGATCCCAAAAATAAAAAGATTTTATGAGCAAACAAAATTCGTAGATTGGACTTTTGAAAACGGTCTGGATTGTTCTTTACATAGCATCCACGCTGTGTATTCAAGCTGAGAACATGGCAGTTTTTTTTTCTCTCCCCTCCCCTTTACCTAGAGACGAAAGTAACGTGGTGCAACGCGAGCGCCCCTACTGGTTGATACCGTTAACTATTTAATTGCCAGACCCGATATATATCGGTTTAACTCGCCAGACCCGAGATATTTCGATATTTTTATTCATCCAGGGACCTTAGTGTTACCATAGGGAATGAGTCGGAGATCGCCAAAGTGAAATACCGGCCGCATCCAGGTAGATGGCAGTATCGAGCACCGTTTGAAACCTTATATCTTGCCCTGTGTTACACTCAAAATGTCTCCGGGCGCAGTTTTCTGGGTCGGGCGAGTCGAACGGTTCTCCCGGTTGCATTGAAGCGCTTCAAATGATCCCGATCCACATGTTGTGGTGGGTTATTTCGTGGACCAAATGGACATCGGATGGACCAGATGGCAATCAAACAATTGGAATATTATTTTTGGAATACTCCCGATCTGACGTAATTCTAGCTTGATTGTGCAATGTTATTATACCGATCCAGCTGATTAGCGTTTTTAGTGTTCAATACGAATGCCGTTACTGGCAATCAAATAATCAGAAACGACCCCCCCCCCCCCCTTTCATGCATTCATGATGAAACGTAATATAATACCTATTATATACATTTGATTTTGAAATAGTAGCGTGTCCAGGGATGAAACGCCAATGCTTATGCAATGCGAATAAGGGATCTAGGTGAAAGTTGACGAGCAAAAAAAACAGAAGTGAATCACACTTCAGAATTAACGGCCGTGGATGAGGAAATGGATTTTGGAGAGCTTTTTCTTTTGTAGCACAGTTTACCTGGATCTCTCTCAAAGACCCATTTCTGAAAGAATTTTTATAAAATTTGGACCTGTACTGTGTTTTCCAGCTTATACCTATTTTTTTATATATATAATTTTGTATATTGCAACCACTACAGAAAAATTCAAGTTCAACTCAAGTTCAGACCTCTGTTACTCTACTTCATTAGCACTGAAAGTGATTTTCCTTTTTTGCATTAGTAACTTCAGAATGTTATCTTTCAAAAGAGACCAGGCTCATGCATGTGCTATAAGTATAAAGCTAAGCTTTGCAGTATGCAGTCCTCAAGTTCAAGTTAAAAAGTGGCCACTTTTCTGGGTGCCTGTTAAGAGGTTAACTGTAATTTGACTATTCTGCTTCATGTATTACATACCATTGATTGTTTGTTTGATGTGTGTTTTATTTATTTCCCTTACCTCTGTGACATCCGTCTCTTTTCTATTTTATTAAAGAAAAATGTTGGCCACTTTCCCTGTTACCCTTCGAGAGGCCTTTTTGTCCTCTCGCCAGGCCATCATTGTAAATAAGAATTTGTTCTTAACTCATTGACTGCCAGGGATTAGCCTTGGCCCTGATTAGCCACTGCCACGCTTTAAAAGATAGGAGTGAGTCAACTTGTTTGTAGAGCTATAACTATATTCTATATTATAGCTATGGATACAATACTATGGCACATTTGACATCGAGTATCTATCGTTCAATATGTGATAAAGAAAAAAAAATGCATCCATACATTCCCGTTTTATACTGTGGTGAATATGAGTATGGTTTTAGATTGGTCTGGGGTAATTCCCAAAATGCTGATGTGACAGAGTGGGTCTGTCACTGACGTCGGGGCAGCACGGACGCACGCACGCACACATACACACAACATTCACTCATCATATACATTCATACATAATCAAACATGCATACATATTCATTAATCTAATCATACATGCATTTATACATATTACCATACATTCATATATCCATTCATACATATATTTATTTATTGTGTTGTGTTGTGTGGTGTACATATATTTATTTATTGGGTAGTGTATATGTATTTATTTATTGGGTTGTGAGGGTATTGGTGATGGAGGTTGTTTTTATATAATGTGTGTAGGAAATGGCAAATCAATTGATGTGTAGCACCTGTTTTAGTAATGTTAATTAATTATGTGTGGCACCTGTGGAGGGGGAGTCCAGGTGTCATGAGGGCTGCGTGCCCAAGGTTTGGGGTTCTTGCCCTGCATCAGTTACGATGAAGGTGACTGAGGGAAGCACCGTGAGTGTTTGTTAGTCTCTGTGTCGGGGCTTTACCAGATAAAGGTTGCTAAAATGAGTAACTAGGGAAGTGCCGCGCAGTAAGTGTCGTCTATCAATATGACGTTATTGTGGAGCGCATCTGATAGACCAGGTAGTACTGTGTTATTTTGTTAGTTTGCTTATGTCACTTGTTTTTTAAATGTCACCTCTGCACCTTGGAGGCTGGGCAAATAAAACAACACCAAGATAATGGTAAGCCCCGTCACGGCTGAGCAATAGCCTTATGCGTGTATTGCACTAAACCCATTGCTGTTTCTTGCCTGGACCTGGTATTATTCTCAAATCAAATCTATATCATAGGTATTATGTTTCATCATGAATGCATGAAAGGGGGGGGGGGGGGGCTTTTTTGATGCTTTGATCGCCACCACGGCATACGTTGTGGACTAACGTTACACACACACGGTCGGATCGCATTGAAGACATGCTTGGATCAACGCAAGATTGATATCATATAGCCCTTAGGTTGAGTAGGATGTACCCCAAAAAGAATATTCCAATTATCTGATCGCCATTCCAAGTATTGATGTCCATCGTGTCGCCAACATAATCCACCACACATCATGCATCGGGAGATTCGGGAGTAGTTGATTCTTCTCAATCCGACTGTTATAAACGCTGAGCTTGAGCACAAAAAAAAACGACCCGGACCCATTAGATCGACCCACAGGCCAAGATACAATGTTTTAAAGGGTGCTCAATACTGCCGCCTGGGAGGAGCTGGCCGGTACTGCACCCTCGGCATCGCAGTATGCCTTCTACCAGCAACATACGGGTCCCTGACGCGTGTATGCTTTCTACAATGCAGTTGGGCGATTGGTTGGCCCTCTGTGATATCATTTTCAAGGCCCTTACTGGTAAGCTAAATCTTATATCACATTATTATTGGAATGGAATGTTAGAACCTAGTGCAGAATTTAAGACATTGACCACTAATCATTGTACATGTTTTAATTGATTTGTTATCCTTGCTTTTGTCTAGCCTCGTCTTGTTGTCTTATTGTTGTGATTTTATATACGGTGTGATTTCTATGCTGTATTTATGATCGCTTGTCTCTGTATATAAACGTAACTGTAAATGAAGCAAACCTCAGTTGACTTTTGAGTATAAATAAAGGTTTGAAAGGAAATTAAATACCTGGAGCTGATGTTTGAGTATAGACATCTCCTGTTCCAGAGCCCATTGGACACGGGCTCTATCCCTGGCCAACTCCTCCATCCTCTCGGTCAGAGCATGCACCTGAAGAAGATGAAGGAGAAAGAGAAGAAAGTAGAGGTAGAAGATGGAAGAGGAGAAGAAATGTTGCCAGGTTTTCTGACCAGAAATCTTTTTTGCGATTGTTTTTGAGAGATGAAAATATAAACAACTTTGCTTGAGATCTGCCCCATATCAGGATCAGAAGTTCTCTATAGGAAGATGTGCCCACTTTTTGCAGGCAGGAAGTGGTACCAGTATTTTACTATTGAGTCTAGTATCTGTTTAAATCCACCATGTATTTATTTGACCCCCTTTTCATGCTCCTCCATGCTCTCCTCCTTCTCCAGGAGTAAAGAGGAGATGATTGATTGATTTTATTTATGGATCCAAAGACACAACAAATCCAAGGGATGACATGCAAAAGTGACAACACTTATTTCCAGCATGGTCCCCGATGTTCTGACCAAAGGACATATACAAATAAGTTATAACATATAAAACAACACATAAAGCAAAAGTCCAATACACCAAATCCATATTCTACATATCTAAAAACAAGTCAATATCATCCTGACCAAATACCATAAAATAGCGCATTTCATTATACCATCATTAAAACAACAATACAAGTATGACCTGACAGCTATTTGGCCATTTACCCCAGAGATATGAGCGAACCTGACCTTTAAATATTCCTCTAGAACATGACAGTTTTATCCTAAGTGGAAAGCTGTTCCACATTGAGATACCGGTGTAGAAAAATGAGCTCTGAGCCATTTTTTACTTGACCCGCGGCACCGTACAAGAGCGAACACTGGCCCTGGTATCCAGTGGCGTCGTTAGCCCTGGGCTTCCGGGGCTTTAGCCCCGGATGTTTTTCTCCTAGCCCCGGACCTTAAAAAAAAAATAAATTGTTTAAATTTTTTTTTTTTTACTTTTTTTTTTTTTTTTTTTTATGTCAGCATCCCCATTGTCTGTGCTAAATGTTTGTTAGTGTTTGGTATTTTTTGTTGGTTTTTAGTACTTTTTTTTTTTTTTTTTTTTTTTTTTTTCCTCCATTTTCCTCCGATTTTCTCCCATCCCAATGTTAGTCGTATGCCAATTCCCAGTCCCTTCCTGATCGCTGCGCACTTACCCCCCACAGTCAGATCATCTGGGAGAGTGGAGGCTACCACGTGCTTCCTCCGACACACGTCCAGCCAATCACCGCTTCTTTTCACCTGGCAGCGCGGATTCTCATTGAGAGGGTGTAGCGTGTGGGAGGACCACACTATCCCCCTCACGTCCAATCCGCCGTTAGCAGGCGCCCCGACCGAACTGTAGGAGTCGCTGTTTACAACGACCCGGACCCACCCCGCCAGCTTCTCCCACCCTCTGATACAGCCAATTGTATCAGTGCAGACGGCCAGCCAAGCTGGTGACAACCCCGGAGCTGTGAGCTGGATTCGAACAGGCGAATCAAGCTCACAGCTCCGGGGCTGGTGACGAACGCAATCTCCGCTCGGCCACCTAACCGCCTGGTTTTTAGTACTTTTAATCCATTTTTAGTAAGTAGTTTTCATTTGATCCTATCATTCTTTCATTCACCGATTTGTGGACTTGAAGATGTGCACTTTAACACAGCAGCACCTGGAGCCATCCATACCCATGTCCAGTGTCCACTGACAAAGACATGCTCATGATACTGTGATAAACTATAATAAGCTTTAATCGAACCCTGGTTCATTTCCTCGGATAGTCCGGTTGGTTTGGGGTGGTGTGAAAGCTCATTCACTCTTGCAAGTGAACCCTGCTACAGTTCATTTGAGATGTGAATGCAAAGCGGACCAAAGGCAGGAAAAGACCCAAAAATCGAATATTTCTTTTATGAGAAGACTGAAACATAATTATAATGAAACACACAATAGTTTTTTTTCGATTGCTTAAGCATGATTTTGAAAACAGGGCCCGGTGTTTCAAAACACACAATTAGCACAACCACACACAATTATCAGAACACCTCAGATCCTTTGCTAAATTAAACACTTGTCAAAACCATACACTAATTTATAAAAACTACATTTTGTTACCATATGAAACACATGTTTCATATGACTCAATTCTGTTTGAACCAGTTACACACACTGCTGTGCTTAACCTAAAACACATTTAGCAATTCTACTTCTCAGTGAGTACTGTAAGTGAAGTATGCAGAGAATGTGCAAATATACAATAAATTCACCAAACACTACACAAGACCAATGCTGTAGAGTAGACTGATGAAAATATAATTTATTTATCTACATATACCCAAATCAATGATGCAGACTGCTAAAAAAAACATTTTCTCTCCATATACCCAAATCAATGATGCAGACTGATGAAAATATAAATGTTCTCTCCATATAACCAAATCAGTCAACATTTCAACATGGAGAATCACAACAAAACATGTCCCAGTTTTCATGCTACTATGTGCATAACACTGTAAGCTCAGCAAATATCAGACAAACATAAAATACTGTATCCAGTACAGGTTAAAATTACAGTAAAACAAAAACAATTTTGAAAAAATTTAAATAGAGTACAGAAAATACTAGACATTATCTCTTTGCCTATGGATCTGGCAAGATCATTTTTTGTTGTGATTCTCCATGTTGACATGTTGACGGATTTGGGAAAATGGGAGAAAATGTATATTTTCATCAGTCTGCATCATTGGTTGTCTTGTGTAGTGTTTGGTGAATGTATTGTATATTTTCACGTTCTCTGTGTACAGTACTTCACTCTCTTTCCATTTTGGTTGAAGACAGGTGAACTCACCTGCTGCATTTTTATAGTGCTTAAACCTGATTGGTGTATCTACAATTAAGCAATGGTGTGTTTGTGCATCTGATGGCTGTGTTTAACCAATTGGCTCATATGTGTGGTAATTTGACATTCTGTGTCTAATGTAATGGAAGTGTGTTTAGTGTTTTGCAAATCACTGTGTGTATTGTTTTGCAAAAAGTGTGAGGCTGACATTGTGCTTATAGGGGTGCAAATCTGGGCCTACGTTTTGCTCCTTGAGTGTAAGGTTTTGATAATTGTGTAATACTTTTGATTTGAGTGTTTATGCAATTGAAGAAAACTGTAAAGACGAGAGATGAACTGTTTATTTCTTTTGTACATAGGCTGTGCATAATGTTTGTTTGTTTGTTTGTTTATTTGCTTATGTGTATGATTCTTAACTGTTTTTATTTTGTTATTGGTGTATATGTGTGTATGTATGTACAGTATATGTATATATATTATATATATATGTATATATATGTGTATATATGTATATTTGTACTCCTGTTGGGGCCTCTTGGACCAGATCAATGTTTTATCTGGCAAAATAAAGGTTAAATAAATAAATAAGAAACTGATGATTTGGTCCTGTTAACTTTGAATTTTCTATGGGAACTGCCCAGATCCCGCTCATGGACATGGACCTCACTTTGAGAACCTCTAATGATTCGAGTTCTTCAGTATTCATCTCTAATTACTCTAAAATTGCGTATTTCTGTGTTTAAAAAAAAAAAAAAAAAAAAAAGGGGGGGGGGGGGGGGGGGAGCCCCCCTCCACCCCCCCGGGCTGAAGCCCCCAATGTTTTCTAACCCTAAAAACGCCCCTGCTGGTATCGTGTCCATGCTGCGATTGCTGCGTATGGACCATATTGATATGATACTTCAGATAGCTTGGGGCTGTACCATTTACTATGTTGAACATGTGGTTCAGTTTCACCTGTTCAACCCTGAGCAGGGATGTGATTGTGCCTTAAGAAAAAAACCTGAAAATCTTCTAAACGATCTTATTTTTTTTATAAACACTCCATTTGAGTGAATGAACACATTTTATTTGTATAGATTGAACTGTTCACAGGGAAGAGGAAGATGGGAGAGGAAAGGGACAAAGAAGATGAATCAAATATCTCAGTGTCCCCCTAAACAAATGAAAGGGGGTCATCTTGACCCCTCCCAAGTCATCCTGGCTCAAACACTAACGTTAGGACCTTATCTTTTCTTCTTTGCAACCAGATTGTGCAACACCTGTAACCGCCTCCTCTGGAAGTCTTGCCTACTGCGAAGGGCTGCAGTTGGGCTAATGGACTCTTTTGCTTTTCTTCTGCTCTCAGGTAGATTTTGAGAATGAAGGTGGTGACATTTCTCCATCTCAGCTTCTTGGATATGTCTAGGACGGTTGGCTTCTGTACCTCATGCTTGTGAGTTTGATGTTTCTACAGAGCTTCACATTAACTGGAAAATGCTTGCTCTCCCTTGAGTAGTGTTGAGTGGCAGACGGCTGCACTGCTTGCAAGTAACCTTCCCTGGTTGGTCAGTTTTACAAAAGCAATCAGTGTTAGTGTGTTTCCTAGTGTGTTGACGTCTTTACAGCATCTCGCGCCACTCAACAAAACTGCTAACATTACCGATAGCCAATGAAAATCTGTTATGCAAGAATAGCAGGTCTGATAAATGTTGCTTTCGTGTTTCGCTTAGACCAGGTGGAAAAATAATCAAAACATACATAAAGCTCAATATTATAAAAAAAAATTTAAACTTTTTTTTTACTATATATATATTTTTTTTTATATATGAATCTTTTTTTAACATGATTTTAGGTCAGAAAAACTGGAAATCCGGTTAAAAACTGAGAAATCACATCCCTGCTGAGGTGCACTGGTAGCAGTCCCACCTTTATGAATTCGGCACTTCCTACATGTGTTCTGGGAGGCACACCTAGTATGTACCGAATAGTGTTGTTTTGCATCACCTGAAGTTTATTTTTTAATTTAGTCGACAGACCACTGAACCATGCTGCGCTGGCATAGTCAAAATGACATTGAAGCAAGGAGGACACTAATGGCTTTTTAACAGCAAGTTCAAGTTTGCCTGCACACTTGGATAAAATGTTGGCAGCACTATTCTCACATGAGAGAGACTGCTCTAGTGTAAGTCCTAGGTACTTGACACTAGTTTTCCCTGTGACTACTTCTCCGTTACAGGAGACTTCCATGCGATCGACTTTGCCTAATCTCCTTGAAAGGATCGGCTCAGGTTTGTCTAGGTGAATGGACAGCTTATTATCTATGAGCCACTCTCTGGCACTTTCTAGCTCAGAAGTCAGAGCTTTCTCAAACTCCCTGACATCCCTACCTGGCACCAGAAGTGCTGAATCATCTGCATACAATAGTAGTTTACATTTCACAGATGCTGGCATGTCATTGACATATATCAGAAATAAAAGAGGACCTGAAATGTATCCTTGAGGCACCCCACATACAATGTCCAGAGATTCTGATCTGACGCCTTCCACCTCACAGACTTGAGTTCTCCCTGTGAGGTAAGAAGTGAACCAACTGACAGCAGTCTGACTAAAACCCATGCACTCAAGCTTTGACGCCAATATAGCATGGTTCACGGTAGGGCTATCCCCGACTAAGGATTTGGATGGTCGACTATGATTGGCCAAAATGTGCCGTTAGTTGACTATTGGTTGACAAAAAAAATAAATAAAAATTTTTAATTTAAAATATACATATTTTTTGTATCATTCCATTTGGGCTGTGGGGGGGTGCTTAATGTCTGAAGGAGTCGACTGAAGGCTTCTTGTCCTCTGCAAAAGCATGCAATTGGTCCACTGATGGACACATCTTGATATTTGTCTAGTCTAGTGTGTTCATTAGATGGGTGAAATCCTCTTTCAGTGCCTCTGTGCCTGTTTTCGTAGGCAGTTAGCCTCTGGTATGTGTGCCATTAGCGTTAGCCACGCTTCTAGGCCTCTTTTCTTTTGGAAAGAATGATACAAAAAAAAGAATATTATAATTTTTTTTATTCTTTTTTATATATATATTTGACTAAGAGGTTGGCCAGTCAACTATGGCTCCTTTAGACCGATTAGTCGACTAATCGACTAATAGGGGTCAGCCCTAGTTCACGGTATCAAAAGCTTTCTGTAGGTCGAGCAAGATCATTCCAACATAATTGCCATCATCAAAAATGTTGCTTGATGTAGTCAATGAGATGAACGAGACAGGTCGCTGTGGAGTGGGCTGCTCTGAACCCTGACTGGTGTTCATGCAGCAACTTGTTGTCTACTAGATACTCCTCAACCTGCTCATAAACTAGATGCTCAACTACCTTAGACGTAACTGTCAAAATAGAAACCGGCCTTTAGTTCCCAACGTCTGTCTTACAATTCTTCTTAAAAAGGGGGACAACCCTGGCCTTTTTTAGTTCAGACGGAAATTTGCCTTGGTTAATCGACAGGTTAATAATTGGACCTATCTCAAACCCTGCCCTCTTTTCTTGATCCTCCAATCACAGCTGTCGCCTACCACGGACTTCCTCGGTAAGTGACAGCTGTGATTGGAGGATCAAGAAAAGGGGCAGGGTTTGAGATAGGTCTAATCCCTCTTATTGTAGGTAAGATGCAAGATGCAAGACAGAAAAGATGGAAGGAAGTAAGAAGGAACCTCAGGACTTACCTTTGCCAAGACCTCATTGTCTTCTCGTTCTCTCTGAAGCTCCCTCTCCTCTTCTCCTCTCCTCAATCCCTCCATCTTCTGTTGGAGCTTCTCCACCTCTCTCGCCCCCTCCCCCCTCGCTCTCTCCACCTCTCCCTCTGTCTCTCTCAGTCTCTCTCTCAGCTCTTCGGCTTTGCTCGTTCTCTCTGCAGCCAGTGAGGACAGCCGGGTTCGTTCTTCTTCCAGAACGTCTGTTCGAGCCACAGCCCTGGTTAGATCTGCCAGCTCTCTCTCATTCTCCTCCAATTTCAACCTCCAGCTGCTCTCCGTTTCAGTCTTCAGTTTTTCCATTTCTCTTGATGCCACTTTTAGTTTTTCTTCCATTTCTCCTCTCTCCTTCTCCCTCTCCCACCTCTCTCTCTCAACCTTCTCCCTCTCCCCCAAAATGGCTGTGAAGTTCTCCCCTCTGCTCTTCACCATCTCCTCTTCCCTCTCCACCAGGGCACTCCTCAGGCTCTCTCCCGCCGTGTGGCTCTCCTGAGGACAAAGCAGGTCACGGCCATCGATGGGCCTCATTTATTCAAGCAAAACACAACCATTTCAACAGAGCGCTTTTTCAATATACACCATAAAAAAACATTTCCACTTAAAATTACATCAGTATGAAACAGTTGGAAACCGTTGGCATGGATATGTTGGCTTATTAAAAAATATTGATAAATGTAACTGAGGGGTTACAAAACCCTGACTGTATTAAAGATTGTGATATATTAAACCACTACTAGTTATGTACTTTAATTACTGGCCATACAGTACATGAATATATATGGTGAACACCCACACAAGAATACGGCATTGACACATAAATTATATTGGAGGGTTATTTATTATTATTAAGCAATGTTAGGTTACAGATTGAGAATTAGGCTCGCGCTTGTATGGCGAAGAACATACGTAAAGTCAGTCAAGAGCATAAGTCAATGAGAATAGTAGGAATACTATGATGGGTCTAAGCTGACGCCACCTGTGGTATAGCAATTATATGGGCCACACCGGTACCAACTGGAGACACTGGGTTCCCTCCGGGGTGTAAAGCCGGGAGGGGTAGAGGAATGTTCAGGTACACAGTCTGGGTCAACGAGGAATAAAGCGGCTCCAGATACAGGAGCCGGTGCATGTACTCCCTTGATCAGCAGACAAAGCAATAGTTGTAATCCAAGATGCTCGATAGCATTGACGACAGCTAGCCAGCCCCTTCCAAGAGGCGGGCCCGAGTGGTGATCCTCACGAGGTTAAATCCCAAACGACAGTGGAATCAACGGTGCTCTTCTCCGGTGGTCACGGTCCCAAAGCAATATAATCCAACCAGGAATGGTCCTGCAATCGCCGATGCCGATTCTCCTGTGCACTATACTTCACATTATACTAGGTCGAACTTGACATTACTTCACTAAACTCTGACACTTTTACTATTCTATTCGCACATGTTCTAAACGCACGGTTGCTCACTTCAATGTACGTTGACTCGTGGTGAACTTGGATATTGAACTACTGCTGTTTACACCTGCGCCGTATTTATACTTAAGTGACAATCTAGTGCCAACCTGGTCACTTTGGTCCTGAATCACTACACTGCCAAAGGCATGTTCTAACATGCCCCAAACTCGCCCACTGCACCTGTCTGAGTGCGAGACTGCCTGGAGCCTGGGGGCGCTGTCCAATAGGAGAGCGAATATTACTCTGGTTTGTACGCAGGTAAAGGGATATTCCGTGTATATATATAAATAATATACAAGGTATATCAAACGATACATATATATATTCAGTTTAATCTGGCCCTTCACAACAGCCGCCTCCTAATTAGTCCGCACCTAATTAGTTAAGGGAGACAGATTAATAGTCTAGTCAACTGCTCAATGTCTGTTGTGAGGAGTAGGTCAATCTACAAAGTCAGTGGGTCATGGTCGTCATCAGGGGAGTCAGGGAGCCTCGGCAACTCTATCAGCCTCGCCACCGGTCGGGTGTAGGTCCGCCCCTGGACAATAACTTCTGCCGCTCTGACCTTTCCATCGGCACCAGTGATCACTTTGCTTACGCGGCCGGCCGGCCACGCAGCTCGGGGTAGTGACTGGTCTATGATCATAACGACTGTGTCCACTTTTAAGTTGTCCCTGTCCTTGACCCACTTCTGACGGGCTGGAAGGGATGGTAGGGAGCTTAGGAGGAAGCGGGCCTGAGACTGGTTGATCTGTGCTTGGCTGTGTCTCCACATCCTCCGTCTGTTCCTCTTGTTCGGTCTGTACCCCGTCTGAGGAGGGGCCGGTTCCGGCCGCCCCATCAAGAAGTCGTTTGGGGTGCTGGGTTCGAGGTCAGCTACGTCGCTTGGAGCGCAGCTGAGGGGGGTGGAGTTCGGAACTCCCTCTTCTTGGGCCCACGGTTCTCTCACAGGCCTCTCGTCTAATGTCAATAGCCTCTCAACGGGCTGTACGAGAGAGTGGCCGGTGTCGCTCACCTTTGTGTGCAGGCAGCGTGTAGACGTGGGTTGACTGTCAAGTCCGTAGAGGGGGCCCTGGAGCGTCCACCCCAGTCGGGTCTGAACCGCGACTGGGCATCCTTTGGGTCCGATGTGGGCCGCCTCAATTGGGAGAATGAGGTCCGCGTGGTCGGAGTCTATAAGCAGGGTCGGTGTGGCGCCGTCGATGAGCGGTATAGGTAGTTGACGTAGGTGCACGTACTTCGCCATCAGCTGTGGGATGGGGTAGGTGTACTGTGACAGGCCTATGTCGTGGCTGGTGAAGACGTTGGTGATGCTATACTGCTTCTCGGGCTGCTCGACCGCTGCTATCGTGAAGGAGACATTTTCACCCTTTATGGTCTTCCAGTCTCTTCTAATGGTACGGATTGTCATTGTTTCTTTGGCACCCCGCAGGCCCAACTGGGCTGCGGCGGAAGCGAGGAGGAGAGTCTTTTCAGACCCATCGTCTAGGATGGCGTAAGTGTCCAGGACCTTGTCCTCGTAACTCAGGAGCACTCTGACCACTTTGATGAGCACTCGGGGGCTCCCGCTATGCTGGTCTATGTGGAGCACTCCTGTTGGTGGGTTGCCTTGGATCTTCTGTAGTGGTGCCGACTCGCGGTAGTCCGAGTAGCACCGTGACTCCCAGTGTCTGCTGTAGCAGTCAGGACACCAGGGGGCGGTCCTATGGATCTTCTGTAGTGGTGCCACCGCCTCGGCCTGATACATCACCGTGACGGGCCCACTTTGGTTTCCTGGTGGACGCTTGTTGCTGTCGTGCAGGACCTCCAGGTGGGCGCCGTCGCACTTGCTGCATCTCTTCTTTAAACGGCACTCAGCTGCCATATGGCTGCGCGCGCAGCGGAAGCAGCGGCGGTTGGCTTTGATCCACTGACTCACCTCGTCAGCGGTCAGCTCCTTGAAAGTGTCACATTGAGACAGCCAATGTTCCTTTTCACAGTACTGGCATACAATCTTCCACTCCCCCTTGGTCGGGGGGGTGCTGTGGTTCTTGTGCTGCGGCACTGACTCGGCCTGGTGCATAACGGTCACTGACCGGCGGTTATCGTTGGACCTCCGAGGTCCATCTCTAGGGCTAGAGATACTCCACACGAATGTGTCCAGTCGTAGACTGCTGACCTCCCTGGCGAGGAAATCAGCTAGGTCTAGGAGGGATGCTTCTGGGCCGTTGGGGTCGCCGTGGTCTCTCTGCCGCCGAAAACGCTCTTGGCGGGCTGGAGGGAGCTTCTCCAGTATTCGCTCCACATTAGAGTTTGCATATAGTTCATGTCTCCCTTTCTCCTTTTGGGACCCCAGCATCCCTACTAGGGATTGTACCTTGATAGAGAGGTCATCCAGTGCTCTATTGTCTTTGGCTGGGGGGAGGCGGTCGATATCTCTTATTTCTTGTATCACGTAGTCCCATATGCGTCCATAACACTGGTCGAGGGCCACTAGAGCCGCGGAGTATGGGGTGCTTGAGTTGGAATATGCCAGCGCTATGTTATGCGCTCTGGGCACCTTGAGATGCTTGAGGAGGATGGCATATTTGTACGACTCGTCGGGGACGTCGGACATCATAGTCTCCAAGCACATGCGTAATTCCGTGTACTGTGCTCTGTCCTCGCGCGTAAAGTCTGGGAACGTCGGTGTGCCAAGGTACGATGCCATGGATGGCTGGCACATTGGTGAGCATAGGGGAAGAGGCCTCCTGGGCGAGTCTCCCCGTACGTGTTGTCGTGGGTTGGTACTTGGTGGGTACCAGTGGCCGGGTACCCAGGTGCTGTTCCTCGGTGCTGACTGTACGTCAAACTCACCCATGAGTTGGGTCGGGGGTTTGTAGTGCAGTGACTCGGGGCTGACGTCGGGGCTGTACTGGGCCTCCTGGTCCAGAGTACGTTGCTGCTGGTGGGCTTGACATTCCTCCTCTTCCTCTTCCTCTTCTAGGTCCTGGAGTCTTCTAGTCAGTCTCTCTGCGACGTAGGCCGGTTCTTCCCGGTGGCTGGGTCTCGTATGGACCGGTCGGGGAGGGGGGTCGGAGACGTAGACAGGATCCTCCTGTTGGCCGGGTCCCGGGTCGCTTTGTCGGGTAGGGGAAGGTGCCCTAGACCCTTGTCGTGATGATCTCCGGGAGCTCCGTGCGGAGAGAGGGGGTGTCGCCCTGGCAATCAATTGTTCTATCATCTGCGCCTGCAGCCGGTCGCGCTCTGCTTCGCGCTGGGCATGGGCGGCGTCGCGCTCTGCTTCGCGCTGGGCATTGGCGGCGTCGCGCTGTGCATCACGCTGGGCATTGGCGGCGTCGCGCTGTGCATTGGCGGCGTCGCGCTGTGCATTGGCGCGGCCTCTTTCAATGTTCTCTTCCGTCTGAAGGCGTCTCTCCTCCAGTCTTATGCGGTCGTCTTCACTCCTTTGTTGCGCCTGGAAGCGCTCTCGTTCGGTTGCAGAGTGTTCGCGTTCACTAAGGGCTTGCGCTTGGAGTTGCGCGTGAAGGCGCTCTCTTTCCGTGGCCGAGTGTTCGCGCTCACTAGGCGTCTTTGCTTGAAGCCGGTCGCGTTCACCCTGAAGTCGGTCTCTTTCGGTGGAGGCTGTCAGTGTGGCGATCAAGGCTTGCGCCAGTATCTTGTCCGCCTCGCTGGGGGATGACACTGACGGAGGTGATCGGGTTCTGACAGGGCTCGTTGGAGATCTGTTCTCCTGGCGCGCCCCGAGGTCCATCTCCTGGGCGCGCTTCTCTTCACTTGGTTGTGTGTCGGGTTCTGTCCCTGGAGCGCTTTCTTTATCCTGGAGCGCTCCGGGAACTATCCCAGTGACGTTGTCTGGGGGTATAGTCATGTCATGTCCCACCTGGTCCCCCCCGTGAGCTTGGTCAGTTTCGTTAGAACCCACTGGGGTCTTTACTGGCAGGGTCGCCTGGTCGATAGGATTTGACATGCTTTGACTATCCGCTTTATCCGTATTTAACATCTGTTTAGATAGGGAGGTGGCTGACGTTTGCGCTGCGGGCGTTCTAGCTTGGGAGAGCCGCTTGGGGAGTGTTCACCGCTGGCCATGGTTAATATTAATATTATATTAAATATTACACTGATACCCTCCGGCTCGAAGGACCAATTGTAACTGAGGGGTTACAAAACCCTGACTGTATTAAAGATTGTGATATATTAAACCACTACTAGTTATGTACTTTAATTACTGGCCATACAGTACATGAATATATATGGTGAACACCCACACAAGAATACGGCATTGACACATAAATTATATTGGAGGGTTATTTATTATTATTAAGCAACGTTAGGTTACAGATTGAGAATTAGGCTCGCGCTTGTATGGCGAAGAACATACGTAAAGTCAGTCAAGAGCATAAGTCAATGAGAATAGTAGGAATACTATGATGGGTCTAAGCTGACGCCACCTGTGGTATAGCAATTATATGGGCCACACCGGTACCAACTGGAGACACTGGGTTCCCTCCGGGGTGTAAAGCCGGGAGGGGTAGAGGAATGTTCGGGTACACAGTCTGGGTCAACGAGGAATAAAGAGGCTCCAGATACAGGAGCCGGTGCATGTACTCCCTTGATCAGCAGACAAAGCAATAGTTGTAATCCAAGATGCTCGATAGCATTGACGACAGCTAGCCAGCCCCTTCCAAGAGGCGGGCCCGAGTGGTGATCCTCACGAGGTTAAATCCCAAACGACAGTGGAATCAACGGTGCTCTTCTCCGGTGGTCACGGTCCCAAAGCAATATAATCCAACCAGGAATGGTTCTGCAATCGCCGATGCCGATTCTCCTGTGCACTATACTTCACATTATACTAGGTCGAACTTGACGTTACTTCACTAAACTCTGACACTTTTACTATTCTATTCGCACATGTTCTAAACGCACGGTTGCTCACTTCAATGTACGTTGACTTGTGGTGAACTTGGATATTGAACTACTGCTGTTTACACCTGCGCCGTATTTATACTTAAGTGACAATCTAGTGCCAACCTGGTCACTTTGGTCCTGAATCACTACACTGCCAAAGGCATGTTCTAACATGCCCCAAACTCGCCCACTGCACCTGTGCACCTGCACCTGCACCTGTGCGAGACTGCCTGGAGCCTGGGGGCGCTGTCCAATAGGAGAGCGAATATTACTCTGGTTTGTACGCAGGTAAAGGGATATTCCGTGTATATATATAAATAATATACAAGGTATATCAAACGATACATATATATATTCAGTTTAATCTGGCCCTTCACAACAATAAATGAGGCCCGGTTAGAATATTGATATGGTCATACTATTCTCTATATTAGTTTTAGCTATTTAAATGTATCTTCTTTCTTCTACATCTTCATTGATAAACTCAGGAAATGCAGCCTAGTATTTACCACAAGTAAATAAAAAATATTGGGACAGAATGATCAGTTTTGGTACACTATAGACTTCACTTATTCAGCTCATTCACATGTTGAATGTAATGGTTTAATATCAGAGTAGAAAGAGATTAGCCTTTAATAGGCAATTTGTTGGAGCTGGTAATTTGTTTAACAATAATTATATAGAGCCTCCTCTTGGTAATCATGATAATCATGCCTCTCAATTTTCCTTGCAGTCCTTCTCTCCCAATGTTGTTTTTAAAGTATTACTAAAGTGCTATCTGTTGCAGCTGCACTGTTCTCAGAGAGAGGTTACAGATTCAGCTTCTGTCACACCATATTTGGAAAGTTTGATTGATTGTAGCCACGCCCTCTTTTTTTTAAAACTTTTGAGCCCTGATTGGTCGAGAGGTTTAAGGAGGCGGGACTTACGGTTATGCCATACCTTATAAGGGCATATAGCCAAGTTTGATTGATTGTAACCACGCCCCCTTTTTTAGATGATTTGACCCCTTAGGGCTTCTCTGATTGGTCGAGAGGTTCAAGGAGGCGGGACATCCGGTTTAGGAGGCGGGACATCCGGTTTAGGAGGGGAGGGACATCTGGTTACGGAAGGGAGTTTTTTTTCAAAATAAACGTTTTTCAAAATAAAAGATAATTTTTTTTTTTTTATTGTCAGAAATAAAAGATTCAAACGTTTTTTTTATTTTTAGATTGTATTTGTGTATTCCAAGGTTTTCAGAATAAACATTTCACAATATGTATTTGTGTATCTTAAGAATATGTATTATTTTGTGTATCTTAAGAATAAATATTTGTGTATTCCAAGGTCTCTGTTCTCCATAAAAATTGCATATTTGGATACGTTTGACCATTTCTCAAAAACAGAAAATTATGTATTTTTTTTAAATACAGAAAAGGATCACCAAGTTACCATTTCTCAAAAAATATAAATAAATACAGAAAATAAGCACTCATTCACTCAGTGGACATTTCTAGCTCAATGCGAGGTCTGCTGCTGCTGGCTAATAATACGGTCAATACGTGGGGAGATCTTTGACAAGGCAACACGCATGTCATCCTCAAGACTCAACTTGGCCCTATATTTTATTTTCAGAGCTGTCATGGATGAAAAGCCAGCTTCACACAGATATGTGGTGCTGAATGGTATCAACACCTTAACTGCTGCATCATGAGATACTTGGTACTCAGCACCACACTCTGAAACTAGCTCTCCAGGTGGTATCAGATGAGATTTCAATGAGTTCTTCCAAGAGTTTGGATGGAGATGTTGTCAGGAAGCTTTGTCTCAATGTTGTCTGTAAAGGTTTTTTTATCCAGAGTAACTTGGTTATCCTTTTCTGTGTTTTATTAAATAATGATTTTCAGATTTTGAGAAATGGTCAAACGTATCCAAATATGGTATTTTCATGGAAAACAGTGCAGCTGCAACAGATAGCACTTTAGTGATAATTTTCTGTAATCCAAAAAGAATAAAACAATTTTAAATTTTTTTTTTAATCTCAAGGCAGCTCTCTGCAGCACCCCGGTTGAGAACCGCTGCCTCAGAGCATTCCCAGGGATAGCTTACAGTAGTTAGCGTTAGTAGGTTAGCTTAGTTAGAGTTAGCAGCTAACATTAGTTAACCTCTTAAGCCCTATTTTCAGAAAATCCGCCAAAAAATACATACCTAAGTAAATGGAAGATTGCTCCACTTCTACAAGGACCATTTGCATGTTCCTGGTATCATCTATGGATCTCATGGAATGTAATTCCCAGTGTCAGAAATATTGCGTCTGTTACTAGGCTTGAGTAAATTGTGATGAACCAAAGGAGTATATAAATGTTCTTCTTTTTATTTTTATATATATATATATATATATATATATATATATATATATATATATATATATTATATATATATATATTTGACTGTGAATAACACCATGCTAAAAATGACTAGACATGAACAATTGCCTTGAGCCACAATGTACAAAAAATCTAAGCAAATGAATAAAGGGCAGATGATTAGGAAATTTTGTAGAGACAGTACTGAATTCTGCCATCCGGACAAATGCAATTTGAAATATGATTATATAGAAGATCAGGCCTATAAATGACGTTATTATGGCCAAGTCGCACATCTATGGATCGGGCCAAATCCAGTTCAATCTGGATTTAGTACCACCAGGTGCCCCTGACAGGGCAGAACAAAATTTGAATGAAATCTACTGTAAGTACAGTTACTTTTTTATAATGTAAATTTCTCTGTCATTTTCCATCAGATTGCAACGCAGTTTTTTGCTAGACGTTCACAGACATTTTGAGAAACTAACTGTTACTGCATTCTATTTTTTATGGCATTAACACTTTGGCTGCCGGAGGTTAAATTCATGATATACCATCTGTTCCCAGCTCTATTTGTCTATGGAGAAGTTCCCCTTCTTTGCAGGGCTATAACCTTTTAAGGGGAGACACTACAGGTGAATAGGGTAAAAAAAATAACTAATAGATATCACAATGAAACTTCCCCAGTTGATTACTTATATTAAGACAAGACTTTTTTGTATTACAAGTTTTCTGAAATTGTATGTTTAAATATGCAAATGAGGCATTATCTACTTAAATATGCACTAATTTGCATATAATTCCAGAACAGAAATCTGAACATTGGATAAAGCCATTTTCAAAATTATAGTTTCATTTTGTTGACATATTAGAGCCAAAGGTTATTACAGAGGGGATTTTGGATATCTCTTTTTATCACTCCATAAATCAGAAAATACTCCATTCAGTCCATTTTTATGGTAAAATTCCATATTTCGCCATGTTTTTAGGAATAAAATGTGATATAAATCAGGGTATGAATGCGATATCAACAAACCCTTCTGTAAATACCTTCAGAACATAGATATGAATAGAACTGGAAGGTTTGGTGTATGTGAGTGCTACTGAAGTGGAGATTTCTGGCTCAGAGTATGAGGAAAAACTCTTAAAACTCATTTTTGGGAAAACGCCTTCAAAGTTCTGTATTGTAAAATGCCATACTTTTTTTTTTTAAACAGATATTTACAAACACAATATCTAATCAAACCATTAGTAATAGACAACCTAAACACATGCCTGATAACTGAATAATAATAATAATGATGTTATTGAACTGAACAGAACTACACACAGGCTACAAACAGTGTAGTACAGTGTAGTACCCCCTAATAGGCAAAAAATATTTAAATAGATATCACTATGAAACTTTCCCAGTTTGTTATGTACATATAAACTAAGAAAAAATATATTGCAAGTTTTCTGAAATGTATGTTTATATATACAAATGAGGCACTTTCCCATTAAATATGTGCACATTTATGGATGCAATAAGGCAAAATGAAGTAAAATAAACAACTAAATGTGTGTTATTGACGTTTTATTGTCACTAGTTTCATAGAAGACATGTTTAGGAAGCAAAATATAACAAAATCTCAAAATCAACAAAAAAAGTATATTTGCCTATTCACCTGCAGTGTCTCGCCTTAAATCCTATTGCTAGATTGCCATTATTAGGGCCCATTCAAAGTCCTATATGTATTGTTCATTGTGTAGCAACGTTAAACTTTTTCATTCACATATTCATAGTAAAATATGGTCTAAAGTATAAGTATGTTTTTATCGTTTTCTGCAGCTTTCTTCAGAACGTGATTTATAGCTTCAAATGCATTATATTGATGATGAAATACAGTTTGGTAGGAATCTGTGCGAGATGAAACATTTCAACTGGATGTACTTCTAGAATGATCTACGTATGATCTGATGATGACCGGATGGGCGGGGGATCGTTTATAATTCCGTGGGCAGCGTTAGATGATTCATCCAGAGTGGGTCATATGTTCATCATAGCAGTTTATATGGAATATGTTAGAATAAAACGCTGAATCTTACCGTATGTTCCTCGCGCCGTTGGACAATCAGCGCGGTGTAGACCGTTTTCGATTATGGGATGTTTATCCTGATGAACCATTTCCAGGTTGTATAATACTATACGTCCAAATAACGTTGTTTATTGAGTTAGGGCGAGCGATTGATCATGCAGTGTGTTGAGATGGAGTCCGGCTACCGATCGCGAGTGCCCGGAGCACATATGGATGAGCACTTCCTGTTTGGCGTGCCCCTCCCTCTGCCGATCGGCCACCAGATGGCGCTCTCGAACCGTTAGACAGTTGATGGGAGCTCACCAGTACATCTCAGGGCTCCGGAAAGAAAATATGATTTCGATCACAGATTTTAGAAATATTGATATCAAAGACGAGTTACGGCGTCTTCGGCAACTTGAGCATTGCGGGGAAGGACGCATAAACTCGTCTTTCGGCAACTAAAGTGTTAAGGTTCAGGTTTGTTCCATCCATGAGATATGATCCCAAAAATGAAAAGATGTTATGAGCAAACAAAATTCGTAGATTGGACTTTTGAAAACGGTCTCGATTGTTCTTTACATAGCATCCACGCTGTGTATTCAAGCTGAGAACACGGCACAGTTTTTTTTCTCTCCCCTCCCCTTTACCTAGAGACGAAAGTAACCTGGTGCAACCCGAGCGCCCCTACTGGTTGCCTACTGGTTGATACCGTTAACTATATAATTGCCAGACCTGATATATATCGGGTTAACTCGCCATGCGTTGGCTGCCAGATCCGAGTTATCTCTGGTTTTGGTAGTTTTTCCTTTTTTTCGATATTTTTATTCACCCAGGGACCTTAGTGTTACCATAGGGAATGAGTCGGAGATCGCCAAAGTGAAATACCTGCCACATCCAGGTAGAGGGCGGTATCGAGCACCCTTTGAAACCTTATATCTTGCCCTGTGTTACACTCAAATGTCTCCGGGCGCAGTTTTCTGGGTCGGGCGAGTCGAACGGTTCTCCCGGTTGCATTGAAGCGCTTCAAATGCCCCCGATCCATTATGTTGTGGTGGGCTATGTCGTGGACCAAATGGACATCGGATGGACCAGATGGCAATCAAACAATTGGAATATTATTTTTGGAATACTCCCGATCTGACGTAAATTCTAGCTTGATTGTGCAATGTTATTATACCGATCTAGCTGATCAGCGTTTTTAGTGTTCAATACGAATGCCGTTATTGGCAATCAAATAATCAGAAACGACCCCCCCCCCCCCCCCCTTTCATGCATTCATGATGAAACGTAATACCTATTATATACATTTGATTTGGAAATAGTAGCGTGTCCAGGGATGAAACGCCAATGCTTATGCAATGCGAATAAGGGATCTAGGTGAAAGTTGACAAGCGAAAACCAGAAGTGAATCACACTTCAGAATTAACGGCCGTGGATGAGGAAATGGATTTGAGAGCTTTTTTTTTTTCGCACAGTTTACGCGGATCTCTCTCAAATACCCATTTCTGAACGGATTTTTATAAAATTTGGACCTGTACTGTGTTTTCCAGCTTATACCAATTTTTTTTATATATAATTTTTTATATTGCAACCACTACAGAAAAATTCAAGTTCAACTCAAGTTCAGACCTCTATTACGCTACTTCATTAGCACTAAAAGTGATTTTCCTTTTTTGCATTAGAAACTTCAGAATGTTATCTTTCAAAAGAGACCAGGCTCATGCATGTGCTATAAGTATAAAGCTAAGCTTTGCAGTATGCAGTCCTCAAGTTCAAGTTAAAAAGTGGCCACTTTTCTGGGTGCCTGTTAAGAGGTTAACTGTAATTTGACTATTCTGCTTCATGTATTACATACCTTTGGTTGTTTGTTTGATGTGTGTTTTATTTATTTCCCTACCTCTGTGACATCCGTCTCTTTTCTATTTTATTAAAGAAAAATGTTGGCCACTTTCCCTGTTACCCTTCGAGAGGCCTTTTTGTCCTCTCGCCAGACCATCATTGTAAATAAGAATTTGTTCTTAACTCATTGACTGCCGGGGATTAGCCTTGGCCCTGATTAGCCACTGCCACGCTTTAAAAGATAGGAGTGAGTCACCTTGTTTGTAGAGCTATAACTATATTCTATATTATAGCTATGGATACAATACTATGGCCCATTTGACATAGAGTATCTATTGTTCAATATGTGATAAAGAAAAAAAAATGTCATCCATACATTCCTGTTTTATACCGTGGTGAATATGAGTATGGTTTTAGATTGGTCTGGGGTAATTCCCGAAATGCTGAGCAATAGCCTTATGCGTGTATTACACTACCCATTGCTGTTTCTTGCCTGGACCCGCTATTATTCTCAAATCCAATCTATATCATAGGTATTATGTTTCATCATGAATGCATGAAAGGGGGGGGGGGCTTTTTTGATGCTTTGATCGCCACCAACGGCATACGTTGTGGACTAACGTTACACACACACGGTCGGATCGCATTGAAGACATGCTTGGATCAACGCAAGATTGCTATCATATAGCCCTTAGGTTGACTAGGATGTACCCCAAAAAGAATATTCCAATTATCTGATCGCCATTCCAAGTATTGATGTCCATCGTGTCGCCAACATAATCCACCACACATCATGCATCGGGAGTAGTTGATTCTTCTCAATCCGACTGTTATAAACGCTGAGCTTGAGCAAAAAAATGAAAATGACCCGGACCCATTAGATCGACCCACAGGCCAAGATACAATGTTTAAAAGGGTGCTCGATACCGCCGCCTGGGAGGAACTGGCCGGTACTGCACCCTCGGCATCGCAGTATGCCTTCTACTGGCAACATACGGGTCCCTGACACTGTATAGGATATTAAAATCGAGAGAAAAAAAGGAAAAATGATCTAATAACGTATGTCGGTTGGCGTTCACCGGTTGTCCGCCAAACACGTATATAAACGTGGTTGGCGTCCATTGAGTTAACTAACCTGCCTGGTTAAATAAAAAGAAAATTTTATCAATTAAACATCAAACATCCTGTCTTGGCTCTAACACTCCCTGCAGCACAGAACGACCGCTGCAGAGAAACTCAATTATGGGCCTATTTTATGTTTTAAGAGCTGGGTCAGGATTTCAACTCAAAAGTTGTCCAATGCGGTTTATGAGCGGAAGCAAAGTTTTGCTTTTGATGAGGTTTTATTCAAGTCCAATGTAATACTCTTCCCTGATCTGGACATTGGCTATTTGTTCTAGATAGTCAGTCATAGATATGACACTCATCAGTGACTGTGACCTTCGTGAGACGGTTGGTTGGCCCTCTGTGATATCATTTTCAAGGCCCTTACTGGTAAGCTACATCTTATATCACATTATTATTGGAATGGAATGTTAGAACCTAGTGCAGAATTTAAGACATTGACCACTAATCATTGTACATGTTTTAATTGATTTGGTCTCCTTGCTTTTGTCTAGCCTCGTCTTGTTGTCTTATTGTTGTGATTTTATATATGGTGTGATTTCTATGCTGTATTTATGATCGCTTGTCTCTGTATATAAACATAACTGTAAATGAGGGAAACCTCAGTTGCCTTTTGAGTATAAATAAAGGTTTGAAAGGAAATTAAATACCTGGAGCTGATGTTTGAGTATAGACATCTCCTGAAGACCAGCCTGCAGACCTGGAGGAAACAAATACATTATGAGGAGGTATACAAATATATTCATAATTAATTATATGCCAATATTAAATAAATTAGATGCTTTGAAAGCAATTGCATTTCCAATGAATATTAGGTTAGAAAATAAATCAGCTGGATACAGATAATGTTGCTGCTGGTGTTCAGATCACCAGATAAGATATTCCTTTATTGATCCCCTTGGGGAAATTCAGGCATCAGAGCAGCATAGAGGGGTACAGGTATGTTGGGCAGGGTAATGGTAGAAAGACATACACGTAGGCACTAAAATTATAGTAAATATAAAATTAAGCAGTGTAAACAATATAATTAAATAATATAATCTCCTTGATCCTACCTCTACTTTACATTATACTTGGTGGTCTTCCACATTCCCTTACATTATTGCGCAGATTTCCCAGTCAGACTCATGAAAAGATAACACTAACAGCCGGCTACATGCCTGTCTGCTCTGCTCACCACGCACGCACGCAAGCAAACACACACACACACACGCAAACACACAGACGCACCACACACACATGAGAACAATCAAACACACATACAAATCCACTGCACACACACTACACCCACACCATCATCACTGTACTATATTTGTTTATCATATTTATACAGTATTATATACTGCATTATATTTTCAATGCTACTTTAACATAATTATTTCTGCTGCTATGTTATGCTACTTCTATTGCTTTATTTTATTCTATTCCTATTGCTGCTGTGAGGTTGAGGAACCGGAACCAAATAATTTACGTCTCCTGTGCTCGTATATACAAGGATGTGACACAGCGATCTGAATCTGAATTACATACAGCCACTGTAGCTTTGATGCAATTTGGTGCAAGGTCCCTTTAAGTCACATGACAAATGATGAATTTGAATTGCCGACCTGGACACACTATGCCGAATGATGATGATATGGGCGGGTCAGAAGTAGGGACGCACCAATCCAACTCGATACCGATACCTGGGCTTTGGGTATTGGCCAATACCGAGTACCAATCCAATCCATTACTTTTAATGAATAGTACAGACTTAGACCCTCCGTTTGGGGTCATTAATAAATGTTTCTCCATTAGAGATAGTTGACGTGTCAGAGATAGCAAATCAGGTCACTTTGCTTAGATTTCTGCCATGTTAGACGTGTTTCTTGGCATTGGATTTTAGTTTCTGGGAAATTCTCCGACACCAAGATTCTATTTTAGCCTGGTAGCGGACCGATATCCAATACCAGTATCGGTGCATCCCTAGTCCGAATTAGCAGAGGAATTACAGCAATGGGTAAAAGATTAATAATACCAGTATTTTAATAATACCAGTATTTTCCATTGAAGATACAGTGAAGGAGTATTGCAGTGTTTCAACAGAACGACCAACAGGTTAAAAACTCAAGGACAAGTATGACTGGGTATCGATACCGATTACCCAATTCCATTAGATTTTAGATTCACAAAAAAATATCAATATTGATTAAATTACTGTAGGCTTGATGTCAAGTGTAGTCAAATGATGCAAGGCAAGACATCTGCAAGACAGGGGGTTGTTCAAAAACATCCACATCCTCCACTGAAAGAACGGCATAGATTACCCTCTTAAGCCCGGTACCGAGCCGAGATTTATTTCACGTCACAAATAGATCAATACAGTCTGTATTAAGTGATGTTGTGTTTCTCTTTCAAATGTAGCCAAGAGTAAAGACCCTAACCCTATCACAACAGCAGTCAAAGTGTATATTGTCAGCACTACGTTTGTTTAGGAATGAATTTAAGTGTTTTAAGCAAAATATGAAAAGAATCTCTGCACATTACATCGGAAATCTGAGGATTTAGATGCTAGGACAGAAAGCTGTCATGAAATCGTTGTCCTAAGAAAGAGGAGACCAAGGGCTTTCGATGGACGTCGGAATTTCATAAAACTACACTACCCAGCTCACACCAGCCACAGAAAACGGAAGGCCAACAATTTTTTTCTTAGAAATATTGACACGATTGACGTGTTTATATCTCACGGGTCGAACAAACCGCAACGTTATTGCCATGAAATACAACGTATATGGTTTATTTACCTAATAAATAATTTATATTCTCCTTTGCATAGTAACAGACACAATATTTCTGACACCGGGAATACATTCCCTGATGTCCATAGATGTCCCTAGATACCAAGAACATGCAAATGGACATTGTAGAAGTGGAATAACATTTACTTGGGTATGTACTTTTAGGATAATTTTCTGAAAATATGGCTAGGGCTTAACAGGTTAAAAGATAGATCTTGGGACTTTGAGTCAATTAGATTCGGCGATTATATTATATAATTTTTCACCCGGCCCTAATGACAAATTATTATTATTCTTAGATGAGGTTTGACTAGGGCTTCTGTTGAACATTTAAAAAATTTATATAAATATATTTATATAAAAATGTAATAATGAAACCATGCTCAGACCTTGTCTCATCTTCTCCATTTCCACCTCCTTCTCCTTCACATCCTGTGTGGTCTTCTCAAGGCCTCGCATCAGCTCACACACCTGGACAGAGAATCAAATAATTAACAATAATAACAACACAAAGTTTTGAACATCTGGTTATAACACGAGTGATGTGAGGTATGATGATCACCTGTCCTCTGAGTGTGGAGAGGTTCAGAGCCATCACCTCCATGCTCTCCTTGGACTCTCTGATCTCCTCCTCCCTCCTCCTCAGAGACACCCCGGCCATCTCCCTCTCTCGCTGTTTCCTCTGCACCTCCTCTCTCAGCGCATCTGCCTCCCTCTCCATCTCCCACTGTTTCCTCTGCACCTCCTCTCTCAGCGTGCCTGCCTCCGTCTCCCTCTTCCTCAGCTCTGCAGAGAGGCCATCCCTCTCCTCCTCCACCTCTCTCACTCTGGTGCCCAACCTTAGTGAAGTTAAAACATTAGCTAGTGAAGTTAAAACATTAGCTAGTGAAGTTAAAACATTAGCTAGTGAAGTTAAAATCCTTAGTGAAGTTAAACATTAGCTAGTGAAGTTAAAACATTAGCTAGTGAAGTTAAAATCCTTAGTGAAGTTAAAACATGAATTAGTGAAGTTAAAACCTTAGTTAGTGAAGTTAAAACATTAGTTATATAGCCTACTGGCATCGCGTCTCGCTCTTCGCCATATTGAGATATATCTTTATCTCCAGTACCTACTGTACTTCATTAACGAAAACAATGCACCCATGCACTTGACCAGGGCCCGCCCCAGTGTCCCCCTATAAGACATGGTCATACTCGCCATTCCTCTTTTTTGTTTCCATCATGGACGATGCAGTGCACTCCATGAACTAGTTGTTATGAAATGCAGAAGGAAATTGAACAATGTTGGGTTTTCGCCTGAGATTTGCCAGCCCCTGGAATCTTCTCGGCACGTTCTAACAGCGCATCGGGCCTGTCCTGGGGTTTCCTCGTCTTCTGACAGCGGATCAAGGGACGTCGCACGGCGGCTAGCTGTCGGGCTAGGTCGCGCCCAGGTAGGGCCTGCGCCATCAGGCATCAATACTGGCGTTAGTGATACTGCTCATTGTCCCGTGAGACAACCGAGTTGTGTATTGGCGCAAGGGGCAGGATATCTGGGTAAACGTTGTCGTTTTCCCGGCTATCCTGGAGCGCGCGGCTAATGCTAAATGCTACGATGCGGGGTTACTATTGCTTTGATTCCCCGCCGAGGGCTGTCTTTTTAAAAGGTCTTCCCTCCTCTTAACCATTCATGCTGACGGTCAATCGGTGTCTACTGTTGGGAGTTTTGACAGGGGCTTGTTTACCTTTTCATGGGTGGATGGGCTGAGGCCTAGGGCTGGTGTGCTTTTTGTGAATCTATGAATTGTGTGCGGGACTGGTGTTTCTCTGGTCTGCATCCCCTTAACATTGTGTGTATGGGCTAGCCCATTCTGCAGTGTGTTGGTGGAGTTTTAGTTCATTTATTCATTTACCCCTTCATGGGTGCACACCACAGTGGAGGTTGCTGCATTCCTACTAGTGAGGCAGTGCTTCACTAGTAGTAGTTTTTTGTTGCAACCACCACTGGTGTTCCGTGCTTGTGAAGCAGGTGGCATCAGTCCTTTGCCTCTGGCATGTTGGAACGGTGCCCCGCCCGGCCGACGCCATGAGGTGAGTCGGCCCGGCAGGTGGCTGGTGGGCTGTTAAGCCTATACCGCCACGGTATGGAATTAGCAGCGACTAGTAACTTTGTTCGAATTGCTGTTTTTTCTGTCAAAAATGGTGTCGGTGGCGGGGCCATGAAGGCCAGCCGACGTCGAAACATCGCGCAATGTTTTGACGTTATTAGCTTTGACCTAGCCGCAAGCTATAACCGCAGGGAGGGCTAGGATGCTGTCAACGCTTGTTTACAGACATCTTGGTTGGATTAGTCTCCCTTTGAGGCGGTGAGAAGTTTATTCCATCCTCAGGGCTCCCCTCTCTGCAGAGGGACTTTGGTATTTCCGCAGGAGCGCGGGCGGTATTTGACCTAGGCCCCACACCGCCTCACACCGCGCAGCCAGAGGTGAGGGCGCGGCCATGTTTCCCCCGCCTGAGGTACCCTGGGCACAACGTCAACAGGTGACCGCAAGGCCGACAGCCTTGGTGGCCGAGGGATTGGCTACATTAGATGAGCACGACCTAAAAAACCGTCGCCGTCTATCTGTGTCCAGCTCGCTCTCCGGTCACTCCCCCCCCAAAACCAGCGGGATAAGGGCTCTGATTTGTTTCCTTTGGTTGCGGGTCGCGTGCCTTCAATAAAGCGCAAGCGGCCCCACGTTTCGCTTCTCATGGGGACAGGGGGTGACACCCAGTTGATGGCTGAAACTGGGTCTGTCCGTGAGAATGTTGTGCTGTCAAGCGGCTCCCACATCACACGTTCTGCGTCTGTGTTTGGTGAGCCTGGTGTTACGTCTGTCAACTACAAAGGTTGTCAGCAGGGGGGCTCGAGACCTCTTGAGGCAAACAGCGTGGGTTCCCCCGACCTCGCCTTCGCCAGCCCGGGTATCACATTAGTGCCTCCCACTCCCGGAAGACCGGCAGTGGTCTGGCAGGCGTGCGTGATTTGAGTGGTAGTAATATCACTGCAGGGCTACGGTGTGTAGGAACCCACCCTATCGGGCAGTGTGGGGGCCTCACACCTTGCATGTCCAGCTGTAGAACAATTCCTCAGCAGTCCATGCTGGAGGGGTGTTCAGTGGGGGAGCTTTTATCACCTATAGTATGATGTCAGCTTCTCTTAAACCGGCCCTTGCTGTCGGGGTCCCCCCTTGGGTGCGATTGCCTCGTTGGTAGTGTTGGGGTGCGGTATCCCAGGTCCACGAGACGCCCTGCTCGTGCGGTTGGCGAGTCCAGGGTTGGCAACGCACAGCGGGTGGGACCGGGCCGCCTATCTACGGTTTCTGGCGGACCAGTGCCAAGTGGTGGCGGGTGCGCTTGGGATTATCATCACATATGGCTACAGCAGTGCCATATGTCGAGGTGGATGGAGAGAACGCTGAGGCGGGGACTTGTGTTTACACAACCCCACCCGTTTTCAGGTTTGGTACAGATCCTATTGTCAGGGTCACCAGCAGTGACAGCTCTGGCCAACGAGATCCAATCTCTGTGGGCGAAGCAAGCCATCGTCGTGGTCCCAAAGGAGGACGCAATGCGTGGCGTTTCCTCTCGGTATTCTCTGGTGCCTGAGAAATCGGGAGGGGGGGTGTCAGACCCATGCTGGACCTGTCCCATGGAAGGTTCAGCATTTTGACCATCTCCCATCTGTTGAACGCTGTCAGGTGGGGGCCTGGTTCTCCTCCATAGACCTGTAGGATGCGTATTCACATCCCGATCTTCCATCCTAGGGCTTACCTACGCTTCCTTTGCAGGGTTTAGCGTATGAGTACCAGAGGCTGCCGTTGGGCTATTCTCTGGCTTCGCGCATATTCACCAAGTGCGTGGAGACCGCACTGGGGTCTCTGCGTCGTCGGGGGTTACGAAGTGTATTCTGCCCTGGACGACGTTCTGGTCCTTGGCGGTCAGGGTAGATCGTCAGGTCTCATACCAGGCAGGTGGTGGAATTCCTCACCAGCCTGGGTTTTGCTGTAGACTGGAAGTAGAGTACTCCTCTTCCCAGTCAATGGGTGGAGTACTTGGGCTTATTCTAAGCTCAAGGTCTATATGGCCATCCCTCTCGGAGCGGCGGCGAGTGCGTGTTCGGCGTGTGCTGTCCGTGATGCGCCTGCTCGGTATGATGGCATCTGCTCATTCCGTGGTCCCTCTTGGCCTCCTCTTCGTGAGGATACAGAGGTGGTTTTCCAGTATGGAAATAGACCCGGTGAGAGGCAAGTGGAAGCGGCTAAGGTTCCCATGTCAGTACTGGGGGACCTCGCCCTCTGGGGAGGGCATGGGGCCCTCACCAGCGGGGTCCCCATGGGCAGCAGGCTGTCACACGTCACGGTCTTCACCGACGCCTCCCTCACTGGGGGGGGGATGTGTCGGGCCAACGCAGTAGGGGGCAGCTGGCAAGACCATGCTGCCCGGTCTGCGCTGCATTCAATGTGTTGGAATTGAAGGCAGTCCTTCTGGTCCTCAAACAGTGTTTTGATCAGGACGGGCAACACGACGTCAGCATCGTATATCGACAGACAGGGAGGAGTAGGCTCCCCCCGTCTGCACCGGGCGGCGGTCGGCTGGCTATGGGTGTTTCTCCATCTGCGCAGCCTGAGGGCTCTCCACATCCCCGGCAGGGTGAATGTGGGTGCAGGTGTGATGTCGCGGGGCGGTCCTCACCCTGACGAGTGGGGATTATGTCCAGACATAGTCGGGCAGGTCTGGGACCGATTCCGTGGCCGTCCGGGATTCTGTACGCTTCCCCCCCCCCTTACACCTGATAGCTCAGCTGTTGGGGCGGGTACGTCGGGAGCGCGGGACTTGGTCCTGGTCGTGCCGGGCCGGGGCTCAGCTGTTTGGTCCCCGGCCCTGATTCAGCTCTGTGTGGCCCCGCCGTGGCCTGTTCCGTGGTCACCGCTGGGCCCTCTCTCAGGCACGCGGAACTCTGTTCTGCCTTCCTGTTCTGGGGCAGCCTCTAGGCTTGGCTGCTGTCAGTGTGAATCTGGTGGGGATGCGTCTTGGCTATTCTGTGGTTAACGCTATCCTGCACGCGCGTGCTCCGTCCTCTACCACGGCTTACACGGGTAGGTGGCGTATTTTCCAAGAGTGGTGTAGAGTGGGGGGCTTGGACCCGGTGTCCTGCCCCCTGGACGCTGTCTTTTCCTTCCTTCAGTCTATTTTGGGTAGACTGTCGTCTTTCGACGGTGAGGATATATGCCGCGGCTATATCCTCTTGTCATGTGGGGTTTGAGGGTCTTACCTTGTTCAGCCACCCTCTTGTGAAGCGTTTCCTGCTTGGCGCTCTGCGTCTTAAGCCGGTGGAACGTTCTCTGTCTCCGAGTTGGGACCTCCAACTGGTCCTCGGCCGGTTGTCTGAGGCCCCATTTGAGCCTCTTGAGCAGGCGTCTTTGGAACAGCTGTCTTCAAGACTGCATTCCTGCTGGCCATCACCTCCACTAAGCGCGTGGGTGAGCTGTGTGCTCTCTCGGTGCGGCCTGAGTGCTTGTCTATTCGTGTCAATAGCGGTGCGACTCTGAGGCCTAATCCAGTCTTCGTGCCAAAAAATATCCGGAGCTCTTTTCGCTCCAGGGATATTGTGATTCAGGCGTTTCATCCGCCTCCTCACGCTGGTGAGTTAGAGGCGAGCCTTCACCTGTCGTGTCCCGTCCGGGCTTTGAGGGTTTGCCTCAGTCGGACTCAGGACCTCAGGGCTACCGATCAGCTCTTTGTTTGTTATGGTGGCTCTCGCGCTGGTAAGGCACTGTCCAAGCAGCGCCTGTCACATTGGTTGTGCGAGGGAATTGGCCTTTGCTACACGTTGGCTGGGCTGGCCCCCCCTGGGGGTGTCAGGGCGCACTCCACTCGTGGGGTGGCGGCCTCTGCCGCCTTGTTAGGGGGGCCTCTTTGGAGGACATCTGTGCTGCGGCCTCCTGGTCCTCCCCGGGTCCCTTCGTTAGGTTTTACCTCATGGACATGACTTCTGTCTCCCTGGCGGTTCTCAGGTCTGGGATCTCCCCTGCGTCCCGCCCTTCGTGGGTTCTGTTTCATTAGGGGATCCGCTCGGCATCACTCATGCACTGTCCTCGCACACGTGCACGCGCACTGAATAAAGACCACAATGTACCTTTAATCCCAATATTTGTCTGACCACACCCCTATCAGCTTACCCATATAAGCAGGGGTGGGGCCACCCACTCGCCTCCTTCTCGCTTTCACCACAAGGAAGTGCCTCGGTAGATCCCCACACTTGAAATGATGTGATGGTAGGAGTTGGAAAACAAGGATACGTTGACATCATATCTTTATTTTCTCTCTCACTATTTTCGAGAAAATACGGCGATATTGTCTTCGTACTGGAGTGTCTGGAAGATGATGATCATTCTAAAAATCCTCCACCGGTTTTCGTATTGGGAGTTCGCGCCGCTACATACTTTTCCAACTGCAGTCCTTGCTGAGTGCTGGTTGCGGTAAAGACACAGCCGGGCTGTAGGACGCGCCGCTGTTGTGAGAAGCGGTGGGTTCCAGGTTTGGTGAGTTATGATTTTGCTGGCAGGCTCCACTTGTCTGTTAGTGCTATGGGGGCTAATTGACAATGTTTATGAAAACCGGTCCCAGGCTAGGGTCCTTTGTTCAGCCTCTTAGGCGACAGAAGACCTTGGTCTGAAGCCCATTATAGTTTTAACTAGTGGGCCACGACCATTAACACTGGTGATCCCTGTGTTTTCTGGACGAGTGGATATCTCTCTGTCACCGTGTTAAGGCCCCATCTTTCATATCCAAATGAGAGTATTCCCTCACGAGGAGATATGGGCATAGATGTTCGATAGCGGAAGATCTGTGTTCAAGTCAGCTACACAGGCCAGTTGGGTATTGTGCTGGCTCCGTCGGGTGTTGGTAAAATCACCATTGTAAAACTGTGTTAACATCTTGTTTCTCTTTTCTCTTAAAAAGTGAGGAGTGTTTCAGAACGGCGGCCTGTCTGGGTGAGTGTTATATTATTGTGTACAAGTTCAGGTGATAGCTGCTTAGCTTACGGTTAGCCAGTCAGCTGTTAGCTGCGGCGTTAGCCTGCTGTGATCACTGCGTGGCCTACATAGGTTGGGCCTACTGTTAGCCAGTCAGCTGTTAGCTGCGGCGCTAGCCTGCTGTGATCACTAGGAAACGTTAGCTTGCTGCTATCGGCCAAGGCCCAGCGCGGGGTAGCTCCGGCTCCTCACGCGCCGCCGCGAGCTCCCCTCTGGTCGCGTGCACCGTTCGCTCGCCGTCTCGCGGGCAGGGGCAGTAGCGACCGACGGTTGGAGCGGCCGTTAGCTTAATGCTACTCTGTTGAACGTGCTTTGATTATAACATGTTTTAAACACTCTTGACTACGAGGTCATCTTTGACAGAGGATGTTCGTCGAACCTGCCCTGGGCCAGGACGGCAAAGCCTGCGTCAACAAAGGGGACCGTAGCGACGGGTTGGAGCGGCGGCGCTGCCCAGATCGAACAACACAGGACGGCTGTGTTTTCTACGGTGTCTTGAGACTGCACTTCGTTGATCTACGCTCCGGGTAGGCCAGGTCTGACCAGACCTTGTACACTTCTTCTGGCTTTCCCTTCTAAATGTTTTGTAAATAACGATGTTTTCCAAAACGAGTGTTACTGCACTACATTTAGGATACGACGCGAGTTGTGTGTGAATTGTCTTGTCACTAGGTATTTAGCTTCTCCGTGCAAATCGGGTTGTTGTTTCAGATGTGAAAATGATCTGGTTTGTTGTGTTGAGAAACATCATGTGTGTTTATATGTACTGTGTACTCACAACTAAGGGGGTTAACTAACCTATAAAGCTATGCTTAGTGACAAATGAGTAAAGAATATTCTTTTCTCAGCCTGTAATGACAATGAACAGTGTGTTCACATATTAACAGGTTTTCCTGTTTTAACTGGCCGTATTAAGGGTAAAGTAGGAGGATTGTGTTTCCCCCCGGTTCCCTGGGGACTTCTTCATCCTCCTATCAGACATGTTGTTGCACTACATTGTGTTTTTGTGTGGTAGGGATGCGATGTAACCCTTAGCTTGATTGCTGAGGTTGTACTAAGACTGCTGGAGAAACTTTATTTTCCTAAAAGAAAAGATTGTTTGGTCGCTTTCGTGTGTGCTTAGCAAGGCCTGTGGCCGATACTAATCGAGAATTATGTATTCTCTCATTATGAAAAACGGCGTTCCTCTGTAGAGTGTTTTTGCCATTTTTTGTAGGTGATGATGGGTTGTGTGTGTCATGTGACCTACAACTGGGTTGGACTGGCCACAGAAGCACATGTGTAAGTTTGGACCGGGGCTCTTAGAGAGCCCTCTCTATTCTCTGTTTTTTCCTTAGTAAAAATCAGATAGCAGGTTAGCTCATGCGCTGTGTGAAGCTGTCAAACGCTTCATAGAGCTGACTATGACTGTGTCATACTCTCTTTTTGTCATTACATCGTATCATGGGTGTGGGGTCGTAAAGGGGTGAACTGGTAACCTTTCCTCTCCCCCTTTTTTCTGTTGGTCAGGGGTACACCCCCTGTCCTTCAAGGTTCCTGTCACGTTGCGGTTCGGCACGTTACAGGGTGAGGGGGGGGGGGGCGGGAGGGAGTTTCCTGGTCCCACGGCCTGGAATATTGGGCGTGTGCACCGCAGAAATTCCCCCGCCATAGAGTACGTCACCGTGCGCGTCTCTGTTGGTAGGACTTCCGTGTGCTGTTCAGGTCCATGTGATGGATCTGTTTTCGGGAGGTGGTCAGGGCTCCTCCTCACCAAGCGCCTATTCGGGCCTTCTGTGAGTTCGGACTCCTCCTTCCATGTGAGGGAGCCTCCTTCAGAGTACAGAGCCTCCTCCTCAGATTGTCAAGGTGAGTGGACCCTCTAGAAGGTGTCCTATTCTATTGTGTATGTATTCGATTCAATTCGATTATTGAGTGTGTATGGGTTCAGTGCCTCTTCCCCGGAGAGCCCTAAAACCAATTTTTTACATGGCTCAAGGTGCAATATATTCTTTTCAATCTGTACAGCTCGCATGGGAAGTCTCTCTGAGGATTCCCGTCTCCTTCCTATGGGAGGGTGGTGGGATGTAAAAATGTGAACAATTTTTACCCCCGGCTGTGTAGACTGGGATACATACTGTTGGTGCTTCCTTCTTTTCTATTAAAAAAGAGTTGGAGTTAGGAAGTGTCACACCCCTCTTGTCGTTCCCCTGGGCGCCTTGGGGATTCAATGACAGGTCTAAATAGCCTGTTCATTGATGTGGGTGTGTCCCGACGCACGTATAGTGCTAGCTCGCTGTAAACAGGCGACTGACTGGCACGCCTTGGTTGCTTGAGGTTAAAACAGCGTTTTTATAAAGCAACTGGGATGGAGGTTTTTCCTCTTCCGATGACCAAATCCAACGACCTGGTTTTTGTCATCGACGGATTCTCGTTCATGTCTGGGGGATGATGACGGAATGGATCTGAACATATGTAGAGGGGTCTCACGCCCTGGGGGTGGGCCACCGGGCGCGGTTCGCCCGAACGTCTGGGTGGCGCCTTCTTTTCATGTTTAAGATCAACACGCATATCTGCCCCTTCTCCTGGAGTAGGCATGTCGGCGTGGTTAGGGCACGGGACTGGTTCTGGTCACGCTGGTCCGGATCAATTGAACCTGTTGTCCGCCGGGGATGCAGATCTGCTGTTCTGGTACCCTGAGGGACTTGGGCTTTTTTCAGGGGGAAAAATGCCAGGTTGGTCCGGGTGTCACAGGGTTAAGCACTATGGAGACCCTGGTTGGGTACGTTTTTTACTCAGCACTGTCGTAATGGCTTACGGCCATGCCAACCTGTACACGCTCGATCTCGTCAGATCTCGGCCGCTACACAGGTTGGTCCTGGTTAGTACTTGGTTGGGAGACCGCCTGGGAATACCAAGTACGGTGTGCTTAGGGGCTGGTTTTCCATTCTTTTTCGCTCCTCTCTCACGCATGGCGAAGAGGGGCCTGTTGGGGTGGTCTTTGACCTCCTCTGGTGACCCTGTGCTTCCTGTATCGCCGGGCCCGGTCCGAAGTAATGTTTCGTCGACCCGTAGGCCTGGGTTAACCCTTTTTTGAAAAACGGAAACACTTGTACTGCGGTATAACCGGTGTATACCTGCAGGTGTGTTTTGGAGTTTTTTCTTGAGGGGTTATAGGAACAACCACCGCATTGGGTAACACCAAGGTGGTTGATTCCCTGGTGTGTTGGAGCAGTGTCAACTCCCGGGTTCACCGTTTGAGGGTGCCCCTGCACGTTCATGACGTCTGCCGATCGTGTCAGCCTTCTCTGCCTCAACCCCTCTGGGTGGGTTTTTTTTAAATGGAGGCTTGGTCATGCAACACCGCCAGCTTACGCCCCTTCCGCCGGCGCGGCTGTGTTCAGCTGTCCCCTCTGGCGCCTGTCTCGTCCGCAGTCTCCAGGCTAGGGTTAATAGCCTGTTGCCTGGTTTTTCCCCGGTGCGCTGCCTGCTTCCGTTGGTTAACCTTTTTTGTGTGCTTACGGCCATGCTGACTGCCTGTTCTGCAGGGTCAGTGTGCCAGGCGGTGTACTATTGGGGGGACAGGGCCCGCTCGGCTGAGGGGCCTTTGTCCGAATACGCTGGCGATGTGGGGGGCGGGGTCACTAAGTGCCCACCTGGTGGGGTCTTGATGCTGGCATCATGGACTTCTCCGGGCCCCCGTTCCAGGGGGTCCAGTCCCTTTGGTGGGTCTGGGTCTTCCGTCGCGCTCTGCTGCTACGGCCTTGCCACGGGGTTGGGTTTGCCCTTGACCCCGTGATTCTGGGGGCAGTAACGAGGTTGTTCCTTCCGTTCGTTCCCGGGTGGCATGCGGGTTGTGCGTGTGTGTAGTCGTGGGGTCAAGCCACGGTCTGCTCACCCTGTGCGCTGAGTTGCTTGAGTGCCTCTTCGCACGGTCGGGTCCGTCGCCCTCCCGGGAAACCTCTATTAGGGGGGGTCGGGGGGGCTCGGCCCTCCCTGTTCTGTTGGTTGTGGGGGGCCTTCAGCGGGGTGTATTCGTCAGCCGGTGGCTCCGCTCGGCCTCCCTATGTGCATGAGTGATGCCGAGCGGATCCCCTAATGAAACAGAACGATAGGTTATGACTATAACCAAGTTCTGTTAATTAGGGGTGACGCTCGGCATCCGACGCCGCTGCAGCCCTTGACCTCACCTTGTGGTGAAAGCTTGGGAAGGAGGCGAGTGGGTGGCCCCACCCCTGCTTATATGGGTAAGCTGATAGGGGTGTGGTCAGACAAATATTGGGATTAAAGGTACATTGTGGTCTTTATTCAGTGCGCGTGCACGTGTGCGAGGACAGTGCATGAGTGATGTTGAGCGTCACCCCTAATTAACAGAACTTGGTTATAGTCATAACCTATCGTTAGCAGGGGTGTGTGGGTGTGTGCCACGGGGTGATGTGTCACACGTGGTCCCGCCTGTGCTGTGCATTTTTAGGGGTCTCTGGTTCCCTCTTTTTTCACACTTTGGTGGAGTTGACTGCCACCCCCTCTTCACTAGGAAGGGCAGGTGGACGGGACTCCCCTCCCCCCTGGTGGTAGGGCTTGCGGGTCCTCAGGGGGTACATTTGTCGGGCCTCGCATCTGCTCTGCCCCATATCTCAATATGGCAAAGAGCGAGACGCGATGCCAGTAGGCTATAGAATGAAAGGTTATAACTATAACCTAGTTATATGAGTACTGGCTGAGCGTCTCGCTCTTAGCGCGCCCTGAGGTCCCTTGGTTGGGTTTTCTATGATGGAAACATTTTCCAGAGGAAGGGCGAGTATGACCATGTCCGGTGTCTTATAGGGGGACACTGGGGCGGGGCCTGGTCAAGTGCATGGGTGCATTGTTTTCGTTAATTAAGTACAGTAGGTACTGGAGATAAAGATATATCTCAATATGGAGAAGAGCGAGACGCTCAGCCAGTACTCATATAACTAGGTTATAGTTATAACCTTTCGTTGCTGAAGTTAAAACATTAGTTAGTGAAGTTAAAATCCTTAGTGAAGTTAAAACATGAATTAGTGCAGTTAACATATTAGTTAGTGAAGTTAAAACATTAGCTAGTGAAGTTAAAACATTAGCTAGTGAAGTTAAAATCCTTAGTGAAGTTAAAACATGAATTAGTTCAGTTAAAACATGAATTAGTGAAGTTAAAACCTTAGTTTGTGAAGTTAAAACATTAGTTAGTGAAGTTAAAACATTAGTTAGTGAAGTTAAAATACTTAGTGAAATTAAAACATTAGTTAGTGAAGTTAAAATATGAATTAGTGAAGTTAAAACCGTAGTTAGTGAATTAAAACATTAGTTAGTGAAGTAAAAATCCGTAGTGAAGTTAAAACATGAATTAGTGCAGTTAAAACATTAGTTAGTGAAGTTAAAACATTAGCTAGTGAAGTTAAAATCCTTAGTGAAGTTAAAACATGAATTAGTTAAGTTAAAACATGAATTAGTGAAGTTAAAACCTTAGTTAGTGAAGTTAAAACATTAGTTAGTGAAATTAAAACATTAGTTAGTGAAGTTAAAATACTTAGTGAAATTAAAACATTAGTTAGTGAAGTTAAAATATGAATTAGTGAAGTTAAAACGTAAGGTTATGTATATAACCAAGTTCTATGAATACTGGTGACGCTCAGCGTCATTCTGCACTAACCTCACTTCGTGCCTAGCACTGAATAAAAAACTCCACAATGTACCTTTACATACCGACATCCGTCTGGCCACACGCCTATCCGCTTACCTTCATAAGCAGGTGTGTGGTCACCTACTCACCTCCTTCCCAAACTTTCACCACAAGGCGAGGTCAAGGGCCACAGTGGCGTCCTGACGCTGAGCGTCACCAGTATACTTGGTTATATACATAACCTTACGTTCTATTTCATTCTGGTTTCCGCTCAGCGTCATTCTGCACAAGAGGAGCTGAGCGGAAGCCAGAAGCTCGACAAATGTACCCCGCTGAGGCCCCCCACAACCATCAGACCGGAGAGGACCGAGCCCCCCGACCCTCCCTAATGGAGGGATACCCTCCCTATTGGAGGACGGGGGGAGACGGATCCGACCGTGCGAAGAGGAACTCGAGCAACTCAACGCACAGGGTGAGCAGACCGTGGCTTGACCCCACGACTAGGCACACGCACAACCCGCATGCCACCAGGGAACGAACGGAAGGAACAACCCTCGTTACTGCCCCCAAAAATCACGGAGTCAAGAGCAAACTCAACCCCGTGGCAAGGCCGTAGCAGCGGAGCGCGAAGGAAGACCCAGACCCCCTGAAGGGACTGGATCCCCTGGAAAAAAGGGGGCCCGGAGAGGTCAATGACGCCAAGCATCAAGACCTCACCAGGCGGTCACTTAGTGACACCGCCCCCCACATCGCCAGCGTATTCGGACAGGGCCCCTCCAAGAGCGGGCCCTTCCCCCCACTAGTACGTCGCCTGGCACACTGACCCTACAACACAGGCAGTCAGCATGGCCGTAACTTTGAAGCACTCAAAAGGTTAAACATAACGGAAGCAGGCAGCGCACCGGGGAAACCAGGCAGCAGGCTGTAGACCCGAGCCTGGAGCACTGCGGACGAGACAGGCGCCAAAGGGGTCAACTGAAAACAGCACCCCGGCGGAAGGGGCATATGCTGGCATTGTTGCGCACCATGACAAAGCCTCCATAAAAAAAACTTGCCGACAAACTCTAACCTTAACCAACTTCGAAGAGTAACTATACAGCTGCAAAGTGCAAACTACCTGCCGTTCTATCGCCCTGCTCTAAGACAAACCGAGAAATGCGGCTACGGAAAGTACTGGCGTCGCCGTGTCGGCCAATCCAGAGAGCGTCTCCAAGAAATGCGGCTACGGAAAATACTGCCGTCGGCCAATCAGAGAGCGTCTCCGAGAAATGCGGCTACGGAAAGCATAGACGCTGCTTGCTTAGATGATAATAGATCGCTTGAAAACGCGCCCGGCTTCTATCATGATACATCATATTTCAGCGTACAGCGCGTTACGCACTGATTGGCTGCGACGGATACAGCGATGAAACCAGTGCATGCCCACTGTAAGCGCTATTGCGTCTAGCCCGAGAGAAATGCGGCTACGGCTAGCCCAAGAGAAATGAGGCTACGGAAAGTATTCTCTATCAGACAGTCACTTCCTGTTAATGAAAACAATTATTTATATTTGACATATTAACGTTATATTGTGCATTGGAAACACAAACATACTTAAAACGAGTAAATATTATTCATTTTAAACATGTTTATTTTATTTATAGGGCTTTAAAAAAAAATTAAAACAAATCTTCTTCTTCTTCTTTTAACCAGGGAGGGCGGCGCTCTAGCGCCCACTATCGGCCAGCCGCCACTGTCTGAACTACCTGTCTGTGTCGTGCTGTTGGTTTTTTTTACAAACCATAACAAGTTGGGTTGAAGTGCAGGGCACTACAGTAGTGGAGGCTACAGCCTTATCAACAGTGCTGCACTTCCTGGTTTAATAGCACAGTCTTCAGGTGCTCAGAGATATATATATATATCTGTATGTCATGCATGTCTTAAATGTCATGATTAGATTAGTTTAGATGATTAGATTAGATTCTTATATCTGTATGTTGTGTATGTCATAAATGTCATGAATTGAAAATGGGGGACCCTGATGTAAACAAGACGAAAGTATTTCTCTGGTCTGCATCCCCTTAACAAGTGTGTATTGAGCTGTAATGTACGCGTGTATGCTTTCTACAATGCAGTTGGGTTTCCGGGTTCCTCTGATTGGCCACTAAGCCCACGTGACCCTACGCTATTACGCCCCCCTTATCGCCGCCAGTTATCGATTACGCCTGCGCATGAGCCGTGACAAGCCCCTCAGCCAGCCAGCAATACTAAGCCAGTTAACCAAATTTATACTGTAACGAATCATTAAAAAAATATACCGTTAACTGGAATATGTTGTTTCTTTACACATATGTTGGATTATGTACAAATCTAATCATGACATTTAAGACATGCATGACATACAGATATATATATATCTCTGACTCTGAGCACCTGAAGACTGTGCTATTAAACCAGGAAGTGCAGCACTATGTCAGCAGAGTAGTACCGTAACGAATCATTAAAAAAATATACTGTTAACTGGAATATGTTGTTTCTTTACATGTTGGATTATGTAATTGGTTTGTCATGACTAACCAATAAAAAATCGCGCGACTCGGGCTTCATCAGAAAGATCTCTGCGCCGAGAGGCATTCTATAAAGCTGGGAACGACCTCAGCGCGCGATTGGCTGAGGTTGAGTAAAATGCCATGGTAAGCCTATCAAAGGTAGAGGTGGGAGGGTTCATCCAGTGCCTGCACACAGCGCGACAACACAAGCCAGTCAACGTGAGACCGCGGTCCGTGTACGTTTTGATAGTTGTTTTGGTGGCCAAATAATCCAAAACGAATCCAACGAGAACAACACATGCGAGCATTCAATGACAGACCGCGGGTCCATGAGCGTTTTTGTTCACTCTAGTCTTGTGTTAGTTGTGTGTTGCACTGCAGTAGTGGAGGCTCTACTCTGCTGACATAGTGCTGCACTTCCTGAGTCTTCAGGTGCTCAGAGTCAGAGATATATATATCTGTATTAGGGCTGTCAGTTTATCGCGTTAATTAGATTAATTAATTACACAGCAAATTATCGCGTTAATGAAAATTAACTCAAAATTAATTACAAAAAAAGTTTTTTTTTTTTTTTTTTATAATATTTTTTTTGTATCTCATTCATTCCATAAGAATGTAGAATACACATTTACAGGCTTTTTTTTGCATGTTCTTGGTATCTGATTCTAGGTACATCTATGAATCTCAGGGAATGTATTCCCAGTGTCAGAAATACTAAGAATGGATTGCACGGTGCAAGTTGCACCCTTACTTACAATTCATTATGAATTGAAAATGGGGGACCCTGATGTAAACAAGACGAAAGTATTTCTCTGGTCTGCATCCCCTTAACAATTGTGTGTATTGAGCCGTACTGTATTGTACCCATTCTGCAATCTGTTAATAACATTTTCATTCAATCAATCAATCTGTGCGGTGATTGATTGAATGAAAATTTTATTTTGAGTAAATTGTAATGAACCAAATGAGAATATCAATACATTTTTTTTTTATCTTTGACTGTGAATAACACCATGCTCAAATTGACCAGACCTGAAAAATCTAAGCAAATTAATAGATGGAAGATGATTAAACAGAAGGTTTTGTAGATACAGTACTGAATTCTGCCATCCGGACACATGCAATTTGAAATATGATTATAGAATATAGAATATCAGGCATAAAATGGTTATGCGATTAAAATGCGATTAATTAGATTAATTAATTACAAATCCTGTAATTAATTTGATACATTTTTTTAATCGCCTGACAGCACTAATCTGTATGTCATGCATGTCTTAAATGTCATGATTAGATTTGTACATAATCCAACATAATGTGAAAAGAAACAACATATTCCAGTTAACGGTATATTTTTTTAATGATTCGTTACGGTATAAATTAGGTTAACTGGAGCTTAGTATTGCTGGCTGGCTGAGGGGCTTGTCGCGGCTCATGCGCATGCGCGAGCGTAAGCGATAACTGGCGGCGATAAGGGGGGGCGTAATAGCGTAGTGTCACGTGGGTTTAGTGGCCAATCAGAGGAACCCGGAAACCCAACTGCGTTGTAGAAAGCATACACGCGTACTGTACTGTACCCATTCTGCAATCTGTTAATTAAAATGTTCAATCAATCAGTATATATTTGTTATTTATTTTTGGTATAGTGCTTAACAAGCATAATTTAATGTTGCCCAGTTGTGGCCTGTTGAGGGGCAATACATATCAAAAGTTCCAAAACATCTATTGTGTTTGTATTTATATGATCCACTATATAAACATAGTAATTATAATATCTACATACATGGCATTTGATTGGAGGCTAGTCTCACTTTGTCCCACAGCAACATTAAAATAGTTTAGATTTGTGTATGTTGTTTATGTATGTTGTTTACTTGAAAGTAACGCAATAGTTACTTTCTGAAGTAACTAGTTACTTTTATAATTTGTAACTGAGTAAGTAATTTAGTTACTTTTTGGAAGAAGTAACTAGTAACTGTAACTAGTAACTTTTTAAAGGTAACTTGCCCAACACTGGCTATCAAAGGCCTGTCCCCTGCTTAAAAGCAGAACCTCAGCCCTCCTGGAAACACTCTGTACTGACAATCTGTTGTGGAAGGACAGCACATTCACTGAGAGACATTATACTACATCAGGGTAAGACATTTTAAGTAATTTAGTCAAATCTTTAAACTGAGGCTTGATTGCTGACTGACCAGCTGACTTGATTAAGGGGCGTATTTAGAGCGGCCATTTTGTTTTGTTGTTCAGTGACCCATTAAAGGCCAGGTGTTAGACAGAACTAATTAGTGAAGGAGATTTAAAGGCTTGCTGGCTTAGTGTCAGCGAAGTGTCGAGAAAACGAAGAGGGACAAAGAGGAATTTTCCTGGAGTTCTCCGAATGGGATCTACCGATCCACCTAGTGCTAAGTACACCATAATCCTATCTTTCACTGCATTCTGAAAATGTTTCCTTTCCCTCCCACTCTGCTATTTCTCTACTACCTCGCTTCCTCCCTACTCCCTTCACCTTTCTCCCTGCCACTCTTGACACCACAATACCTATATCCACAATCTGCTCCTCCAGAACAGATTCAACCCACCCACAGCAGTTTTCTAGCAACCCGGCTAATCTCTCATACCCTCCTACAGCCACTAATAGACCTGTCACAGTACGGGGAGGCTTATGGAATTGTCAATCAGCAGTCAAGAAAGCTGACTTCATTACTGCCTACACCCATAGTCAAAATCTGCAGCTCCTGGCTCTAACTGAGACCTGGATAACCCCCAATAACTCATCAACACCTGCAGCATTATCTACAAACTATAACTTCACTCACACACCTCGACCTTCCAGACGGGGTGGAGGCACTGGCCTCATGACATCCCCTTCATGGGCTACAAACTTAACACCACTCCCAGCACTGTCACTCTCCTCTCTCGAATATCATGCAGTATCTGTCACTAATCCTTTCAATCTCACCATTTTTACACTCTAGATCCGCTCGATCACTTCACAGATGAGCTGGACATGCTTCTAAGCTCCTTACCGGAAGATGGTACCCCTCTCCTTGTATTGGGCGACTTCAACCTGCCTGACTCATCTCAGTCGGTCCCAGTGGTCTCCCTCCTACAACCGTTTGACCTGACTCCCACTGCCATGCCTCCCACCCACAAAGCAGGCAACTCCTTGGATCTCATATTTTCCCGTAACTCCAGAATCATTAACACCACGGTAACTCCCCTACATGTGATGAATTGAAAATGGGGGACCCTGATGGAAACAAGACGAAAGTCTTTCTCAGGTCTGCATCCTCTTAACAATTGTATGTATTGAGCTGTACTGTACTGTACCCATTCTGCAATCTGTTAATAAACTTTTCAATCAATCAATCAATCAATGTATCTGACCATTCCTTCATATCCTTCTCACTAACTCTCATGCTTAACCGAAAGGTCTTCACCTCAACTCAAACCGTCTCACTCAGACGCAACCTGCCCTCCCTATCCCCCCCCCACCCTCTCCTCTGACAAACTATCCGCTCTACCTTTGAGTGACACCTTCTCTGCTCTCCCCACAGAGATGGCAACCTCCACCCTCCTCTCAGCCCTTGCAACCTCCTTCGACAAGCTGTCCCCTTGTTGAGAAACCTGCCCGCCGTTCCCCACCCAGTCCATGGCTGACGGATGCAGTGAGAGAACAAAGGCAGGTCCTGAGAGCGGCTGAGAGGAAGTATAGAAAGTCACGCCTCACTGCTGACATCGACGCATATCACAACCTATTGTTAACATTCTCCAAAACCATTACTAATGCCAAAGCTTCTTTCTTTCACCATAGGATCGAGGCCTCTGCCAAAAATCTTCACAAACTGCATGCTACCATGTCCTCCCTCCTCACTCCCCCCCCACCCCCTCCTCCCTCATCTTTCTCTGCCGAAGACTTCGCAATCTTCTTTGAGGAAAAAATGGAGAACATCCGCAGCTCCTTCTCCCAACCCCCACCCATTCCAAATACTGAATCGAGAACCTCATCCTTCACTCTGTCATCTTTCTCTCTCATTACAGAAGCCGAGACCCGGACACTGCTAACGTCGAACCGTCCGACTACATGCCAGCTGGACCAGCTACCCTCCCCACTCCTCCAGACCATAGCACCGGACATCCTCCCATTCCTAACTGCAACCATCAACTCCTCACTCAACTCGGGGGTAGTCCCCACCTCCCTAAAACAAGCCAGAGTGACACCGCTCATAAAAAAACCAACCCTGAACCACACTGTCATAGGCAACTATCGTCCTGTCTCTCTTTTCTCCTTCCTTTCTAAAACACGTGCTGTATCCAACCAACTTACTGCTTATCTCTTACAGAATTACCTCCTAGACCCTAATCAGTCTGGCTTCCGGACTGGCAACTCCACAGAAACGGCCCTCATTGCGGTCACAGAGGCACTTCACTTAGCAAAAGTGAAGGGCCTCTCCTCTGTCCTGATTCTCCTAGATCTATCTGCAGCCTTTGACACAGTCAACCATCAGATCCTCCTCACGGCCCTCGCAGGAATGGGAGTGGTTGGCTCTGCACTGACATGGCTGACATCATACCTCAATGACCGCTCCTACCAAGTGTCATGGAGAGGGACCCTGTCGGCCACCCGCCCCCTGCGGACAGGTGTCCCCCAGGGCTCGGTCCTGACCCCTTCTCTTCTCCCTCTACACTAAATCACTGGGTACCATTATCACGTCTCATGGCTTCTCGTATCATTGCTATGCCGATGATACTCAACTCTTCCTCTCCTTCCCTCCCTCAGATATCCACGTCTCTGAGCGGATCTCAGCCTGTCTGTCCGACATCTCCGCCTGGATGATGACCAACCACCTCAAACTGAACCTAAGCAAAACATAACTGCTCCACCTGCCGGCCAAATCCTCCCCCGTGACCGACCTTTCCATCAGTCGAGAATCCAGCTGTGACCGCGTACCTGACCGCCAAGAACCTTGGTGTTGTCCTCGACGACCAGTTGAACTTCTCTGCTCACATCGCAGCGACAACCAGAACCTGCAGATTCCTCCTGAGCAACGTCAGAAGGATCCGCCCCTTCCTGACAAAAGCAGCCACCCAACTCCTCATCCAATCAACAGTCATCTCCCGCCTCGACTACTGCAACGCACTGCTCGCTGGCCTCCCGGCCACTGCCACCAAGCCTCTTCAACTCATTCAGAACGCAGCGGCCCGCCTGATCTCAAACCTACCGAAGTCGGCCCATGTCACCCCACTTCTTAGGGACCTGCGCTGGCTCCCCATTGCTGCACGAATCCGCTTCAAGGCCCTCGACCTAGCATAACGTGCGGCAAAGGGAACCGCTCCCGCCTACCTCCGGTCAATGGTCTCTAACTACACACCCTCAAGACCCCTACGCTCTGCATCTTCTGGCTGCCTCAGACCTACTCCTATCCAAGCTCCGGGAGGGTCATCAAAGAGAAGTCGCCTATTCTCAGTCTTTGCCCCACAATGGTGGAATGAACTACCCACCCCAGTTAGGACAGCCGAAACCCGTCCAATCGTTCGGCATCGACTAAAGACGCACTTCTTCAACCATTATATGAAAAAAAAAAAAAAAAAAAAAAAAAAGATCTACCCCTAACTAACCTTACTGTCATGCACTTTTCCTAATAAACTAACCTACACTGTAACACGCAACACTTTGATGAACATTGTTACTCAGCTGATAGAGTTGTACCCTTCCTGATGACTTGTCGTACAGAACTTGTAAGTCGCTTTGGATAAAAGTGTCAGCTAAATGACTAAATGTAAATGTAAATGTAAATGTAGTGAAGTTAAAACATTAGTTAGTGAAGTTAAAACATTAGTTAGTGAAGTTAAAACATTAGTGAAGTTAAAACATTGGTTAGTGAAGTTAAAACATTAGTCAGTGACGTTAATACATTAGTCAAATTAAAACATTAATAGTTAATGAAGTTAAAACATTAGTTAGTGAAGTAAAATTCCTTAGTGAAATTAAAACATTAATATTAAAACATTAGTTAGTGATGTTAATACATTAGTGAAGTTAAAACATTAGTTACTTTAGTTAAAACATTAGTTAGTGACGTTAATACATTAGTGAAATTAAAACATTAATAGTTAATGAAGTTAAAACATTAGTTAGTGAAGTAAAAATCCTTAATGAAATTAAAACATTAATAGTTAATGAAGTTAAAACATTAGTTAGTGAAGTTAAATAGTTAGTGAAGTTAAAACATGAATTAGTGAAGTTAAAACCTTAGTTAGTGAAATTAAAAGATGAATTAGTGAAGTTAAAACATTAGTGAAGTTAAAACATTAGTTAGTGAAGGTTAAAAGGTTAAAGGACCACACCAGTCTAATTTTTACCTCTCGTCATTACCAGAGATAAACAAATGTTTGAAGGTATATATAGTGTAGGGGAGAACGGGGTTGGTTCGTCACACGGGTTGGTTGTCACGTTAATTATATTTCGCTACCAAAAAGCGCTGTCTCCCATATATTGGTATGGACATTTCCAGAATTAAGATCAGAGCTGAACTCAAACTGGAAAGAAACAGACTAAGAAACGACGTAAACTCCATGATCAAAACGGCAAAAAAGAACTTCATCAATGACAAAACTGAGGAAAACAAAAACAAACCACGTGAACTTTGGAGATTACTCAACAATCAACTAGGCTGCAGTAAAAAACTTAAAACCAGATTCTCAAACATAAACATAAAGACGGACAACAAACTCATAACAGACAAGCTAGATGTAGCCAATTACTTAAACATTTTCTTCACAAACATAGCCACAACACTGGTAAACAAACTACCCTCCCACTCAGGGCATTATGGGGTAGAACACATTGTAGCTTACAGTCCTCTCTCCCTTCCTCTTCACTGTCTACACCAACGACTTCCACTATCAGTCAGAGTCCTGCCACCTTCAGAAGTTTTCTGATGATTCTGCGATAGTGGGATGTATAAAGGACGGTGACGAGAGGGAATACCGGGAACTGGTAGTGGACTTCGTCACATGGTGCGATAAAAAACACCTGCAGCTAAATGTGGCGAAGACCAAGGAACTGGTTGTGGAGCTGGGGAGGAGGAGTGCACCTGTGACCCCCGTTTCCATCAGGGGAGTTGATGTGGACATGGTTGAGGTGTACTAATACCTCGGTGTGCACATCGACAACAAACTGAACGGGTCAAAACATGCAGAGGCACTGTACAAGAAGGGCCAGAGCCGACTCTACTTCCTCAGAAGGCTGAGATCCTTCAATGTCTGTACAAGGATGTTGAGGATGTGCTATGAGGCGGTGGTGGCCGGCGCCTTCTTGTACGCTGTGAACTGCTGGGGCAGCGGACTGAGAGCAGGGGACACAACCAGGCTGGATAAGCTGGTCAGGAAGGCCAGCAGCGTGGTTGGGGTGGAGCTGGACTCTCTAGCGAGGGTGGCGGAGAGGAGGAGCCTTGCTAAGCTCCAGGCCATCAGGGAAAACCCCACCCACCCACTATACACAGACTTGGCTGACAGGAGGAGCATGTTCAGTGCTAGGCTCACTCTACCCAAATGCAGCACTGAACGGCACAGGAAGTCCTTCATTCCAACAGCCATCAGACTATACAATGCATCACTGTGCCTCACTGCATCACTGAGCACAGAGCGGCAGCTCAATAGTGGCAGGAGGCCGCGACTAGCGGCCTCCAGGCTCCACAACAGGGGGCAGCGACGGCTGCCAGACATTGACCTAGGACTATATATTATTATATTATATTATAATATATATTTCAGTTAGTTAGATAGTTAATTATATTGACCAATTTGATTACACTGCTGTGTTGTTTTTTTACTACCTGTACCCCCCCCCCCTTCCCCCATGCTCAGTATATTTTTACTGTATTTATTTACTGTATATTTTATTTCATTTTTTTTCTATTTACTCTACTCTTATCCTAGGCAACTTGATTTGATTTGTGTTATTATTCTAATTCGTGACCTGTCCTGTCTAAATGTTTAAATGTTTAAATGTTGAGCGATTTGCAGTGTCAAATTTCCCACGGGATAATACAAGTATTTCTATTCTATTCTATTCTATACAAAAACCTAGGGGTCCGCAAAGACGACTTCAAACTGGAAATGGTAACAACAGATGAGGTACTCAAAAAACTGAGCGCCCTCCAACCTAACAAGGCCACTGGCCATGACAACATCCCCTCCAAATTCCTCAGAGACTCAGCAGCCGCAATTACCCCAGTCATCACACACATAATAAACCTCTCCATAAAACAGGGACACGTCCCCAAGGACTTCAAAATTGCGAGTGACCCCTCTGCACAAAAAGGGCAGTAAACTAGACCCAGGCAACTACCGCCCTGTTTCTATTCTTACCTCCATCTCGAAAGTCATGGAAAAAATAGTCTACGAACAGATTGAAAAGTACCTAGCGGAAAGAAAATCTAATCTACGAATTCCAATCTGGCTTCAGAACATCCCACTCCACTGACACATGCCTTCTCTATTTGAACGACCACATCAAACAAGAGGTGGACGCGGGCAAATACTGCGGCATGGTCATGCTGGACCTACAAAAAGCCTTCGACACTGTCAATCACTCCATTCTGATTGACAAGCTAAAAGCAATGGGTTTTGATAGTCTATCAGTGAGATGGATGTAATCCTACTGTCGTATATTCTTAATGAATATCTAAGGTTTATTTGCAGCACAAGGAGGTCGCTAACTGGAAGGAGGAAAAGGAGAGAGTGATAGAACCATGGTCCTCATCTGACTTAGTCAGATGAGAAATAAACGTGTATAGCCAGACAAAAGGAACTATGGTCCAAACTCATTTATTTGCCGAGCGGCCAAGAGTGGATAATGCATTAGTTACATACAGGAATGTATTCAGCATAATACATGATTGTACAGAAGGTTTGATGAGGTTAATAATCAAATAGCCCTTTACACGGTGGCTACATCAAGACAGTCTTGCACATTAATAGTATTCATGTTATGTATGAAATAGACCAATAGTACTCGTTGCCACCACATGATAAACCTGGTCTAAGATAGACATCTTACTCTAAGTTATCACAAACAGTGATTATTCCATATACAGTTTACTCACGTAGCGGCAAAGTAGAACCATGGTCGGTGGGCGATGGAGGCGCAGACTCAGACCCCCTGGGGAACGGTCGTGGCGGGTCATGAGCTGGCCTACCCACCATCATTACTGTTCCAATACTTATAGGTTAAATGACTTCCCTATTTTTAACTAGTTCAACCAATCACAAGTTTCTAAACACAAGCGGTCTCCTTGTTGGGCTGCCTGCCCCAATATGTCCTTGTCCTCGTGTGTTTGCCTGGCCCCCTCCTTGTTGGGCTGTTGCTTCCCATGTTGGACAGAGGGGGGGTTTGCCTGTGGCCCCCTTTGAATGAATCAATCATTTTAACATTCCTTCTATATGGTTCATGCAATGACCTATAGATTTCTAATATCACCCAAGTACAGTCATTGCTTTCTAGGCTGATACCAGACATCATATGAGACTACACCAACCTTTATTTACCAGACTGAAACTTTGTAATATATATAACTGTGATAATTCTAAATATCTATATAGATGTTTTTATTGGTTTCTTTATAGAGTTGTCAATCCAATCAAAGCCAATCAAGTATCATGCTTTTTCATTTAACTTTGAAACATGTCCTTATTGATGAATGATCTTTAGTCCTGTCTTATACTATCAGAGCCAGTTATCTGGTCTCTGCTGTCGCTGCTGAAATCTGCTAACAGTTGGGTGTGACTTTTCAGTTCCTTTGTTCTAGTGTTGAGTACATCTGCTAGTGGGGGTTGAAATGACTGTTCCTGCTGTTATCTGATGCAACTGTCTCTAGAATTGTTCCTCATTTAGCCCTGCAACCCACTCTGCTGCTAAAAAGTATACAAGGCATTTGCATATATTTTCTATTTACAGACATATTGATTATGAAATCCCAGTCAAGGGTACCACACTACCTAGAGGGGAGAGAACAGATGGTGGAGGTAAACGGTACCCTATCCCCCCCTCCTCACAGTGAGCTGTGGTGTTCCACAAGGAAGCATACTAGGACCGCTACTGTTCCTAATTTATGCAAATGACATGTCGTCAGCTTGTGACTGCATCTTGTTCTTGTTCGCAGACGACTCAGCCCTGCTGGTCTCTGACAAGAACAAGTTACAGGTTGAAAAAACCCTCAGCTCGGAACTAGGCAAAATCTGCATATGGCTCGCTGATAACAAACTATCATTACACATGGGCAAAACAGAGTCCATTCTCTTCGGTTCAAATAACAAACTCAGCAAGACCGACGGCTTCTCAGTTACAGTGGGTGACAATATTGTCACAAGGAAAGATGAAATTACCTACCTGGGCTCCATCCTAGAGGCTAATCTTTCCTGTGACAAAATGGCATCCAATGTAATAAAAAAAAGTCAACCAACAAACTCGATTCTTGTACCGGATCTCCTCTCCGGTAAACAAGAACACCCTGAAGACTCTGGTAGGAGGACTCATACAAGGGTACTACGACTATGCTTGCACCTCATGGTACCAAAGCACCTCAAAGGCGCTAAAAACAAAATTACAAACATCTCAAAACAAACTGGTCAGACTACTGCTTGACCTTACTCCTAGAACCCACCTCACCCCTGCCCACTTTGACAACCTAGGATGGCTTAGGGGGCTTTCACACTCAGCCTTTTGTATCGAATCACCGTCCCGGAGCACGGGGGGCAGTGTTCTCACTCACCCCTTTTGGGGTGCGAGACGGCGCTGAATCGTTTCACCCCCCGCTGAACGGGATCAGCTGGCAGAGGTGGTCTCGGGGTCGGTCCCGGGAGAACGGGGGGTGTGGCTTTGCGAGCTTGTACCTTTTCACGGGCGTGGCGCCTGGTGCTGACATAACGTCATAAATTTTGTTTGCCATTGCTATGTCTATACATTGTTCGAATGCATTTATTTCTATTAGACCAGTGGTGCCCAACCAGTCGGCCGTGGTCGACCAGTAGATCGCTCAAAACGCTCAAAAGCGGACTCTACAACACCATCCATTCATGATAAAATGGGGTGGTTATATTGACAAGACTTGACAACAGAGGTTCAAATATAACTTCATATTTATTGGCAATTTGTTCATTTTATATCAACATCCAGAGTCCGCAGTCGTGTTAAGACATTCCCGTTTACATTTTCGGTCGACCAGTAGATCAATGACATTCAATATAATCGATGCGAGCAATGTTACTAGTATGTTGCATGTAGTAACGTTAGCGTTAGCCGTTAGCTTAGCGTTATTGTTAACCCTGCAAAACGATCAAAAGCGGACTCTACAACAGAGTTCCATTCGTGAGAAAAGGGGGGTGGGTTATATTGACAAGGCTTGACAACAGAGGTTCAAATATAACTTCATATTTATTAGTTATTTGTTTCTTTATATCAACATCCATTCTCCAGTCTCCGTGTTAACACACTTCCTGTGTTTACATTTCGAGCGTGACATCATCGACTACGGCAAGCTTACAAGCTCAAAACGCAAACCGTAAACAAAACCCAGAGCGCACCCAGACTGAAGTGTGTACACAAACTAGAGGGGGGAGAGGGGGGGGGAGAGTTCGAATCAGATCTCGGAACGGGCAGAACGGAACGAAATAGAAACGAATAGGGTGAGTGAGAAAAGGCCCTTAGAGTAGACGACAGAGTACAGCAACTTGCAATGGGCCTGGTCTACAAGATACACTACACGACCAAGGTACACATGTACATGTCAAAATACTTCCCAAAGGTCAGTGAATACCACGATCACAACACCAGAGGGAGCTCCACAAATCATATTAAACCCAGATTCGGCTCAAACAAGGGACTAAACACGTTTCACAATTATCAATGCCACATCAATGTGGAACGCCCTACCCAAAGCTGTAAAGGAATGTGAATCACTACCCACTTTCAAAAACACTCTCAAAGAACACCTACGGGAGACTGCAATTCGATACTGGCCCATGTAAATATCCTAACCCAACCCCCTCCAATGTACAGTAAATGACCAAGTATGGTTGTCAATATTCCAATGTACAGTTTTGCTTGTACAGTTGTACAGAAAGTTTTCAATCAATCAATCAAAGCTCACCTACATAGTCTTCTTTAGAATAAGACAGCTGCACTTGAGGTGAGAGGACTTTTTGTTTTTCATGTGAAATTGTAAATATTCAGCTCCTCAGTATTTTTCTTCTAGGCTTTTACACAATTGGTTTATAATGAAACAATTCTTACCCTTAAAAAGTGTGAAGGGAAAGCTATAGTTTAGATTGTTGTTAACTAACTCGTTTTTAGATGGTTGTTAGCCTTGATACTATAGCAAGACATTCCAGTTGGGGTTGGTCGTCACATTCTCTTTGGGGTTGGTTGTCACATGTGACAAGCACATGACAGTGCTTTTAATGAGCACAACATGGGACGTTTCTTCACCAACTTGGAGGAGGTGATGGATGAGCTGAGGACAGACCGAGCAGAGCCCAATGCACCCCAGCCCACCTACCAAGCCAAGTACATCCCAGCCTAGCCAATCTACCAAGCCTAGTACATCCCAGCCTAGACCACCCGCCAAGCCTAGTACATCCCAGTGCACTCCACCCCAGCTGGAAAGGCAGCCAGCAAGAACAAGAAACAGAAAAGAAAGAGACAGGAGGAGACGAGTCTTATCAGATGAAGATGATTGTTCTTGTTTGGTTTGTATGGAAACGTTCTCCCACAGCCGTTCAGGGGAGGTATGGGAGAAGTGTTGGATGTGCAACCAGTGGGCAGAACAGCTCTGCTTAGTTGGAGTGCCCAGACCTTACATTTGCCATCACTGTAACTCAGATAGTGAATGAGTGTAGCCTAGGGTGACCATATTTTGATTTCCAAAAAAGAGGACATAGCGTGGAATAAACTCGCCGAAACGGTAAAGTGTGCCACGGGCACGCCGTGATTCCGATCCGCATGAAAATATTCACGGCCATAGAGGAGACCGTGGGACACCTTTTTGCAACCGAATATGTGTCTCGAATTTGCTCCCACGCGGTGCGCAAAATCGCGCAAGTCTTGTTTACATCAGGGTCCCCCATTTTCAATTCATCATAAATGTACAGTTCCCTCCCCCTTGTATATATTTACTGTATGTCACAAATGTAACAGTACTGCTTTGAGGTCTTTCTCTGGTCTGCATCCCCTTAACAATTGTGTGTATTGAGCTGTACTGTACCCATTCTGCAATCTGTTAATAAAGTTTTCAATCAATCAATCAATCAATCAATCAATAAATCAATCAATCAATCAATCAATCAATCAATCAATCAATCAATCAATCAATCAATCAATCCCGCAGTGCAATACTCCAATTCAGCCATTGGGTGGGACGGTCATGTGACCCAAATCAGCCAATGGAAGCGAGGGTCCTTAAAGTGTGGGTCCTTAAAGTGTTGCGGTCCTGAGAGTGTTTGTGCTCTCGTCCTGCAGCTGGATACTATTGCCTCACAGCGCGGCCGTCAGCGCGCGGCCCAGAGAGCGCCGCTGGCTCTGCGGCTCTGCAGCTGCATGCTTCTCCGGGAGTCCGGTTGGATAATGCCATGTAAAAAGTCGCATGCCTGACATATCGGCATGTAACTCGAGAACCGAGGCACGGATTTTGGCGATCCAGATGGCATTCGAACGGCAACGAATAGCGCTTTATTCGGTAATTTATATGTTTGGCGAAAAATGCAGCCCCGAGCCTTCAGATGCTCGCAAAGGGCCGTGAAACTGAAACTGAAACTGAAAAACAGTGAAACCCCGGACATTTCGATGAATTAATAAACCCCCCCCGGACGCCCCGGACAGGGCGTGAAAAGAGGACATGTCCGGGCAAAAGAGGACGTTTGGTCAGCCTAGTGTAGCCTAGTTGTGTTGGCTATTATTGTTAGGCCTATTTATTTTGTTCTTATTTTGTTATATAGGATGGCCTAAAGATGTGTTTCCTGTTTATGTTCATGTTAAGGTGCATTCAGTTATGTATTTGTCGACTTGTCAATGCAATTCAACTTTCAAATTTAGTTATGCCTTCTTTTTAAGATTGGATACACTTTTCAAGCCAACATCTTAAGCTTCAATTTAATGTAGGAATGACTATCGAAAGATGTTTTGATGATGAGCAATTCACACTAGAGTAAAAAGTGCGACAACCATCCCTGTTCTCCCCTACTGTTTTAGCTCCTCTTGAAGAGGCAATACACAATAATATAAATTGGACTTCTGCAAACGTAGATCCCTGAGTTTCATTTAGCAGCCAAGCTATCCTTTGACTTCTAGAGCTTACCTTTCCACCCGACTCCCTCTCTCCTCCACCAGGCAGCGCTGTCCTCTCTCTACCTCCACCAGTCTGTCTCTCTCCTCCTCAGTCTTTCTCAGTTCATCTTCAAGCCTCTTCTTCTCCTCGTCCCCATGTTCCAGTGCCTCCCTCTGTCCCTCCCTCTCCTCCTCCATCTCTCTCAGTTCATCTTCAAGCCTCCTCCTCTCCTCTTCTGCTCCTATGAGGGCATCCCTCTGTCCCCCCCTCTCCTCCTCCATCTCTCTCAGTTCATCGTCAAGCCTCCTCCTCTCCTCCTCTCCTCTCCTGAGAGCCTCCCTCTGTCCCTCCCTCTCCTCCCGGACTCTCCTCAGCGTCTCCCTCAGCCTCTCCTTCTCTCCGTCTCTCTCCTCCAGTGTGGCCCGCAGGTCCTCCGCCTCCTCCTCTTTCTCCTTCAGGAGGAGCGAGAGTTTTGTGATTTCGCTCATCCGCTGCTCCAATTCGCCGACTCTCTCCCGCAACTCTCTGGCCTCGTCTTCCAGTCTTTCTTTGGCCTCCTTTTGCTCCCTGGCCCTCTCCCTCGCTCCCTCCCTCTCCGTCCTGGTCCTGTGGAGTTCCAGGGCTTTGTGAGACAACTCTTCCTCTTTCTCTAACCGGTCCACACGTTCTTTTTCCAGCAGAGACCGGGTTTCCTTCAGTGAGGCTGAGAGCTGTTTCTCTGAACGTTCCCTCTCGCCCAGGCCAACTTTCAAAACCCTGAGCTCCTCCTCTCTCTCTCTCATCCTGTCCCTCACTCCCTCCTCCTCGCGCAGTCGCTCCCGGAGCCTCTCCGCCTCGTCCTCCCTCTGCCTCACTGCCGTCATCTGTCTCTCTAGGCTCTCCTCCTGTCTCTCCACCTCTCTCCTCATCTCGTCCCGCTCCTCCTCCGCCACGCTCACCCTCACCGCCAGAACCTCCATCTCTTGCTCCCTCTTCCGGACGTGAGTTTCTGTCCATTTTAGCTGCTCTCTCTGCCATCCCTCTCTCTCCTTCTCCCTCTCCTCATCTCTGTGTGCGCTCACTGGCTCTAGCTCTCCTCGCAGGCACTGGATCTCCCCTGGATGGAGGAGAAATAAAATTTATAAAATGATTAAAATAATAACACAACTCTCCCCTGGAGGGTGAGCAAGGAGAAAATAATAAGACAACTCTCAGATGGAGAGCATGGAGAAAATAAAATAATAAGACAACTCTCCCTTGGATGGAGAGCATGGAGAAAAGAATAAAATAATAAAACAACTCTCCCAATGTGATGCTTTTCAATCACTTCATGCTGTGTCAGCAAATGTAAGTAAACCCCAGTAGTTTTTCTAGAGATGTCAATATGGCGCTTATATCTGTTTTACTCAAGAAGGATAAGGACCCCACCGAATGTGGCAGCTACAGGCCCCTAAGTCTCCTCGGAGCCGATCTTAAGCTATATGCCAAGGTTCTAGCCACCAGACTTCAAAAGCACATGACATCTCTAGTTCACCCTGATCAGCCCGGCTTCATAAGAGGCCGCCTGGTTACTGACAACATCAGACGGTTACTGCACGTGATTAATGCCAGCAAGGATATTGCAGCCCCTACAGCGGTCATATCCTTGGACGCAATGAAGGCATTTGACAGATTGGAGTGGTCTTACTTATGGGCAGTTCTCAGAAGGATGGGGTTGGGTGAGGGTTTCATTCATATGATCAAAGTTCTATACACTGAGCCTTCGGCCATGATCTTAACGAAAGTTCTGTTCGCCACTCTTCTCTGTCTCGCGTTTTTCCAGACAGGGTTGTTGTTGTGAAGGGCCAGATTAAACCGAATATATATATTTATTTATATATATATATTTAATTGTATTTGTATATTCTCTAATATTCCCTGATATCCCTTGTATATTCCTTGTACAATATGCATTGAATATCCATTCTAGCCTACTGAACATCCCATAATAGTCTCCATTCGACTATTGGTCGAGACCTTGGTGCCAGGCTGCCATACCCCTCAGACCCAGTTCAAACGTACCGCTCGACATGTACGAACAAGTCCTAGTTCCGCGTAGGAATTTGGCTACCGCACCACTAATGGGACTATTTGTTCATAGTGCGTATATATACTGCGCTACTAAAGTAGGACTTTCTTTTCAGTCCAGTTTCTTACCCTCCAATAGAGTCACAGACGTAAAGCCTCCCCGCGACGCCACGTGTGGGAGTAAGGCCAAGTTCGCCTACCATCGGTATTGAGACATCGTGTATATTAATATTTGAATAGTCATATTTGGCACTATATCGTCGAGTTGGACGTAGTCTATTAAGCTAATAATAGTCTGTTAATATATAGTGCTTCGTGCGGTGAGAATACTACCGTAGTCAGTACCCCATCGTTTCGGGCAGAGAACTGGCTGCTTACCCAGGGTGGTTGACCCTATGTGAAGCTGCACCCGAGGAGCCCCAGAGCCGACGAGCGAGTGGACCTGTATACCGGATTATTCTACCGACGACAGCCCGCCTTCCCAGGCACGGATTATGCTTTGGATACTTTGATTATTCCATGGATAAAGACCCCCGACACTGCCGTGTGTTGGAACCCCCCCCCCTGGAGAGGACGCAAGGTGAGGAGACGCTCTGCAAGACGAGGTCGCTTCACGTCTCTCCCCCGTGGACCGGAGAGAGCCGGCCCACAAAGAGTCCACCTGCTTTCATCTGTGGTCCAAGGATCGCCGGCGCATTGAACGGCACTACAGTGGGTTCACCTGGGATACCCTTGGCCGGACGAGGCAGCCGGATTCTACCCCCCCCCCCCCCTCCTACTCCTGTCGGCTTACAAGCGACCGGATTAACCCCCTCTAGTGTATCTAGTATAATCATTAAAGTATCATTGCTGTTATTCCTTAACTATTCCAGGTCGTATATTTACCTGCGCCTTCAGAGATTGGACATTCTCTATTGATATACCGACGAATACTCCTTGCCATAAAAGTGCATACTATTTCAATTCATAAATGTAATTAAGTGATTAAGTGCTTATTCTACACACCATCGCTGTGTAGAAATAAAGACCTGTTTCTAATTCGTACATTTGTGTTGGATCCGTTTCATCTACGTGAGAGTGTTCATGATAATATATTTATGCCGTGTACTGGGTGGCCGAATATTAAGTACAAAGGTAGTGGTAGTAAGTATCATATCTAGTAATACAGTCAGGGAATTGTACCCCTCAGTTACAATTGGTCCTTCGAGCCGGAGGGTAATTAGTGTAATATTAATATAGTGTTATTAATATTGAAATGGCCTATGATGAACATTCCACGAAACGATCCTCCTAACCAACGCCCGCAGCGCGAACGACGGCTCCCTCAGTACTTAGAGGCTTACGCTGTCAGTCAACAACCTAGTCTTCTACTAACAGTAAACGCGGTAAAACTAGAAAGTAAAAGTATGTCTAACCCCAACGCCCAGACTACCCCGACCATAGAGGCCCCTACGGGCTCTAATGTAACTGACCAAGTTCACGGTGGGGACCAGTGGGAACCAGACATGACTTCACACCCCGCCAGTACTGAAGAAGTAGTCCCCGATGAGTCCCGGGAGGAATACAACGCTACCGAGAGAGAACTCGGCACGGAAGAAGACGGGGAGAGCACCGTGGAGATAGAGCTCCAAGGCTCCGCAAGGAGTACCCCGAGGGAAGGCTCCCCTATACAACCGCCTTCTCCAGAGGCAGAGAGGACCCTACAGCAGGCCTTCCTCATCAGCCTGAACGCCGCTGCTGAACGCGACCGACTGCAGATCCAGCAGCGAAGCGAACACGAGCAGATACGTCTAGAAATAAGACGCATTCAGATGGAAGAGAATGTGGCCCGAGAACGAGCCGGTGCTCAACGGGACGCAGCGCGCGACAGACAGCAGTCGCAACTAATAGAACAGCTGATCAGACGGACAACACCCTCTCCCTCCGCCAGAGGCTCCAGGAACTCGTCTAGACACACCTCCAGGGCGGCATCCCCTAGCCGAGTAAACAACCCTGAACTTGACCAACAGACGAGGTCTATACCCCCCACAGACCACCTCCCCCCACCGGTCCAAGCGAGACCTAGCAACCGGGAAGGAGCAGCATATCCTGTGGAGAGGCTAAACCAGAGACTACAAGCACTGGATGACCTAACCGAAGACGAAGAGGAAGAGGAGAACCACGCCCGAAGACAGCACAGTACTCTACCGGACCAGGAGGTCCGGTACAGCCCAGGCTATACTCCCGCGGAGCTGCGCTACAGACCCCCGACTCTATACACGGGTGAGCACGACGCACGACCCGCACCGAGGAACAGCACCTGGACAAGCGGGCCATGGTACACTGCCGGTACCAGCCCATACCAAGGAGCGGGAGGAGACTCGCCTAGGAGGCCTCTCCCCCAACGCTTGCCGATGTATCCACAGTCAGCGTCATACATTGGCACGCCTATGGTACCCGACTTCACCCAAGAGAACCGGGCCCAGTATACAGAACTCCGCATGTGTCTGGAGACCATGTTGGTGGATGTATTGGATGAACGCCACAAATACGCCATCCTACTGAAGCACTTAAAGGTACCCCGCGCACATAATATAGCGCTCGCCTACGCGACTTCCACCACCCCATACACAGCAGCGCTGGTAGCATTGGACCAGAGGTATGGGCGCATATGGGATTACGTGATCCAGGAGATCCGACACATCGACCGCTTACCCCCAGCAATAGACAATCGAGCACTGGACGACCTGTCCATCAGAGTGCAGTCCCTGGTAGGGATGTTGGGAGCGCAAAGAGAGAAGGGGAGGCATGAACTTTACGCCAACTCAAATGTGGAAAGGATCCTGGAGAAGCTGCCGCCCGCTCGTCAGGAGCGCTTTAGGCGGCAGAGGGACCACAGAGACCCGAATGGCCCCGAACCGAACCTCCTCGATCTAGCAGACTTCCTGGCGAGAGAAGTCAGCAGCCTACGGCTAGATACATTCGGACGGAGCACCCCTGGCTCCAGAGAAGGAACCAGACGACTAAATGATGGAAGAAGATCGGTGACTGTGATGCACCAATCGGTCAGTACCGAGCAGCAGGAGCCACAGTACCCCCTCCAGAACGGAGAAGTGGAAGATAGTGTGCCCCTACTGTGAGAAAGAACACTGGCTAGCGCAATGTGACTCCTTCCCCAAGCTGAACGCGGAGGAAGCAGGTCAATGGATAAAGTCCAACAAGCGCTGTTTTCGCTGTGCGCGCTCACACATGGCAGCCGAATGCCGCTTAAAGAAAAGGTGCACCAAGTGCGATGGAGCCCATCTGGACATACTTCACGACAGTAACAGACGGCGCCCTTCACCTGCACCATCCAGCCGCAAAGCGAGCGTCATGTACATCGATCCCGCCAGCAGCAGTGGAGCCCGAGTACTCCTAAAAGTAGTGCGTGTGACACTAAGCTACCAGAATAAAGTCCTGGACACTTACGCCGTCCTCGATGACGGGTCAGAGAAGACCCTGCTGCTCGCCTCCGCTGCGGCCCAGCTAGGGCTGCGGGGAAGCGAAACCCAAATGACAATTCGGACAATAAGACGAGATTTGAAGACGATAAAGGGCGAGAATGTCTCATTCTCTATCGCAGCAAGCGGCCAGCCTGAGCGACGGTACCAGATTGCAGACGCTTTCACCAGCCAAGAAATAGGACTGTCGCGGTACACATACCCCGTCGCCAAGCTGATGGAGAAATATGCACATCTGCGCAAGTTACCGATCCCGCTCATAGACAATGCTATGCCGACCCTGTTGATAGGCTCCGACCATGCAGACCTCATTGTCCCGATAGACCGGGTTCATACCGGACCCCGAGGCTGCCCTGCAGCAGTCGAGACCCGTTTGGGATGGACTCTCCAAGGCCCGCTCGCCAAATCTCTCAACCGAAGTACAGCCACTAGATGTCTCCACTCCCGAGTCACAGAGGGAGAAACCGCACTCCTGCAACACGTAGAGCGGCTATGGACCTTGGAACAAATGCCCTCTAAGAACGGAAAGAAAGACATTCGCTCTAAAGATGACATTTACGCAATTCACCTCCTCGAGACAGGGACCAAGAGAGTCCCGGTCAACGGCGTGTTGAGATACGCCACGCCACTCCTGCGGCGAGAAGGAATGCCTACTTTCCACGCCAAGACAGACGCCACAGAACGGTACCTGCTGAACACGGAGCGGCGCTTAGCCAAGAACCCCGCCCAAGAGAGTGTATACCGCGCTGAGATTGAGAAGCTCATCACAGCGGGACACGTCACAAAGATGGACATTAAAGAGGCTGACCAGACCACTGAATCGTGGTACGTGCCCCACCACAAGGTCCATCACAACGGTAAAGACCGCATAGTATTTAACTGCAGCTACCAGATCGGATCCCAAAATCTGAATAAAGAGTTACTGCCCGGTCCCACACTCGGCCCCTCCCTACTCGGCGTTCTACTCCGCTTCCGCCAGGAAAAGGTGGCCATCAGCGGGGACATTAAAGGAATGTTCCTGCAGGTGAGATTAGTAGAGGCGGACAAGCCCCTGTTACGGTTCCTATGGAGAGAGAAGCCAGGAGATGAGCACCCAGCCATCTACCAATGGGAAGTCCTCCCCTTCGGAACGACGTGCACCCCATGCTGTGCGACATTTGCACTGCAGAAACATGCAGCAGAGGACCCAGCAGCGGACGAAGAGGTCCGACACAGCGTAAAGAACAGCTTCTACGTAGACAACTGTCTACAAAGCCTTTCAACCCAGGAAGAAGCCGAGGCTCTCCTGATTAAACTCCGCGCCTCATTGATCAAAGGCGGCTTTGATCTCAGGCAGTGGGCCAGCAGCGATCCGCAAGTACTGCGCAGCCTCTCCTCCGAGGACAAGGCAGCCAGCAGCGAGACCTGGATGGCTACAATCCCGGGAGAAGCCCAGGAGATGACCCTGGGATTGGTGTGGCGATTCAAAACAGATTCGCTTCACTACAGACACAAGCCCCTGACTACGGAGCAGGGAAGGCCGGCGGCGGCGCCGACCACCAGACGGAGTGTGTACACAACACTCGCCCGACAATATGACCCGCTAGGATGTATTCTACCGTACACCACCAGGGCAAAAATGATTGTACGAGCATTGTGGGACAAGGACCAGGGCTGGGACGACCCCATTCCCGCACACCTTGCATCCACCTGGAGAGAGTGGGAGATGGAGCTCCACTCACTCCCAGGCGTTAATATGCGCCAAAGCTACTTCCCACCCACGGTGAGGCCAGAGACATGTAAAATGGACTTACACGTCTTCAGTGACGCCTCAGAGGTCGCATACGGATCAGTAGCCTACTTGCGGGCCCAAGACCAGGGGGGAGAGATCTACACAGCATTTGTCCTCGCCCGCTCGAGAATAGCCCCACGCAAGCAACAATCTATCCCACGTCTAGAGCTCTGCGCAGCCCTAGCCGGAGCGCACCTAGCCACGCTCATCCAACGTGAGCTCACCATACCGGTGTCTAGAACAATCCTGTGGTCAGATTCCACGACGGTACTCGCCTGGATCAAATCGGACTCATGCAAGTACAAAGTCTTCGTGGGAGTCAGAGTCACCGAGATTCAAGACTTAACCGAAGAGTTAACCGGAGAAACAGAGTGGCGCTACGTTGATACAAAACAGAACCCAGCTGACGTCATCACCCGGGGGATGTCCCTGGATGACCTCACCCGTCGCAATGTCTACAGTGACGGCCCCGCATTCCTAAGACTCCCGGAAGGACAGTGGCCCATGCCTATCCCGAGGGAAGCAAGTCCAGAGGAGGTGGAAATTAAGAAGTCTGTGTTCTGTGGATTGAGCACCGTAGCCTCCACCGACCCTAACATAGACGATTGCACGTCCATAGAGAGTGCACAACAAAGAACATTCCTGCGGTACCACCCGGAGTGCAAGTCCCCCGCTGATATGTCAGCAGCTAACTACGAGGAAGCAGAATTGCTTCTACTGCAGCGAGCCCAGAGAGACTCGTTCCCCGATGAATTGGCCTGTCTACAGGGAGGAAACCCCCTCCCATCCGACAGCAGATTAATTCACCTGGCCCCCGAGAGCGACGCTCATACCCTCATCAGAGTGGGTGGTCGCCTACGCAGAGCCCCCAATCTACCGGATGACATTAAATACCCGATCGTATTGAACAGCCGACACAAGGTCACAGAGCTGATTATAAAGAAATACGATGAGGATGTACATCACGCAGGAGCAGAGACAGTCCTCACGGAGATTGAGGGAGTACTTAACTCGAAGCCCCTCGGATATGTCTCCAGTGATGTGGCGGATATCGACCCAGTTACCCCCAACACACTCCTGATGGGGCGGCTAGATCCTGCATTACCACAGACAATGTACCGGCCTGAAGAAGCGAACGGCCGACGAATGTGGAGGTACAGCCAAGTATTAGCCGACAAGTTTTGGAACAGTTTCCTACTGCACTACCTACCGTCTCTACAGACCCGCCAGAAGTGGGTAAAGGAGAGAGACAATTTGACAGAAGGAACAGTCGTCATGATTATTGATCAATCACTGCCCAGAGCTATGTGGCCGGCCGGCCGCGTAAGCAAAGTGATCACCGGTGCCGACGGCAAGGTCCGAGCAGCTGAAGTGCTCGTCCAGGGTCGCACTTACACCCGTCCCGTGGCAAGGCTCATAGAACTGCCTCGACTCCCAGACACAATCGATGATGACCATGACCCTACAACCCTATGACTTTGTGAAGTTGACTGACCCCTACAGCAAACCCTTATGTGTAAATAGACAACGCGATTAATCTGTCTCTGTTTAACTGATTAGGTCTGGGACCTATTCAGGGGGTGGCTGTTGTGAAGGGCCAGATTAAACCGAATATATATATTTATTTATATATATATATTTAATTGTATTTGTATATTCTCTAATATTCCCTGATATCCCTTGTATATTCCTTGTACAATATGCATTGAATATCCATTCTAGCCTACTGAACATCCCATAATAGTCTCCATTCGACTATTGGTCGAGACCTTGGTGCCAGGCTGCCATACCCCTCAGACCCAGTTCAAACGTACCGCTCGACATGTACGAACAAGTCCTAGTTCCGCGTAGGAATTTGGCTACCGCACCACTAATGGGACTATTTGTTCATAGTGCGTATATATACTGCGCTACTAAAGTAGGACTTTCTTTTCAGTCCAGTTTCTTACCCTCCAATAGAGTCACAGACGTAAAGCCTCCCCGCGACGCCACGTGTGGGAGTAAGGCCAAGTTCGCCTACCATCGGTATTGAGACATCGTGTATATTAATATTTGAATAGTCATATTTGGCACTATATCGTCGAGTTGGACGTAGTCTATTAAGCTAATAATAGTCTGTTAATATATAGTGCTTCGTGCGGTGAGAATACTACCGTAGTCAGTACCCCATCGGTTCGGGCAGAGAACTGGCTGCTTACCCAGGGTGGTTGACCCTATGTGAAGCTGCACCCGAGGAGCCCCAGAGCCGACGAGCGAGTGGACCTGTATACCGGATTATTCTACCGACGACAGCCCGCCTTCCCAGGCACGGATTATGCTTTGGATACTTTGATTATTCCATGGATAAAGACCCCCGACACTGGAACCCCCCCCCCTGGAGAGGACGCAAGGTGAGGAGACGCTCTGCAAGACGAGGTCGCTTCACGTCTCTCCCCCGTGGACCGGAGAGAGCCGGCCCACAAAGAGTCCACCTGCTTTCATCTGTGGTCCAAGGATCGCCGGCGCATTGAACGGCACTACAGTGGGTTCACCTGGGATACCCTTGGCCGGACGAGGCAGCCGGATTCTACCCCCCCCCCCCCCCTCCTACTCCTGTCGGCTTACAAGCGACCGGATTAACCCCCTCTAGTGTATCTAGTATAATCATTAAAGTATCATTGCTGTTATTCCTTAACTATTCCAGGTCGTATATTTACCACCTGCGCCTTCAGAGATTGGACATTCTCTATTGATATACCGACGAATACTCCTTGCCATAAAAGTGCATACTATTTCAATTCATAAATGTAATTAAGTGATTAAGTGCTTATTCTACACACCATCGCTGTGTAGAAATAAAGACCTGTTTCTAATTCGTACATTTGTGTTGGATCCGTTTCATCTACGTGAGAGTGTTCATGATAATATATTTATGCCGTGTACTGGGTGGCCGAATATTAAGTACAAAGGTAGTGGTAGTAAGTATCATATCTAGTAATACAGTCAGGGAATTGTACCCCTCAGTTACAGTTGTCCTCTTAGTCCCGGACTCTTCGCTTTATCCCTCGAACCCCTAGCTCAATACATAAGACAATCCCAAATTATGTCTCCTATTTCAATTCAGGGCACACATCATCATATTAGCTTATACGCAGATGATGTACTCCTGTTTATGCAAAATCCCTCCGTCTCTCTACCTCATCTGCTCGGCGTGATAGATAAATTCGGCAGCCTGTCCGGCTTTAAGATCAACTGGCCAAAATCTGCTTTTCTTCCACTTAATGAGCCTGCGAAGGCTACCATCTTACCGGCAAACATGCTTATGGTAGAGCACTTTAAATGTCTCGGGATTGAAATATTCCCCACTATTGGCCAGACGGTAAGGTATAATTACTCCAGCTTGGGTGACAGGATAACGAATGACTTTAACAGATGGTCCAAATTAAAAAATTCATTACAGGCCCGTGCGTCAATAATTAAAATTAATATTTTACCCAGAATTAACTTTATCAGCTCCATGCTCCCGTTACCTCCTCCTGTTGGTTACTGGCAGAAATTGCACTCTGCCTCGTATAAATTCGTTTGGAACAATAAACGCCCACGCTTGAAGAGATCAACTGCCCAAAGGAGTAAACTCGATGGGGGCTTAGCATTTCCAGACTTTAAATATTATTTTCAGGCTTTCTCTCTGAGACCTTTGATCACTTGGTTTGATGCTCAAGCAGCTGTATCTTGGCGACCATTGGAGGAGAAGTTGGTGGCCCCATATAGACTTCAGGATATTGTGTATACCAACATATCAATTAAACAATGTAAATTAAGATTTGGCCCTTTAATCACACATGTGATCCAAACTTGGCGTGACACTCAGAAAGTGGGTACAAACCGCCATCAATGGCACACGCATTCCCCTCTATTTAATAACAATCTTCTCCTTATTGGACAACAACCTATTAGGTATCCTAGATGGGAAAAGAAAGGCATCCACACATTGGGGGATATCTTTGATAACTCTGGCCTCCGATCTTTCCAGGATATATCCAACGGATATGATCTCCCCGGAACCTCCTTTTTCTTTTATTTACAAATAAGAGCAGCTCTGAAGGCTCATGGCGTGCCATGGGATGCTCCACTAGTGCATCACCGCTTTCACAAGTTCTTTTATGACAAGGAGACATCGAGAGGCTTTGTCTCTGACTTTTATCGCCATTTACTCATGACCTCGTATAAAGAGCTCCCCCTGGATACGATTTGGAGAAAGGATGTTCCGGAGTTGGATGTAGATTTTGATTGGGATGCAGTCTGGGAAAATGTTCGGTTATCCTCACACAACCCAGATCACCAACAGATTCATCTAAATTTTATTCACAGAACTTATTTAACCCCTAGACGATTGAATTCAATGGGTCTCAGACCTGACTCTCTATGTACCTTGTGTCCAAATGGCGCCACAGGTACATTTATGCATACAGTATGTACTGGGAATGCCCTCCTGTTGTGTTTTTTGGGGAAAATGTTACATATCAGCTCTCAGACATTTTCTCTCTAACCATACCTGTATCTCCTTCTGTATTATTACTGAATGATCTCTCTAAATTACCGACCTCTATACAGGTGAAAAAACTCATTTTGGCCGGCCTCACAGCGGCAAAAAAATTGATTGCCTCACGTTGGTTTCATCCAGATAGACTCTGTCCAAAGGTATGGTTTCTCACCTACCTTGACGTGATCTATTTGGAGATATCCACGGCACGTGTTATAGGGGTTAGGGAATCTGATATCGTAATTTGGTTGGCTACAGTGGCAAAGTTGAGGGAACGCATATAAGTTTGGAAATGTTTGTTTTGATTCTTGTTTATTTTTTGCTGAGTGATGTATTGTGATGTATTGTGAGTGTGACTCATGTTGAGGACCTGGGGTGAGCGGGGGGAGGGGGGGAGAGAACGAGCGAGTGTCCATGTTAGGATGATCACTGTACAGTTGTATCAGTTGTTATCTTGTCATGTGGTGTTGAGTTACTGTCTTGGGAAGTCTTTTTATGTATTGTTGTTGTTGTATTGTGATATGTTTTGTTTCATGTTGGAAAAAAGAAAAGAAAAATAAAATAAAAATATTTGATCAAAAAAAAAAGTAAACCCCAGTAGAATAAAGTAAATCCCAGTCAAATGAAGTAAACCTGAGTAGAATGAAGTAAATCCCAGTAGAATGAAGTAAACTCCAGTATAATTAAGTAAACGCCATTAGAATGAAGTAAATCACAGTAGAATGAAATAAACCTGAGTAGAATGAAGTAAATCCCAGTAGAATGAAGTAAACTCCAGTATAATTAAGTAAACGCATTCGAATGAAGTAAACCCCAGTAGAATTAAGTAAACCCCAGTAGAATTAAGTAAACGCCATTAGTATGAAATAAATCACAGTAGAATGAAGTAAACCTGAGTAGAATGAAGTAAACCCCAGTGGAATGAAGTAAACGCCATTAGAATGAAGTAAATCCCAGTAGAATGAAGTAAACCTGAGTAGAATGAAGTAAAACCCAGTAGAATGAAGTAAACCCCAGTGGAATGAAGTAAACGCCATTAGAATGAAGTAAACAGCATTCGAATGAAGTAAACTCCAGTATAATGAAGTAAACGCCATTCGAATGAAGTAAACCCCAGTAGAATTAAGTAAACCCCAGTAGAATTAACCTCATAGCGTGCACTGGCACGTATATGTGCCATTTTGCCCTTGCCCACAAGTCACAGCACTTTGCAAGCGTCTAGCAGCTGCATTTTTCGCCGAACATATAATATACTGTTCTAAAGATCTATTTGTTGTTGTTCGAACGCCACCTCACTCAACCAAATCTGTGGCTCGGTTCTCAAGTTACAGTACATGACGATATGTCAGGCTTGTGTCTTTTTACACGCCCTGTGCGTCAGATGACCACCCCGGACTCCGGATGCTCCAGAACTGCCAATCATCATCATTGGACTGCATTGTAGCCAACGAGTGTAGGTTTCCAACGATACCCCACGTGGGGAGGTGTAAATACAGGAAGTAGGTGAAAGTTGATGAGCGAAAACGAGAAGTGAATCACACTCACGGCGGTGGATGAGGAAATGGATTTTGGAACGTTTTTTTTTTTGTGCCGGTTTTACTCGGACGTCTCTCAAAGACCCATTTCTGAACAGATCTTTAAAAAATTTGGACCTGTACTACATGTAACCGCAGTGTTTTCCAGCTCATACCTCTATGCTGGAATATTGGGATATGGAATCTTGCAACCACTAGAGAAAAATGTGAGTACACAAGTTCAACTCAAGTTCAGACCCCTTTTTTGCATTAGTAACTTCAGAGTGTTATCGTTTAGGGCTGGGCAATATGGCCAAAAATGATATCGCGATAACGATATCGATAACAATATCATATCACTCGATATCGATAATTATCGATATTGTTATAAGTATAAAAAAATAAAAATAATAATAAATTTGTAACAACAGATGTATGTTTATTTTGCAGCAATTCTTTGTCGTTGTCGCCATCTTTAGTGTTACATCCCCTCACACTCCAGTTCTCAGGCTGCAGCTGGTTTGAAAGCGAAAGTAAACAGGCTTCTCTGCTGGCTGTGGCTCCAGGGGAGTTGAACGGTTCTGGCTCTGCTAGTTTCTTTTCTATCTTTTGGCGCTTTTTTGGTGGACAAATCACCGCACATGTGCACCGTGACTCGTGACTGGAGACTAGCTCTGCTAGCACACATAGCCTACTGTGTACAGACGGTTTCAAACTGTATTTTAAATTAGAAAGCAAACTAAATAAATGGACAAGAGAAAAATAAATCTCAATTTGGTCAGTATTGTCATTTGGACAAGCAAAGCCATTACTTTAAGTTGCAGGCAAGAAAGACAAGTCTGTCCACTGTCTCTGGTTTTAAAACTGCCCTGTTGCAGGTCACAAAAATAAATCTATTTCTATATCGATTATTAAAATATATCACGATAATTATCGTTATCGTTATATCGCCCAGTCCTATTTTCTTTCAAAAGAGACCAGACTCATGCATGTGCTATAAGTATAAAGTATAAAGCTTTGCAAAAAAAGTATGCAGTCCTCAAGTTCAAGTAAAAAAAATTGACACTTTTCTGGGTGCCTGTTAAGAGGTTAAGTAAACCACAGTAGAATTGTGAAAGTGAATGGTAGATCAGTTTCCATTGTATTTAGAAATACAAACAGACTCGATATAGATTCTAACATTAGCTAACAAGCTAACCGCGTTAGCTAGATAACATTAGTCATCTTGTCTAGCTAGCCGTACAATGCTAACTGAACATCATATCAAGCTGACAAACTGAAAAGATATACAGTGGCAACGGTTATATCAGGGTGTGTATCTGTGTTATAACACTCACTCTGTAGGGTCTCTTTAGCCTGTATGAGGATATGTATCTGAGTCTGTAGCTGACATCTCTGGACCTCCAGGTCTGAAGACTGCTGCTGGAGAGACACTGATACAGACCTAGAGAGAGAGAGAAAAATTGAGATATTATCACTGAGTTGCTCTACATCGTATCTCCTCTACATCTTATCCCTGAGCTGCTCTACATCTGATCTCATCGACATCTTATATCTGAGCTGCTCTACATATGAACTCCTCGACATTGTATCTCTGAGCTGCTCTACATCGTATTCCCTCTGCATTGTATCACATCTTATCTCTGCGACATCTTATCGCTGAGCTGCTCTACATCTTATTTCCTCTACATCTTATTTCCTTGACATTGTTACCCTATGCTGCTCTACATCTGATGTCCTCAACATTGTATCTCTGAGCTGTTCTAGATCTGATATCATCAACATTGTATCTTTGAGTCGCTCTACATCTGATCTCAACATCGTATCTGAGCGCTCTACATCTGATCTCCTCAACATCTTATCTCTGAGCTGCTCTACATCTGATCTCCTCAACATCTTATCTCTGAGCTGCTCTACATCTGATCTCAACATTTATCTTTGAGCTGCTCTACATCTCATCTCTGAGCTCCTTTACGTCTTACTCTGGATCTGGGACAGAGTGGTTACCTGAGCTCCTCTATGTCATCCTCCAGCCTGTCTCTCCCTCTCCCCAGGAATGACACAGTGCCGTCCAGTTGTTCATTCTCCCTGAGCAGCTCCTCACTCTCTCTCTCCGCTCTCCTGTGTTGGTCTGTGGTTCTCGACAGCTCTGCCTGGACGCCTCTGAGCTCCCCACACACCTGACTGTGCTGGACAGACAGCTGTAGGCAGCAGAGATACACACTTAAACACACTTAAACATTCCAACATGGCTGCCTGTAACCATTGGTACCCACATTCAAAAGGAAAATGTCAGATTTCTGTGCAGTGGTTGAACAGGTAAAACATTGGAAATTGTATTTTGGGCGTGATATTACTGTTCTACTGTGACTTGTCTACAATAGCCACCACCTGTACTTGCCCGATGGGTAAGTGCTTTTGAGATCTTAGTGTCAACTCCTGGTGTAATAGTGTATTGGTGTGTAATAGTGTCATGGTGTATTAGTGTGTAATAGTGTCATAGTGTAATAGTATGTAATAGTGTACTAGTCTGTAATAGTGCAATAGTGTAATGTCATAATGTAATAGTGTGTAATAATGTGCTATTGTAAGTGTGTAATATAATGCAATAGTGAAAGTGTCCTAGTGCAATAGTGTGTGTAATAGTGTTCTAGGGTACGAGTGTGTAATCGTGTGTACTAGTGTAATATTTTGTAATAGGAATAATGTGGGGAGATCTGGTTTAATTGGTCTATGTTTGCCCCGCCCCCTACACTTAAGCCTCACCTAAGGCTACTAGAGAAGAAATGTGTGGAGATTTGTGCCTTTTTAATTGTTGATATATTTCTCATATATAAACTAGTGCTGTCAGGCGATTAAAAAAATTTATCTAATTAATTACAGGATTTGTAATGAATTAATCTAATTACCGTACTTTTCGGACTATAAGCCGCAGCTTTTCCCCCCATTTTTCGACCCTGCAGCTTATATAACGGTGCGGCTAATCTATGTATTTTTACAGCTAACTGGGCCTCAGCTCTGTGACCGTCAGATCAGACTCGTAAATCTGCTGCAGCAGTGCACGCCTTGCCCCTCCTCCTCCGCCTCACAGTCGAGCCCTCCTCCTCCCCCTCACAGTCGAGTGCATAGCCAGCAACCAGCCAGACGTTAGCTCCCGGGACGATTAGCCACGTTAGTTAGCCAGCAACCAGCCAGGCAGAGACGTTAGCTCCCGGGACGATTAGCCACATTAGTTAGCCAGCAACCAGCCAGGCAGAGACGTTTGCTCCCGGGACGAATAGCCACGGTAGTTAGTCAGCAACCAGCCATGCAGAGACGATAGCTCCCGGGACGAATAGCCACGGTAGTTAGCCAGCAACCAGCCAGGCAGAGACGTTAGCTCCCGGGACAAGTAGCCACGTTAGTTAGCCAGCAACCAGCCAGGCAGAGACGTTAGCTCCCGGGACGAGTAGCCATGTTAGTTATCCAGCAACCTGCCAGGCAGAGACGTTAGCTCCTGGGACGAATAGCCACGGTAGTTAGCCAGCAACCAGCCAGGCAGAGACGTTAGCTCCCGGGACGAATAGCCACGGTAGTTAGCCAGCAACCAACCAGGCAGAGACGTTCGCTCCCGGGACGAATAGCCACGGTAGTTAGCCAGCAACCAGCCAGGCAGAGACGTTAGATCCCAGGACGATTAGCCACATTAGTTAGCCAGCAACCAGCCAGGCAGAGACGTTAGCTCCCGGGATGAGTAGCCACGTTAGTTAGCCAGCAACCAGCCAGGCAGAGACGTTAGCTCCCGGGACGAGTAGCCACGTTAGTTAGCCAGAAACCAGCCAGGCAGAGACGTTAGCTCCCGGGACGAATAGCCACGGTAGTTGGCCAGCAACCAGCCAGGCAGCGCTGTTTGCTCCCGGGACGAATAGCCACGGTAGTTAGCCAGCAACCAGTCAGGTAGAGACGTTAGCTCCCGGGACGAGTAGCCACGCTAGTTAGCCAGCAACCAGCCAGGCAGAGACGTTAGCTCCCGGGACGAATAGCCACGGTAGTTAGCCAGCAACCAGCCAGGCAGAGACGTTAGCTCCCGGGACGATTAGCCACGTTAGTTAGCCAGCAACCAGCCAGGCAGAGACGTTAGCTCCCGGTACGATTAGCCACGTTATTTAGCCAGCAACCAGCCAGGCAGAGACGTTAGCTCCCGGGACGATTAGCCACGTTAGTTAGCCAGCAACCAGCCAGGCATAGACGTTCGCTCCCGGGACGAATAGCCACGGTAGTTAGCCAGCAACCAGTCAGACAGAGACGTTAGCTCCCGGGACGATTAGCCGCGTTAGTTAGCCAGCAACCAGCCAGGCAGAGACGTTAGCTCCCGGGACGATTAGCCACGGTAGTTAGCCAGCAACCAGTCAGGCAGAGATGTTAGCTCTCAGAACGATTAGCCACGTTAGTTAGCCAGCAACCAGCCAGGCAGAGACGTTAGCTCTCAGAACAATTAGCCACGTTAGTTAGCCAGCAACCAGCCAGGCAGAGACGTTAGCTCCCGGGACGATTAGCCATGTTAGTTAGCCAGCAACCAGCCAGGCAGAGACGTTAGCTCCCGGGACGAATAGCCACGGTAGTTAGCCAGCAACCAGCCAGGCAGAGACGTTAGCTCCCAGGACGATTAGCCACATTAGTTAGCCAGCAACCAGCCAGGCAGAGACGTTCGCTCCCGGGACGATTAGCCACGTTAGTTAGCCAGCAACCAGCCAGGTACCGACATTAGCTCCCGGGACGATTGCTACCTAGTGTTGGCTCTATCGTTCCGTGAGCTAACGTTAGTAGCTACCTAGTGTTGGCTAAGTAGCTATCGTTAGTAGCTAGCTACCGTTACTGTTTAAACAAAAATGTTAATAAATCCTCAAACAGCCATCTCTTTCCCGACAATCCCCTCTGTGCATGAACCCTTACATTATGGTAATTAAACATTAAAACACCTGCGGCTTATAGTCCAGTGCGGCTTATATATGTACACATCATTCAATTTAGCTGCTGCGGCTTATATTCAGGTGCGGCTTATAGTGCGAAAAGTACGGTAATCGCATTTTAATCGCATAACCATTTTATGCCTGATATTCTATATTCTATAATCATATTTCAAATTGCATGTGTCCGGATGGCAGAATTCAGTACTGTATCTACAAAACCTTCTGTTTAATCATCTTCCATCTATTAATTTGCTTAGATTTTTCAGGTCTGGTCAATTTGAGCATAGTGTTATTCACAGTCAAAGATAAAAAACATTTTTATTGATATTCTCATTTGGTGCATTACAATTTACTCAAGCCTAGTAACAGACACAGTATTTCTGACACTGGGAATACATTCCCTGAGATCCATAGATGTCCCTAGAATCAGATACCAAGAACATGCAAATGGACAATATAAAAAGAAATGTGTATTCTACGTCCTTATGGAATGAATGAGATAAAAAAAAAGGTATAACAAAAAAAAAAGTGTATTTAATTTTTAGTTTGATTGATTGATTGATTGATTGATTGATTGATTGATTGATTGATTGATTGATTGATTGAAAACGTTATTAACAGATTGCAGAATGGGTACAATACAGTACAGCTCAATACACACAATTGTTAAGGGGATGCAGACCAGAAAAAGACTTTCATCTTGTTTACATCAGGGTCACCCATTTTCAATTCATCAGTACATATATGACATACATGACATACAGATAGACAGTACTGCTACATCTATACATTTATGACATACCAGATTTGCAAATACGGTACAGTGTTTGTGATACAAAAAGAGTCCAGAAAAGGGAGTATATACATTTGACGTAAAAACTGTACATTTGAGGAGGTTGGGTGGGGTTGTGTGGGGGGGTTGGGTAGGGAGGGGTTGGGGGGGGGAACAGTGTACAACTGTACAAGCAAAACTGTACATTGGGATATTGACAACCATACTAGGTAATTTACATTGGATGGGGGGGGGGGGACACTGTACAAACAAGCAAAACTGTACATTGGAATATTGACAAAACCATACTATGTAAATTACTGTACATTGGAGGGGGTTGGGTTAGGACATTTACAGGGGCCAGTTTCAAATTGCACTTTCCCGTAGGTGTTCATTGAGAGTGGTTTTGAAAGTGGGTAGTGATTCACATTCCTTTACAGCTTTGGGTAGGGCGTTCCACATTGATGTGGCATAATTGCGAAACGTGTTTAGTCCCTTGTTTGAGCCGAATCTGGGTTTAACATGATTTGTGGAGCTCCCTCTGGTGTTGTGATCGTGGTATTCACTGACCTTTGGGAAGTATTTTGATATGTACATGGGTACCTTGGTCGTGTAGTGTATCTTGTTAATTTTCATAACGCGATAATTTGTTGTGTAATTAATTAATCTAATTAACGCAATAAACTGACAGCCCTAATATAAACACATACTGTAGCAATAGTTGTTCTGCAAATAGCAGCCGTTGTTTCTTCCAACATGGAGGACACATTAACAGTGTAAACATTGTGTGAAAAGGCCTCTATGTTGTTTACAATATCGGTTCCATAAAGGCAAAAACAATAAATCACTGTCAACCATCTTTACCTCCTCCAGTCGCTTTCCATCCATCTCTCTCTCCTCTGTCAGTGTGACAACCTCCCTCTCTCTCTCCTCTCCTATTCTCTCCATCTCTCTCTCTATGTCTCTCAGCCGCTGGAGTGTGTCCTGCCCCATCCCTGTCTCCGCTCTGGTAGTAGAAGAGAATAGAAAAGATCTAGACATGCGAGTGGGTGGATCCACCTTTTGTGACCATACAGCTTAGTTCAGTGCTATCCAGGGTACTAACCCACCTTAGTTCAGTGTTATCCAGGGTCTTAACCCACCTTAGTTCAGTGTTATCCAGGGTCCTAACCCACCTTAGTTCAGTGTTATCCAGGGTCCTAACCCACCTTAGTTCAGTGTTATCCAGGGTCCTAACCCACCTTAGTTCAGTGTTATCCAGGGTACTAACCCACCTTAGTTCAGTGTTATCCAGGGTACTAACTGTTAAGAGCTACAGGCAGTCTCTATCTATCTCAATCACCTACTCGAGATAGAAGCCTGTGGCCGCTCGATATCCCCCAGCGAGGTGCTAAACTCGCCAAGTTCTCGAGTCAATTACTATTTCTGTCAAGCTTACTTCATAGTCACTGGTTTAGTTATATCCAGTTGATATGAAATGTAAGCATAGAAGAGTTGTTAACCTCTTCTTGTTTGTAATAAACCGAATGTATGTCTAGGAGAACTCTTATTGTACTATTGATGTATAGTCAATCTTTAACTTATCTCCAATGTGGTCTAATGGGTTGTTCTTTTGACTTTCACACGGACGACCGGGGTTCGAGACCCTAGTCGTCTCCTACTTTTTGCAATATAGGAATAATTCAATTTGGTGCACGTTGAGAGCTATATAAAGAATGCCATCCTCAATGCATGTAGATTTATAATATTTTAACTTAAAACCAGGCTACTTTGGCGTATAATCATTAATATTATATTCAAAAAAATCATATTGGAAACACCGGGTTTAGTATCAGCATTTTGGGTCTATTTTACACTTCAAAAGCCCCCTCTGGAAGAATGGAGCACAAAAACGTAATTCAGAATGGTATAATGCAGATCGTAGACTGTGGGAATAGTTTCAGGAAACGGGCTGTCACTTTCTTTGCGGGGGCGTGGCTCTGCGTGATCCGGCTAACTTGAACTTGAACTCTGCTTTCGACCAGGCTCAAACTTTTGGATATGTTGTCATGGTGATTTGGAAAATCCACGTACATGAAACCGGAAAGTCCGGCTAACCCAGTTATCCAGTTAAAGTTATCCGGCTAACTCAGTTATCCAGGTACAAGAAACAGGGCCCTCACAGCCCATCGAACACCGAGATACCGGAACCCGCAAACAACAAACATTGCCATATATAGTATTACTACCGTCAATAGCATATATATATATATATATATATATATATATATAATATATAACTTTAGCTGAAAAGCATTAACCAGCAATTGATTCAATCTGTACCATAGTCACCTCAAAGGGATGCAGGGCGCAGCCAGTCTCTTGGCCCATTGCTGGCAGAAAGCAATGCTCGAACTCAATGGATATTATAAAAAGTCATTTTTATTTAAGGAAGTTACAAAATAGTCTGTATTGGAAATGTCCAATACAGTTTAAAAGATTATAAAAACAAAACATCTCATCTCTAAGATAGCATAACCTATGCGGCCTGGTGTATCAAGTCAAAGGTGAAAACCTGCTTCAAAATCAAAAAACCTCAAAAACTCTATCATAGCAAAAAGCTCTCTTTGTCATTTTGAGCAAATAAGCTAAAAAACAAAGCTTTGTCATGGGGACTCCACGTTGAAAAATAGACCGATTCCGTTCCTTACACCGCACAACGAGATCGGCCGCTTGAAGAAAGGTGTCTGCAAGCAAAATCTGAAAAATCTGTCTGTGATCTGGCAAGTTGGCCTTTATAAAGGGCCCCAGATCTCTTCGCTATTGGTCCAAATACAGTGATGTAATTTCTACCATCCAATCAACGTATAACACATAAGGACTAACTCTCCTCCCCTCCTAGTTGTCATTGGCTGCCGTCTACTCCACTGGGTTGTAACTTGAAAAGTACTTGTAACGTTTTTGCTGGAACAGAGTACGATATTGTGGAAAGTCCCTCTGTCTCTAGCTGTACATTCCTGAGGGGTCCAGTCAGTATTGATATGGAAGCAAATCCCCTGTGTAATGTACAATACATTAATACACTTCTTGCATGAATAGTCTTATACGCTTATATATATATATACAGATATATACAGATATATATATATACCTGTACTATTCAATACTCATATACTTTAAACACTGATTGACATGCCCAAGCATAATACATGTATCCTGTAGTCTACAGTGTACAATGGTTCTTTGCCTCATGCTTGCATGGCTTTCTCTCCTCTGCCAAGGTCAATGCATGCTGCATTCCATTCCGCGTTTCTGCCGTGTTTCTTCTCAACTCCTTTCTGACTGGGCATTACCAGCCCAGGCCTAGATACTTGTGCAAAGCGTATATGCATATATATGAATACATATCACATCTAGACACATACAGTAACATATGCCTAGATTTAAAACAGATATATACCATAAACATATGCTTAAACCTTTTACATCCCACAATTGACAGAGAGAACAGGATGTCATAATTAACCAGTGTCACTAGCTGGCTGTGACACTTCACACCCCCTCTGTCATCCTGGTCATCATTTTCCACTGTCTTAATAGCATCTGTACTTGGGGACGAGATGGCAATTGCGGGGTCACGATGGCTGTGACTCTCAACACCCCCTTTGTCATCTTGGTACCTTGGTACCCTGGTAGCCGGCGGGAAGACTTGCTTCTGTTGTTCCCTGGCTGGACGGCCCGACAGGATAGGGGCCACGTCGTTGCTTGGTAGCCGACGGGAAGACTTGCATCTGCTGTTCCCGGCCAATGCACCCCCAGTTGTTGTCATCTGAAGAACACAATGTCATGGTTCTTATGGTCACCCCCTCTGATCTCTTGGATCTCTCCCGTAGTTTGAGGTAGGTTGAATTGTCACTTCTCGGGCGACCCCACGGGTCCCCGAGAATTGTAGCAGCAGTCCTCTATTGAAGTGTGGTTGGCCTGGTCGTGTGACCCTGTCCGTAGGCCACGCAGGACATCACAGATATAGTCCACAGAGGACTAATTTCTTTTCTCTCTTTCAGGTCCATTCAGGGCTCTCGTCGCCCTGTAACTTGGGTCCAGGCCGATGTCTCTCTGTCTCCATGTCACAGGATATGCGGGCATAATATCCCCTGTTTCATCGCCTGCCCATTCTCCTCCAATCCTGAGCTCCAGGAGAGCTTTCAGAGAAGGCCCCTTGCTGATAGGTTTCAGTTTGGCCTGCTTAGCTCTCTTGTTCGGTCTAGGAGGTTCGTCCCTTGGGTACCGAACTCTCTCCCTAGATCTTGATCTAGATGAGGACCTTGAGGATGCTCTGGAGCTTGACCTATCCCGGTCTTCCTCCATTTCTGAGTTCTGATCTGGGTCAGTATATTCCTGTTTGCTATTTGCTGCGTCGTCCACTGACTCCGGGGGACAGCCCCCCCGTCTAAGAATGCTCCTGGCCCGAGATAGGGCAGGTTCTGATCCTTCCGGTCCGAACTATACTGTCGGTCTCCTTGGTGTATCCTAAGGAGGGAGGTAGGGTTCATCCCAGGATCGCAACATATTCTCCTTGATCATCTGATCCTTTATAGAGCGTACAGCTCTCTCTGCCACCCCGTTCGTATTGGGCTGGTAGGGTACAGAGTATTGGGCCATTACACCCGCTTCCTCCAGTAGTTTCAGTCCTGCTTTCAGATACTGCTATTCGTCCCGGTGGCACTGGTTCAGGTATTGTCCCCCTTACCAGCGCACATTGTTCACAGACCTTTCGGACTGTTATCGCTCTTTGTTTGGCTTTAGGTATGAGAATGTTGTTATCATGTACCTGTCTGATCATGTGAGTAGCCTCGTCCTCCGGTACTCTCACTGTGCCTTTGTCTTCCCAGGCCGTGGGCATGACTAAGGCCAGTCTTTTGAGGTGTAGCCCTCCGACCTTAAGTAGTTTTTGGGCCAGGGTATCCGCTTCCTCTATGGGGATGTTCCTATTCCTATGGTTTTTTCCCTCGAGAGCTTTGCCTTTCAGTTTGGACGTCATCGATGTATATGGTGACGTCCAGACCTTTCAGGATGTCCTCTATGACTCCTTGGAACACATTCGGAGAGTTCTTATACCCTTGTGGTAATACTGTCCATCCATAAGACAGCTCGTTCCAGGTGAACGCCGTCTTTTGGGTGGATAGGGGGTCGATAGGTACTGACCAGAATCCATTAGCCAAATCAATGCTAGACTTCCAACGTTTGTTGGGCAGATTCCTGGTTGTTTGTGCTATGTTTATCATTGTCCTGGTATCTGAGCAAGTTCTTGCATTCAGGGCAATTAGGTTGTGCACTAATCTCCATGATCCATCGGGTTTGGGGACTCCCATTACAGGAGTATTTGTTAGAGCAGAGTCCAACATAGTCAATACGCCCATTTGTTCCAATTCCGTGATTGTTTCCGTCCACTTCCTTCTTGCACAGGGGGTCAACCCTGTGTTGTGCTTGTCTCGGTCCAGACTGGGTAGTTAGTGACGGTTATGTCTGATGTTAGCTCTGGCTAGTTAGCCTGCTTGTAGATTCAGGCTATGTAGCCTCTTATAGACTCGGCGCCTGCCGATAACACCAGCCTGTATGATTACGCTGGTTCCACATCCGTCACAGTAGCAGGACTTATGCAGGACTTATTCTGACTTTAAGTAAACATTAGGTTACTTCTAGTTCAGGTGGCCTGTTAGTCGCAAGTATTTTTCAGTTTTGACTCCAAGTAAGCATTATGTTACTTCAAGTTCAAGTGACTGTTTAAAGCTCCCTCGGCCTTTGACTTTAAGGCTCACTCGGCCTTGGACTTATGCAGGACTTATTCTGACTTTAAGTAAACATTAGGTTACTTCTAGTTCAGGTGAACTGTTAGTCGCAAGTATTTCTCAGTTTTGACTCCAAGTAAGCATTATGTTACTTCAAGTTCAAGTGACTGTTTAAAGCTCCCTCGGCCTTTGACTTTAAGGCTCACTCGGCCTTGGACTTTAAAGCTCCCTCGGCCTGCTAGTCGCAAGTCGTTTTCTACTTAAGTTTTGACTAAGTAAGCATTATGTTACTTCAAGTTCAAGTGACTTTAAGGCTCCCTCGGCCTTGGACTTTAAAGCTCCCTTGGCCTGCTAGTCGCAAGTAGTTTTCAGTTTTGACTCCAAGTAAGCATTATGTTACTCCAAGTTCAAGTGACTGTAAGGCTCCCTCGGCCTGCTAAACTCTATGTAAGCATTATGTTACTTCAAGTTTAAGTGACTTTAAAGCTCCCTTGGCCTTTGTCTTTAAGGCTCCCTTGGCCTGCTATTCACAAGTAGTTTTCTACTTAAGTTTTGACTCTAAGTAAGCATTATGTTACTCCAAGTTCAAGTGACTGTAGTAAGTATTATTTGACTCCAGAGGCACCTGACAGCAGTCATTTCGGTTTATATTCTTTCGGCTTTTGATACCTATTCAATTAGTATAAAGCCCAACTCACGGATGTTCTAAGCCCCAGAACCTCTGATCCGTTTTGACAGACCCATAAACCAGTGACTTGGCCACCTAGGCACCACAGCGTCCTGTATGCTGAAGCTTCCAAGTCCCCACAAATCTGATGGGCCCGTCGGATACAGAGACCCTGATGTTCGCTGTCCCCCCGCGTCAAGGTGCTAAGCTTGATAAGAGTTTGCAGAGTCTCAATTTTTATCCATAGGCGCTGGTGAGTGTACATCTCATGCAGCTGATATGGTTGGTACGGGTGCTAACCTACCAGATGGTTGCTGTCAGGAAATCCCCTTTGAATAAAATAGATTACAAATTCTTTCGTCCTCTTTACTCTGGTTTAGAGAAAAGACAGACATCTTTACATAGTATACTTAAAATGTATACAAAATGCATGTAGTATTCTATGTCATGTTTCTTCCTAAATGACAATAACACTATATATTATTCCTCTTGACAGATGAGCTGAATGTCAAGTGCATTTTTGCACTTGCTCGAGTGTCATGTGTCAGGGCCCCAGAAGGTAAGGATACTATTGATGTTTTTCCTTCCGGGCTTTTAGGAACCTGTCGTCCCAGCATGGCTGTTTCCGCCATCTGTGTTTTAAGTTCTGACTTTTTCTGGAAGCTCTCCCCACACTGGCCACAGCAGTAAGGTTTCTCTCCTGTGTCTACCAAGTTGTGTCGTTCAAGGTATGCCTTTCTCTGGAAGCTCTTCCCACACTGGCCACAACCGTAAGGTTTCTCTCCTGTGTGTACCAAGTGGTGTTGTTCAAGGTATATCTTTTTCTTGAACCTCTTTCCACACTGGCCACAACCGTAAGGTTTCTCTCCTGTGTGAACCATGCGGTGTTGTTCAAGGTATATCTTTTTCTTGAACCTCTTCCCACACTGGCCACAACCGTAAGGTTTCTCTCCTGTGTGAACCATGCTGTGTTGTTTAAGGTATGCCTTCTCTGTGAAGGTCTGTCCGCACTGGTCACAGCAGTAAGGTTTCTCTCTTGTTCCAGGTTTAGGGAGTTTTTTGGATGTAAATTCCCCCATTTCGTGTCCAGAGGGAACTCTCATTGAGGGCGGAGCCCTCTTGTCCATATACATGGAAGTGGGAGCAGGCAGTGTTCGGCCTGTTTCTATGAGGCATGGTGTATTCAGGATCTGTCCCTGATGTTGACCAACTCCTGGGTCTTGACCGTGTTCCTGTGCTACCCCCATCTGGGTGTGTCTTGCACAGGTGGAGTGGAGCCCAGGGCTTTCAGGGTTAGTGAAACCCCCTGAGCCATCTTTCTCCGGGCTTGGAGGCCGAGTATCTGGTGTTTATATATCCTTCCTTGTCCTGACCGGGGCCACATAATTTGAGCCCTCTGGTCTGAGTGACTCACTGCTTCCCTTGGTGTTCCCGAAGGACAGACTGTCCGGTTTCTGTACACCAGCTCCTCCTGAGCTAGCGTCTCTTGCACTAGCATCTGCTGTGCTAGCGTCTTCCGTGCTAGCATCTCTTGTGCTAGCTTCTCTTGAGCTAGCATCTGCTGCGCCAGCTCCTCCTGAGCTAGCGTCTCTTGCACTAGCATCTGCTGTGCTAGCGTCTTCCGTGCTAGCATCTCTTGTGCTAGCTTCTCTTGAGCTAGCATCAGCTGCGCCAGCTCCTCCTGAGCTAGCGTCTCTTGCACTAGCATCTGCTGTGCTAGCGTCTTTCATGCTAGCATCTCTTGTGCTAGCTTCTCTTGAGCTAGCATCTGCTGCGCCAGCTCCTCCTGAGCTAGCGTCTCTTGCACTAGCATCTGCTGTGCTAGTGTCTTCCGTGCTAGCATCTCTTGTGCTAGCTTCTCTTGAGCTAGCATCTGCTGTTAGCTCCAGCTATTTAGCCTGCTGTTAGCTCGGGCTAGTTAGCCTGTGTTCCTGTGGGCTCCGGCTAGGTAGCCTTCAGTTAGCATTCGATTCACTTGTGGCTAGTTAGCCTGCGTTCCTGTGGGGCTCTGGCTAGGTAGCCTTCAGATAGCACTCGATTCCCTTTTGGCTAGTTAGCCTGCGTTCCTGTGGGGCTCCGGCTAGGTAGCCTTCAGTTAGCATTCGATTCACTTGTGGCTAGTTAGCCTGCGTTCCTGTGGGCTCCGGCTAGGTAGCCTTCAGTTAGCATTCGATTCACTTGTGGCTAATTAGCCTGCGTTCCTGTGGGCTCCGGCTAGGTAGCCTTCAGTTAGCATTCCATTCACTTGTGGCTAATTAGCCTGCGTTCCTGTGGGGCTCCGGCTAGGTAGCCTTCAGATAGCACTCGATTCCCTTTTGGCTAGTTAGCCTGCGTTCCTGTGGGGCTCCGGCTAGGTAGCCTTCAGTTAGCATTCGATTCACTTGTGGCTAGTTAACCTGCGTTCCTGTGGGCTCCGGCTAGGTAGCCTTCAGTTAGCATTCGATTCACTTGTGGCTAATTAGCCTGCGTTCCTGTGGGCTCCGGCTAGGTAGCCTTCAGTTAGCATTCGATTCACTTGTGGCTAATTAGCCTGCGTTCCTGTAGACTAGGGCTATGTAGCCTCCTGTAGTCTCGGGCTAGGTAGCTTCCTGTTAGCACCAGCTCGTTAGCCGGTGCTCCTGTGGACTAGGGCTATGTAGCCTCCTGTAGTCTCGGGCTAGGTAGCTTCCTGTTAGCACCAGCTCGTTAGCCGGTGCTCCTGTAGACTAGGGCTATGTAGCCTCCTGTAGTCTCGGGCTAGGTAGCTTCCTGTTAGCACCAGCTCGTTAGCCGGTGCTCCTGTAGACTAGGGCTATGTAGCCTCCTGTAGTCTCGGGCTAGGTAGCTTCCTGTTAGCACCAGCTCGTTAGCCGGTGCTCCTGTGGACTAGGGCTATGTAGCCTCCTGTAGTCTCGGGCTAGGTAGCTTCCTGTTAGCACCAGCTCGTTAGCCGGTGCTTATGTGGACTCCGGCTAGGTAGCCTCCAGATAGCCTTCAATTCACTCTTGGCTAGTTAGCCTGCGTTCCTGTGGGCTAGCTAGTTAGCTCTTGTCTGGCTAGGGCCAGTTCACTTCCTGTTAGCACTGGCTCGTTAGCCGATGGTGAGCTAGTTAGCTCTCGTCTGGCTAGGGCCAGTTCACTTCCTGTTAGCACTGGCTCGTTAGCCGATGGTGAGCTAGTTAGCTCTTGTCTGGCTAGGGCCAGTTCACTTCCTGTTAGCACTGGCTCTTTAGCCGATGGTGAGCTAGTTAGCTCTTGTCTGGCTAGGGCCAGTTCACTTCCTGTTAGCACTGGCTCGTTAGCCGATGGTGAGCTAGTTAGCTCTCGTCTGGCTAGGGCCAGTTCACTTCCTGTTAGCACTGCCTCGTTAGCCGATGGTGAGCTAGTTAGCTCTCGTCTGGCTTCAGTGTCATTGAGAGGATTCTCTTGTCTTTAATCCAATTTTGCGGCCTCAACCGCTCCACCAGCAATGCCCCCACTACGCAGAATTTGCCTTTTAATTTGCCACTGCTTTCCACTGAGGGCTATACAGATCAATATCCTTTGTCTGGTGTATTCTAAAGTGGAAGGTTTTAGCTCCCTAGGTGCTAATAAGAGCACCTTCAAGTAAGGTTTAAACTCACTTTTGTAATTTGTTCATTTCACGGTTCTCCGTTTTCAATATTTCTAGTTTATTTTATTTTGGCTGTTATCATACCGATCTCAGCCCTAAGCCAGGGACGCCATGTTAAGAGCTACAGGCAGTCTCTATCTATCTCAATCACCTACTCGAGATAGAAGCCTGTGGCCGCTCGATATCCCCCAGCGAGGTACTAAACTCGCCAAGTTCTCGAGTCAATTACTATTTCTGTCAAGCTTACTTCATAGTCACTGGTTTAGTTATATCCAGTTGATATGAAATGTAAGCATAGAAGAGTTGTTAACCTCTTCTTGTTTGTAATAAACCGAATGTATGTCTAGGAGAACTCTTATTGCCTATAATAACACCGCCAATATCCTCATTTGTGAGGGAAGGCATGTAATACTGATCATTTGAAAGCTTGGTTGTATTAATACTCTTTTAATAAGTATTACTACTGTTAATAATGTAACATTAGCGTACTAACAATCATTTGAAAGCTTGGTGATATTACTTCACCGTTTAATATGTTTTACTACTGCAAATAGTGTAACATTAGCGTACTAACACTTAATCATTGTTTGCACGCCCCAGTACCCCCTATCAATCCGACAGGCCCGTCCGCCAGCGGGACCGACCATCCAATCCTGCAGTGATTAGACAATCGATTTCCCACAGACCTGACAGCCCATCGAACACCGAGATACCGGAACCGGCAAACAACAAACATTGCCATATATAGTATTACTACCGTCAATAGCATATATATATATATAATATATAACTTTAGCTGAAAAGCATTAACCAGCAATTGATTCAATCTGTACCATAGTCACCTCAAAGGGATGCAGGGCGCGGCCAGTCTCTTGGCCCATTGCTGGCAGAAAGCAGTGCTCGAACTCAATGGATATTATAAAGTCATTTTTATTTAAGGAAATTACAAAATAGTCTGTATTGGAAATGTCCAATACAGTTTAAAAGATTATAAAAACAAAACATCTCATCTCTAAGATAGCATAACCTATGCTGCCTGGTGTATCAAGTCAAAGGTGAAAACCTGCTTCAAAATCTAAAAATCTCAAAAACTCTAGCATAGCAAAAAGCTCTCTTTGTCATTTTGAGCAAATGAGCTAAAAAACAAAGCTTTGTCATGGGGACTCCACGTTGAAAAATAGACCGATTCCGTTCCTTACACCGCACAATGAGATCGGCCGCTTGAAGAAAGGTGTCTGCAAGCAAAATCTGAAAAATCTGTCTGTGATCTGGCAAGTTGGCCTTTATAAAGGGCCCCAGATCTCTTCGCTATTGGTCCAAATACAGTGATGTAATTTCTACCATCCAATCAACGTATAACACATAAGGACTAACTCTCCTCCCCTCCTAGTTGTCATTGGCTGCCGTCTACTCCACTGGGTTGTAACTTGAAAAGTACTTGTAACGTTTTTGCTGCAACAGAGTACGATATTGTGGAAAGTCCCTCTGTCTCTAGCTGGAGCAGAGGCCCCGTACATTCCTGAGGGGTCCAGTCAGTATTGATATGGAAGCAAATCCCCTGTGTAATGTACAATACATGAATACACTTCTTGCATGAATAGTCTTATACGCTTATATATATATATATACAGATATATATATATACCTGTCCTATTCAATACTCATATACTTTAAACACTGATTGACATGCCCAAGCATAATACATGTATCCTATAGTCTACAGTGTACAATGGTTCTTTGCCTCATGCTTGCATGGCTTTCTCTCCTCTACCAAGGTCAATGCATGCTGCATTCCATTCCGCGTTTCTGCCGTGTTTCTTCTCAACTCCTTTCTGACTGGGCATTACCAGCCCAGGCCTAGATACTTGTGCAAAGTGTATATGCATATATATACATATACACATATATATATAATATATATATATATATATATATATATATATATATATATATATATATATATATATATATATATATATATATATATATATATATATATATATATATATATATATATATGAATACATATCACATCTAGACACATACAGTAACATATGCCTAGATTTAAAACAGATATATACCATAAACATATGCTTAAACCTTTTACATCCCACAATTGACAGAGAGAACAGGATGTCATAATTAACCAGTGTCACTAGTTGGCTGTGACACTTCACACTAACCCACCTTAGTTCAGTGTTATCCAGGGTCCTAACCCACCTTAGTTCAGTGTTATCCAGGGTCCTAACCCACCTTAGTTCAGTGTTATCCAGGGTACTAACCCACCTTAGTTCAGTGTTATCCAGGGTCCTAACCCACCTTAGTTCAGTGTTATCCAGGGTACTAACCCACCTTAGTTCAGTGTTGTCCAGGGTCCTAACCAACCTTAGTTCAGTGTTATTCAGGGTCCTAACCCACCTTAGTTCAGTGTTATCCAGGGTCCTAACCCACCTTAGTTCAGTGTTATCCAGGGTCCTAACCCACCTTAGTTCAGTGTTATTCAGGGTCCTAACCCACCTTAGTTCAGTGTTATCCAGGGTACTAACCCACCTTAGTTCAGTGTTGTCCAGGGTCCTAACCTACCTTAGTTCAGTGTTATCCAGGGTCCTAACCCACCTTAGTTCAGTGTTATCCAGGGTTAGATTTTTAATGTCCCTGCGTAGAGAGGTCACTTCTGATTCCACAGCCTGGAGACGGGACTGACTCTCTGATAACTCCAACTCAATCTGAAATTACATGGAGTTGAAAACGTAAACACAAAAGTAATTAATGGAACAAACAGCAGACTAATGAGCGATTAACCAGGATAACGTTTCTGTTCCCTTTGCACACCCACAACTTTAAAATCGTTCTCAAAAAGCAGGTCCTAGGGGATTCAAAGCTAAATGTTTACACTGCCCTCGACAGAGTGAATTTGATGGTTATTTCTAAAGAATTAAAATCATCCTGAAAACGTCAAATCATAAATTCATGATATTATTTTAATAGGTTTTTAGGGGTATATTCTTTATTTGTATTAATTGTTTTTTATTGTATCTGATAATTCTTTACTGTATTTTATCTCCCTATGTTTTCCTCCCCCCTGCATGGTGGTGGGCACACCCTCGCTTTACCCACAGGCTCTAACAAGTGCATGTTGTATCATGCAATCATACTCTCATGCACCTACACACATCCAGGCATACACTCACCAGTACATTTTACTCACAGAAATATGAAGGACCGCAATGGAAACAAGCTGTAAGCTTTATTGTGTTTTATCCTGTTGATAATGGTGAGTCTTATATGTATACTTGTGTTTCATTATCAATAAAGATCTATATCTGTAACTGAGGGGTTACAAAACCCTGACTGTATTAAAGATTGTTTAGATTAAACCACTACTAAATATTATTATTACTTGCCAGACAGTACAGTTAAATATGGCAGACACTCAATATACGGCACGGGGACAAAGAGATAACGTTTACAGTATTTTATTAGCAATATCAAATGTACAACTGAGAATTAGTACGTTGCTCTTTTATGGCGAATGATAGTAGAATGTCAGAGTATCAAAGTCAGTGGGAATGAATAATTCCTAGGTTAATAATACTCGACCGGAACGCTGCATGGAGTGAGATGGCGATACAGGGCAAACGAGGGGTATAGCTGGAGACTGGTGATTTCCCCCACGGAGTGGTAAGCTCCAGAGGAATTGAAGAATAGTCGGATACTCCTGCTGGTCACTGAAGAAAAGGGGTCTCATACGGATCCAGTCCTTGTAATCCAAGTGCTCGATAGCAGGGTAATAGCTCTTAATCCAATGCCCGACGGCAGTGATGATAGCTAGCTAGCTTCGTCCTCGAAGCTAGCCCGATGCAGATCTTCAGGTGTAGTTAAATCCAAACGCCAATGGTATTAACGATGCTTTTCTCCACATTACTACGTTTACACAATTCACTATAATACACCAACAATGGTTCTACAATATCAAGGTCGTATCTAAGGAGCTACTAGCTATCCGTAACGATACACCGCCGGTAGGTTCCACTGCTCACATGTCCAATCGTTCTGCTGTTAGGTTCACCTCGTGTTCTGATACTAATTACGTTAAGTTCGCACACACTTGCTAAGGTTAACGCGCTTCTCGTTACTGCTGCACACTACGTTAGGTTCACACTAGTTACTGGGTTCACTTCGCACTTCACGTGTTTAGGTTTCGCACTGCTGCTGCTTGCGCCTTTCACAATATATACTCAGAGTGATTTCTAGAGCGCAACCGAATCTCTTGTCCGGAATCAATGCGCTGGCCAAGGGCATGTCTCAACTTGTCCGGACTCGTCTTTGAACTTGTCTGGGGGGTGCGACTGTTGGCGCCGTCAATGCCAAGGGCGGTGTCCAATGAGGAAAGCGAATAATGCTATGATTCAAACGGAGGCTTAAAGGTATATAGCTTATATATATAAATAATATACAAGTTATATAAAATAATAAACATAGATTCTCAGTGTTAATCTGGCCCTTCAGAACAGCCGCCTCCTAATTAGTCCGCACCTAATTAGTAAATAAATGGGCACAGATTAATATTAATGTCCAGTCAACTTCTCCATACTGTGTTATGAGGAGTTGGAACAATCTACAAAGTCAGTGGGTCATGGTCGTCGTCAGGGGAGTCAGGGATCTCCGGCAGCTCTATCAACTTAGCTACAGGTCTGGTGTAAGTCCGCCCTTGGACGATGACTTCTGCCGCTCTGACCTTCCCATCGGAACCAGTAATCACTCTGCTCACACGGACGGCCGGCCACGTAGCTCGGGGTAGTGACTGGTCTATTATCATTACGACTGTAACTGAGGGGTACAATTCCCTGACTGTATTAATAAGTATGGTATCATTAAACCACTACCGTCTTATGTACATTACTACTGGCCATACAGTACACGAGTATATGATGAGAACACCTCCACAATGACACGGTTTCCACACAAATCTGGGTTAAGAATATTTATTAGCAGCAAGAATACATAATATACTTTACTTTCAATGCGCTTATAAGGCAAAGGAATGTGCGTAGGCAAATCAATAACGAATGTCCATTCTCATATTACGCAGGAGATAATAATACAACCTGAATATTAGGAATTATATCTATGGTACTCTGGGGAGGCAGCGGGAGATACTAGTAGGGTTCCCACCGGTTGTAAGCCAGAAGGGGGAGTAAATGTTCGAATGCAAAGTCTGGATCAACGGGGACTCAATAAGCTCCTGCTATGGGAGGCGGTATATTACTCCCTGATCGGCAGACGAAAGCAGCAGCTGTAATCCCAGTATGCGTGCAGCACAGGTAAAAGCCGGCCAGCCTCTCCTTGAGACGGGCTCGAATGATGTTCCTCACGTCACGGGTAAATCCCACACAGTAGTGGGGTGTAGACGATTCTTCTCCGCTCCAACAGCCTGGTCCAAAGCAATATAATAATAATCCAGCCGGAAAGGGGCTCTGCATTCACCGGTGTAGATTCTCCGGTGCGCGGTACTTCACATTAGCTAGGTTGAACTTGACGTTATTCCACTAAGCTCTGACACTTTACTATCCTATTCGCACGCGGCTATAAGTGCTCTATTTAGATGCAAGGTTGCTCACTTCACTTGGTCCTTGACTCGCGATGAAGGCTTTACTAGTAAGGGGCGAACGATACGTTGAACAAACGTATTAGGATAAGACAAGACTCTATTTTGGGGCAAAACGGGCCCTACTTCACCGCACGTCGTATCGTGGGTGAGGCTTCACTTGGGTAACTCGAACTACTTCTGTATTCACCTGCGCCATATTTATATGTTAGGCAAATAAACTAGTACCAGCCTTATTCCTGTCTCGTAGTCTTGGGCAGAACCGGGCATGTTGAGACAAGCCTTGACGGTGGCTTTGAACTTGACTCTGGGGGTATGGCAATGGCGCTGGTGGAACGCTATCCAATAAGAGAACGAAATATTATGGTCTGTACTAGGTTAAAGGGATATTCCGTGTATATGTACAAAGAATACACAAGGGATATCAAACGATATACAAATATTATGCAATATATATCAATCAGTGAATATATATATATTCGGTTTAATCTGACCCTTTGTAACAGCCGCCTCCTAATTAGTCCCACCTAATTAGATAAGCAGAGACAGATTAACCGCACTGTCCACTACTCAATGTCCGTTGTGAGGGTAGGGCAGTTCACAAAGTCAGGGGTCATGGTCGTCATTAAGCGAGTCGGGGAGCCTTGGCGACTCTATCAGCCTCGCCACGGGTCGGTTGTAGGTCCGCCCTTGGACGAGCAATTCTGCCGCTCTGACCTTTCCGTCGGCACCAGTGGTCACTTTGCTTACGCGGCCGGCCGGCCACGCAGCTCGGGGTAGTGACTGGTCTATGGTCATGACGACTGGACGGGATGAAGGGGGGCTTAGGAGGAAGCGGGCCTGAGACTGCTTTGATCTGTGCTTGGCTGTGCCTCCTCCTCCTCCGTCTGTTTCTCTTGTTTGCTCTGTACCCCGTCTGAGGAGGGGCCGGTGCCGGCCGCCCCGTCAAGGAGTCGCTTGGGGTGCTGGGTTCGAGGTCAGCTACATCTGAAGCGCAGCTGAGGGGGGTGGAGTTCCGAACTCCCTCTTGTGCCCACGGTTCTCTCACAGGCCTCTCGCTTAATGTCAATAGCCTCTCAACGGGCTGTACAAGGGAGTGGCCGGTGTCGCTCGCCTTTGTGTGTAGGCAGCGTGTAGACGTGGGTTGACTGTCAAGTCCGTAGAGGGGGCCCTGGAGCGTCCATCCCAGTCGGGTCTGAACCGCGACTGGGCATCCTTTGGGTCCGATGTGGGCCACCTCAATTGGGAGAATGAGGTCCGCGTGGTCGGAGCCGATGAGCAGGGTCGGTGTGGCGCCGTCGATAAGCGGTATAGGTAGTTGACGTAGGTGCACATACTTAGCCATCAGCTGTGGGATGGGGTAGGTGTACTGAGACAAGCCTATGTCGTGGCTGGTGAAGACGTTGGTTATACTATACTGCTTCTCGGGCTGGTCCACCGCTGCCATCTTGAAGGAGACCCTTTCACCTTTTATGGTCTTCTGGTCCCTTCTGATGGTGCGTATGGTCATGGTATCTTTGACACCCCGCAGGCCCAACTGGGCTGCTGCGGAAGCGAGGAGGAGAGTCTTTTCAGACCCATCGTCCAGGACGGTGTAAGTGTCCAGGACCTTGTCCTCGTAGCTCAGGAGCACTCTGACCACTTTGATGAGCACTCGGGGGGTCCCGCTATGCTGGTCAATGTGTAGCACTCCTGTTGGTCGGTTGCCTTGGATCTTCTGGTGGGCCCCGCACAGTGCTGCGCGGTAAGCGGCGCCCGCCTGGGCCGCCCCTGCGCGGTAAGCGGCGCCCGCCTGGGCCGCCTCACGCCACTGGTCAACTTGGACGGGGTTCAGTGTCTTATATTCGGCGCACTGTGCCAGCCAGTGTCCGCCGTCGCAGTAGGTACAGTAGGGGGCGGTCTGGTGGCTCTTCGGTACTGGTGCCACCGCCTCGGCATGGTACATTACCGCGACGGGCCCACTCTGTTGTCCTGGCTGACGCCTGTTGATGTCATGCAGGACCTCCAAGTGGGTGCCACCGCACCTGCTGCACTTCTTCTTCAAGCGGCACTCAGCTGCTAGGTGGCTGCGCGCGCAGCGGCGGTGGTCCTTGATCCACTGACTCACCTCGTCCGTGGTCAGCTTCCTGAAAGTGTCGCATTGGTACAGCCGATGTTATCCCTCACAGTACTGGCACTCAATCTTCCACTGGTCCTCTTTCGTCGAGGGGGTGTTGTGGTTCTTGTGCTGCGGTACTGATTCGGCTTGGTGCATAACGGTCACCAACCGGCGGTTATCTGTTGATCCCCGAGGTCCTGGTCTTGGGCTTGGTCCACTCCATACGAACGTGTCGAGTCGTAGGCTACTGACCTCCCTGGCGAGGAACTCAGATAGGTCTAGGAGGGATGCCTCTGGGCCGTTGGGGTCGCGGTGGTCTCTCTGCCGCCTGAAGCGCTCTTGTCGGGCGGGAGGGAGCTTCTCTAGTATCCTCTCTACATTAGAGTTAGCGTACAGTTCATAGATCCCTTTTTCCTTTTGGGACCCCAGCATCCCTACCAGGGACTGTACCTTGATAGAGAGGTCATCTAATGCTCTGTTGTCTCTGGCTGGGGGGAGACGGTCAATGTCTCTTATCTCCTGTATCACATAGTCCCATATGCGTCCATAACGTTGGTCGAGGGCTACTAGAGCCGCGGTGTATGGGGTAGTAGAGCTGGAATATGCCAGCGCTATATTGTGCGCTCTGGGCACCTTCAGGTGCTTGAGTAGGATAGCATACTTGTACGGTTCATCTGGTACGTCGGACAGCATAGTCTCTAAGCACATTCGTAGCTCTGTGTACTGTGCTCTGTTCTCGTGTGTGAAGTCCGGGAACGTCGGTGTGCCAAGGTACGATGCCATGGATGACTGGCACATCGGTGATCGTTGGGGGAGAGGCCTCCTGGGCGAGTCTCCCCGTGCGTGTCGTCTTGGGCTGGTACTTGGTGGGTACCGAAGGTCGGGTACCCAGGTGCTGTTCCTCGGTGCTGACGGTGCGTCAAACTCACCCGTGAGTTGAGTCGGGGGTTTGTAGCGCAGTGCCTCGGGGCTGACGTCTGGGCTGTACTGGACCTCCTGGTCCAGAGTACGTTGCTGCTGGTCGGGGCTGTACTGGGCCTCCTGGTCCAGAGTACGTTGCTGCTGGTCGGGGCTGTACTGGGCCTCCTGGTCCAGAGTACGTTGCTGCTGGTCGGCTTGACATTCCTCCTCCTCCTCCTCCTCTTCCTCTGCTAGGTCCTGGAGTCTTCGGTTCAGTCTCTCGGCGTGGTCCGGTTCTTCCCGGTTGCTGGGTCTCGTATGGACCGGCCGGGGAGGGGGTTCGGAGATGTGGACAGGATCCTCCTGTTGGCGGGGTCCCGGGTCGCTTGGTCGGGTAGGGGAATGTTTCAAGTTATGTGTCCTAGACCCTTGTCGTGACGATCTCCGGGAGCTCCGTGCGGAGTGAGGGGGTGTCGCCATGGTAATCAATTTGTCCATCAGCTGCGCCTGCAGCCGGTCGCGCTCTGTCTCGCGCTGGGCATGGGCGGCGTCGCGCGCTGCTTCGCGCTGGGCATTGGCGGCGTCGCGCTGCGCATTGGCTGCAGCGTGCTGCGCATCAGAGCGGCTTCTCTCAATGTTCTCTTCCGTCTGGAGGCGTCTGGTCTCCAGTCTTATGCGGTCGTCTTCACTCCTTTGTTGCGCCTGGAAGCGCTCTCGCTCGGTTGCAGAATGTTCGCGTTCACGGAGGGCTTGCGCTTGGAGTTGCGCGTGAAGGCGCTCTCGTTGGTCTGCAGCTTGTTCGCGCTCGCTCGTCTGTTGCGCTTGAAGTCGGTCGCGTTCGGTGGAGGCTGCCAGGGTGGCGATGAGTGCCTGCGCCAGCATCTTGTCCGCTTCGCTGGGGGAAGACACCGGCGGAGGTGATCGGCTTCCGGCAGTGCTCGTTGGAGATCTGTTCTCTGGCCGCGCCTCGAGGTCCGTCTCCTGGGCGCGCTTCTCTTCTGGTAGTGGGTCGGGTTCCGTCCCTGGAGCGCTTTCTTTATCCTGGAGCTCTCCGGGGACTGTCCCGTTGGAGTTGTCGGGGGGTAAAGTCATGTCCCTCCTGGTCCCCCCCGTGAGCTTGGTCAATTACGTTAGAACCCACTAGGGTCTCTACTGGCAGGGTAGCCTGGTCGGTAGGGTTGGACATAATTTTACTATCCGCTTTAGTTACTTTATCCGTATTTAACTTCCTTTTAAAGCTAGGTATTGGACTGACAACGTAGTCCTCTAGGTGAAGAGGTGGCTGCCGTCTGCGCTCCGGGCGATCTAGCTTAGGAGAACCGTTTGTGGAGTGTTCATCATCGGCCATGTTAATATTAATATTATATTAATATTACGCTAATTCTTATCCGGGGCTCGAAGGACCAATTGTAACTGAGGGGTACAATTCCCTGACTGTATTAATAAGTATGGTATCATTAAACCACTACCGTCTTATGTACATTACTACTGGCCATACAGTACACGAATATATGATGAGAACACCTCCACAATGACACGGTTTCCACACAAATCTGGGTTAAGAATATTTATTAGCAGCAAGAATACATAATATACTTTACTTTCAATGCGCTTATAAGGCAAAGGAATGTGCGTAGGCAAATCAATAACGAATGTCCATTCTCATATTACGCAGGAGATAATAATACAACCTGAATATTAGGAATTATATCTATGGTACTCTGGGGAGGCAGCGGGAGATACTAGTAGGGTTCCCACCGGTTGTAAGCCAGCAGGGGGAGTAAATGTTCGAATGCAAAGTCTGGATCAACGGGGACTCAATAAGCTCCTGCTATGGGAGGCGGTATATTACTCCCTGATCGGCAGACGAAAACAGCAGCTGTAATCCCAGTATGCGTGCAGCACAGGTGAAAGCCGGCCAGCCTCTCCTTGAGACGGGCTCGAATGATGTTCCTCACGTCACGGGTAAATCCCACACAGTAGTGGGGTGTAGACGATTCTTCTCCGCTCCAACAGCCTGGTCCAAAGCAATATAATAATAATCCAGCCGGAAAGGGGCTCTGCATTCACCGGTGTAGATTCTCCGGTGCGCGGTACTTCACATTAGCTAGGTTGAACTTGACGTTATTCCACTAAGCTCTGACACTTTACTATCCTATTCGCACGCGGCTATAAGTGCTCTATTTAGATGCAAGGTTGCTCACTTCACTTGGTCGTTGACTCGTGATGAAGGCTTTACTAGTAAGGGGCGAACGATACGTTGAACAAACGTATTAGGATAAGACAAGACTCTATTTTGGGGCAAAACGGGCACTACTTCACCGCACGTCGTATCGTGGGTGAGGCTTCACTTGGGTAACTCGAACTACTTCTGTATTCACCTGCGCCATATTTATATGTTAGGCGAATAAACTAGTACCAGCCTTATTCCTGTCTCGTAGTCTTGGGCAGAACCGGGCATGTTGAGACAAGCCTTGACGGTGGCTTTGAACTCGACTCTGGGGGTATGGCAATGGCGCTGGTGGAACGCTATCCAATAAGAGAACGAAATATTATGGTCTGTACTAGGTTAAAGGGATATTCCGTGTATATGTACAAAGAATACACAAGGGATATCAAACGATATAGAAATATTATGCAATATATATCAATCAGTGAATATATATATATTCGGTTTAATCTGACCCTTTGTAACAACGAAGGTATCCACTTTCAGGTTGTCCCTGTCTTTTACCCACTTCTGACGGGCTTGAAGGGATGGTAGATAGTGTAGGAGAAAGCGGGTCCAAAACTGGTCGGCCAGTACTTGGCTGTGTCTCCACATTCTCCGGCCGTTCATCTCGTCTTGTCTGTACACCGCCTAAGGAAGGGCAGGGTCCAGCCGCCCCATCAAGAGGTAGTTTGGGGTGACGGGGTCGATGTCTGCTACGTCGCTTGAGACGTAACCGAGGGGCTTAGAGTTCAAGACGCCCTCGATCTCTGTGAGGACTGTCATCAGGACTTCCTCAACCACGGTCTGGGCCCCAAGTACGGTGTACATAGCAGTCTTTATGGAACGGACCTCTCTCTCCCAGGTTCCCCCGAAATGAGGGGCTTTCGGGGGGTTGAACTGGAATGTGATCTGAGCAGGAGCGAGGCGGGTCTTGAGTTCTTCACCCATAGCCATGAAGCTCTCTCTCAGTTCTGTGTCTCCTCCTCTGAAGTTTGTCCCTTGGTCGGACAACAGCACTGATGGGGTTCCTCTCCGGGCTTGGAATCTCCGGAAGGACATGAGGAATGAGTCCGTACTCATGGTCTGGAGGATTTCAATGTGAACAGCTCGGGTGGTCATGCACTTATACACGATGCCCCACCTCTTCTCTGTCCCTCTTCCTTTCTTGACGTTGAATGGGTCGAAGCAGTCCACGCCCGTGGAGTGGAAGGCCCGCTCGCCGAGTCGGAGGCGGCAGGGAGGCAGGTCGGCCATCATCGGGATACTAGGCTGTGCCCTCCACTTGCGACAGGTTGAGCAAGTCCGTTGGAAGCGACGTACAGCTTCTCTCCCTTGGAGTATCCAGAAGCGTCGTCGGATCTCAGCGAAGACTCTCTCTGCCCCCGCGTGGTGCACCACCTCGTCGTACTTCTGGATGATCAGCTCGGTTATCTTGTGTCGGCTGTTGAGGACGATGGGATGCTTAGCATCTTCGGTCACGTCCGGGGCCCGTCTCAATCGACCACCCACCCTGATGAGGTGCTGGGCGTCGAGCTCTGGGGCCAAGGTGAGGAGTCGACTGTCTGAGGGGACTGGCTTTTTCCCTGTCAGGCAGTCTAGTTCTTCTGGGAATGAGTCTCTTTGGGCTTTCCTTAGCAGAAGAAGTTCGGCTTCTTTGTAGTTCGATGCGTTGAGGTCTGTGGTGGGGGGAGTCTCAGGGTGGTGCCATAAGAATGTCCTTTTCTGAGCACTCTCAAGAGTTAAGCAGTCGTCTAGGTTCGGGTCCGTTGGAGCCGGGGCGTGCGTCAGCCCACAGAACATAGACTTCTTGATCTCTGACTCATCTTGACTCGCCTCCCGTGGTGTGGGGGTTGGCCACTTCTCCTCCGGGAGCTTGAGGAACTCAGGACCGTCACTGTAAGGGTTAGGACGTGTGAGGTCGTCTAAGGACATCCCCCGTGTGATGACATCCACTGGGTTCTGCTTGGTGTCAACGTATCTCCAACATGCTGCTCCTACCAGGTCTTGGATCTCGGTGACTCGGACTCCGATGAAAACCTTGTACCGACAGGAGTCGGACTGGATCCAGGTGAGCACAGTCATAGAGTCTGACCACAGGATGGTCTCACGCACCGGTATGGTGAGTTCACTTTGTATCATCGTTGCGAGTTGCGCGCCTACCAGAGCTGCGCAGAGCTCTAGTTGCGGGATCGACTGCTGCTTGCGGGGAGCTATTCCCGAGCGGGCCAGGACGAAGGCTACATGTACTTCTCCTCCCTCTTCTCGGGCTCTCAGGTAAGCCACCGATCCGTACGCCACTTCGGAGGCGTCACTGAAGACGTGCAGGTCTATCTGACACGTCTCCAGCCGCACTGTAGGGGGGAAGTAACTCCGTTGGATGGTCACCTCTTGGAGTGAGTCGAGTTCTCCCTCCCATTCTCTCCAGGTGGAAGCCAGGTGCTCGGGTATGGGGTCGTCCCAGCCCTGCTCCTTGTCCCACAGTTCTCTCACCAGCATCTTCGCCCGAGTGGTGTAAGGTAGGATACACCCCATTGGGTCGTACTGGCTGGCGAGTGTTCGGTACACACTCCGCCAAGTGGTCGGTAGAGTCTTGGACCTTCCCTGATCCGTGGTCAGGGGTGTGTGTTTGTAATGAAGCGAGTCTGTTTTGAAACGCCAGACGAGGCCCAATGTCATTTCTTGCGCTTCACATGGGGTGGTCGCCATCCAGGTCTCGCTGCTTGCTGCCTTTGTCTCTGGGGGGAGGCTGCGGAGGACTTGAGGGTCACTGCTGGCCCATTGCCTGAGGTCGAATCCACCTTTGGCCAGTGAGGCTCGTAGCTTCAGTAGGATGCTCTCGGCTTTTTCTGGCGTAGATACGCTCTGTAGGCAGTTGTCCACGTAGAAACTCTTTTCCACGCTGTGTCTGACTTCCTCGTCGGCTCCGGGGTCTTCGGCCACGTGCTTCTGTAGCGCGAACGTGGCGCAGCACGGGCTGCAGGTGGTGTACCTCCCATTGGTATATCGAGGGTTGTTCGTCGTCGAGCCTCTCTCTCCACAGGAACCTCAGCAGAGGCTTGTCTTCCTCCATCAGTCGCACTTGTAGGAACATTCCCTTGATGTCGCCGCTGATGGCCACTTTGTCCTGGCGGAAACGTAGCAGTACGCCGAGGAGGGAGGGGCAGAGTGTCGGGCCGGGCAGGAGCAGGTTATTCAGGTTCTGTAGTCCAATCTGATAACTGCAGTTGAATACGATGCGGTTCTTTCCGTTGTGGGTGACCTTGTGGTGGGGCACGTACCAGGACTCAGTCGTCTGGTCTGCCTCGTGGTCGTCGATTTTCTTTATATGGCCAGCCGTGATCAGCTTTTCGATCTCGGCGCGATATATCGTTGCTTGAGGGGGGTCTTTGGCGAGACGCCGCTCGGTGTTCTGTAGATAGCGTTGTGTCACTTCCTTTGACGCGTGCAGGGTGGGCATCCCTTCCCGCCTCAAGAGTGGAGTCGCATATCTTAGCACTCCGTCGACCTCGACCCTCGTAGTCTTCTGCTCGAGAAGAACTATGGCGTACTTGTCCTCCTTGGAGCGAACCAGTTTACGTTCGTTCTTGAATGGCAGCGAGTCTAGTGTCCATAGTCTCTCAACGTGCTGCAAGAGGGTAGTGTCTTGGTCGCTCACCTTGGTGTAAAGGCAGCGTGTGGACGTTGGTCGGTTGGAAGGCCCGGAGAGAGGGCCTTGGAGCGTCCAGCCCAGTCGGGTCTTAACCGCGGCTGGGCAGCCTCTGGGTCCGATGTGGACCGCGTCCGTTGGGACGATGAGGTCTGCGTGGTCGGAGCCTATGAGCAGGGTCGGTGTGGCGCCGTCGATGAGCAGTATGGGCAGTCGGCATAGGTGTGCGTACTTCTCCCTCAGCTGTGGGATGGGGTAGTCATAGCGGGACAGACCTATGTCGTGGCTTGTGAACGCCTTGTTGATGCTGTACCGCTGCTCGGGCTGATCGATCGCTGCTATGGTGAACGAGACGTTTTCACCCTTTATTGTCTTTAAATCTCGACGAATGGTACGGATTGTCATGGTTTCCTCTGGACCCCGCAGGCCCAACTGGGTCGCGGCGGAAGCGAGGAGGAGAGTCTTCTCCGACCCGTCGTCGAGGACGGCGTAGGTGTCGAGTACCTTGTCCCCATAGCTCGGGAGCTCCCGCTCTTCGCAGGGTCTATGTAGAGTACTTCTGCTCTCGAGCTGCTTTGTGGGGCGGGTCTCCGTTTGTTGCTCTCGTGTAGGACTTCTAGGTGGGCGCCGTCACACTTGCCGCACCTTTTCTTGAGGCGGCACTCAGCTGCCATGTGGCTGCGCGCGCAGCGGAAGCAGCGGCGGTTCGCTTTAATCCACTGACTCACGTCTTCGGCAGTCAATTTCTTAAATGCGTCACATTGTGACAGCCAGTGTTCGTTGTCACAATATTGGCATGCGATCTTCCATTTTCCCTTAGCGGGGGGGGGGGGGGGGGGGGGGGGGGTTATGACTCTTTTGTCGCGGCACCGACTCGGCCTGGTGCATCACGGTGATGGGCCTGCTGTGGTCTTTAAACCTTCTCGGTCCCTCTTTAGTGTTAGAGCCGCCCCACGCGAAGGTGTCGATCCGTAGGCTGCTGACCTCTCTGGCTAGGAAGTCAGCAAGGTCTAGGAGTGATTTTTCTGGGCCGTTGGGGTCACGGTGATCTCTTTGCCGCCGAAAACGTTGTTGGCGGGATGGGGGGAGCTTCTCTAATATCCGCTCCACGTTGGAGTTGGCGTACAACTTGTACATCCCCTTCTCTCGTTGTGACCCGAGCATCCCTACCAGGGATTGTACTTTAATGGATAGGTCATCCAGGGCTCGATTGTCTTTAGCTGGGGGGAGACGTTCAATCTCCCGTATCTCCTGAATGACATAGTCCCATGTACGTCCGTAACACGCGTCGAGGGCCACCAGGGCATCAGAGTAGGGAGTCTGTGAATTCGAGTATGCCAGCGCTATGTTGTGCGCTCTGGTTACTTTGAGGTGCTTGAGGAGGATGGCATATTTGTAGGACTCGTCCTGTACTCCGGACATAATGGTCTCTAAACACATGCGCAGTTCGGTATACTGCGCTCTGTCTTCTCGCGTAAAGTCTGGGAATGTGGGTGTCCCAATGTAGGATGCCATGGATGGCTGTGACACTGATGCGCATAGGGGGAGAGGCCTCCTTGGCGAGTCTCCCCGTACGTGGGGTCGTGGGTTCGTGCTGGGTGGGAACCAGAGGCCGGGCCCCCAGGTACTGCTCCTCGGTGCTGTCTGTTGCTTAAACTCACCCCTGGGACAGGTTGGGGGTTCGTAACGCAGCATGTCGGGGCTGAGATCGGGGCTGTACTGTTCCTCCTGGTCTGAGATGGGTTCGTGCGTGTGGGTTTTATGTCCTCCCTCGTCCTCCGCTAGGCTTTGTAGTCACTTGGTTAGCTTCTCTGCAACGTAAGCAGGTTCTTCCCGTAGGCTGGGTCCTGTGTAGATTGGTCAGGGAGGGGAAGGTGCCCTCGACCCGTGTCGTGATGATCTCCGGGAGCTCCGGGTGGAGGAGTGGGGATTCACCCTCTGGAGCGCTTGCTCCATCATTTGCGCCTGCAGACGGTCTCGTTCCGCCTCGCGCTGTGCATTGGCGGCGTCGCGCTGTGCATTGGCGCGGTCTCGCTCCATGGTTTCTTGAGCCTGGAGGCGCCTCTCTTCCAGTCTGATGGTCATCGTGGCGTCAGCCTGGAGGCGACTCTCTTCCAGTCTGAGGTGTTCGCGTTCACTCTCTCGTTGCGCCTGGAGGCGGTCACGCTCACCCTGGAGGCGGTCTCTTTCCAGTCCAGAATGTTCACGCTCACTCTGTTGTTGCGCTTGGAGACGTTCCCTTTCTGTTGAAGCGGTCAGCGTGGCGATCAGGACTTGGGCCAGCCTCTGGTCGGCCTCGCTTGGGGATGACGCTGATGATGGTGATCTGGAGTTGACAGGGCTTGGCGTTGACCTGTTCTCTTTACGCGCTCCGAGGTCCATCTCGGGGGCGCTGTATTTTATCTTCTCCCGCGCTCCGAGGTCCATCTCGGAGGCGCGGTACTCTTTTCTCTGGTGCGCGCCGAGGTCCATCTCGGGGGCGCGTTCTTTATCCTCTTGCGCTCCGAGGTCCATCTCGGAGGCGCGGTCTTTATCTTCTGGCGCTCCGAGGTCCATCTCGGTGGCGCGTTGGTCGTTGGGCATAGTCAAGTCATGTCCCGCTTGTCCCCCCCGTGAGCTAAGTCAGTTTCGCTTAAACCAGCTTGGGTCTCTACCAGTGGGGCTGACAGGTCGATAAGGTTGGGCATACTTAAGCTACTAATTTTATCCGTGCTTAACGTCCTTTTAGATAAGCTAGGAGGTAGATCTACAGCGTAGTTCTCCAAGTGTGGAGGGGGCTGACGCTGGCGCCTAGGGCGCTCTAGTTTGGGAGAGCCGTTTGGAGAGTGTCCGCCGCTGGCCATATTATTATTAATATGATTATTATTACTGATACCCTCCGGCTCGAAGGACCAATTGTAACTGAGGGGTTACAAAACCCTGACTGTATTAAAGATTGTTTAGATTAAACCACTACTAAATATTATTATTACTTGCCAGACAGTACAGTTAAATATGGCAGACACTCAATATACGGCACGGGGACAAAGAGATAACGTTTACAGTATTGTATTAGCAATATCAAATGTACAACTGAGAATTAGTACGTTGCTCTTTTATGGCGAATGATAGTAGAATGTCAGAGTATCAAAGTCAGTGGGAATGAATAATTCCTAGGTTAATAATACTCGACCGGAACGCTGCATGGAGTGAGATGGCGATACAGGGCAAACGAGGGGTATAGCTGGAGACTGGTGATTTCCCCCACGGAGTGGTAAGCTCCAGAGGAATTGAAGAATAGTCGGATTGGTCACTGAAGAAAAGGGGTCTCATACGGATCCAGTCCTTGTAATCCAAGTGCTCGATAGCAGGGTAATAGCTCTTAATCCAATGCCCGACGGCAGTGATGATAGCTAGCTAGCTTCGTCCTCGAAGCTAGCCCGATGCAGATCTTCAGGTGTAGTTAAATCCAAACGCCAATGGTATTAACGATGCTCTTCTCCACGTTACTACGTTTACACAATTCACTATAATACACCAACAATGGTTCTACAATATCAAGGTCGTATCTAAGGAGCTACTAGCTATCCGTAACGATACACCGCCGGTAGGTTCCACTGCTCACATGTCCAATCGTTCTGCTGTTAGGTTCACCTCGTGTTCTGATACTAATTACGTTAAGTTCGCACACACTTGCTAAGGTTAACGCGCTTCTCGTTACTGCTGCACACTACGTTAGGTTCACACTAGTTACTGGGTTCACTTCACACTTTACGTGTTTAGGTTTCGCACTGCTGCTGCTTGCGCCTTTCACAATATATACTCAGAGTGATTTCTAGAGCGCAACCGAATCTCTTGTCCGGAATCAATGCGCTGGCCAAGGGCATGTCTCAACTTGTCCGGACTCGTCTTTGAACTTGTCTGGGGGGCGTGACTGTTGGCGCCGTCAATGCCAAGGGCAGTGTCCAATGAGGAAAGCGAATAATGCTATGATTCAAACGGAGGCTTAAAGGTATATAGCTTATATATATAAATAATATACAAGTTATATAAAATAATAAATGTAGATTCTCAGTGTTAATCTGGCCCTTCAGAACAATATCTATCTATTATTTTTTGTTGGCTGGACCCTCAATGGGTCAAATCACTATCATATCATTGTATATGTTTGTGATTAGGGCTGGGCAATGACCAAAATATCATATCACAATATTTTCCTTCGTTTTCATGGAACAGTATGTGATGGCATAGTTTTCCAGTACTAGTTACTTACAACATGACATATTTTCTTTGTCTTTATCTTGTAAATTGTAATACAATATAATATAATACAATTGTCATCATCCGTCTATTTTTTTGGTTTCCTTTTTAATACGGCTGCAATTAATATTTTTTTGATTAACTTATTATTATTTATAAATGTTTTACAATATGTATATATATCGTGGATTATCTTCATGTTCTGTATACCTCCCAGCCCCAAGTGTGATCATATCACTCCGTACAGCAGCAGCTGTGAGCCGAGTTCTCTCTTGTCCTTGTTGTTGCCATATGAAAGGATTTTGAGATCGCCAAAGTGCAATACCGGCCGCATCCTACCGGATGGCAGTGTCGCCCACCCTTTGAAACCTTATATCTAACTCTGTGTTACACTCAAATGTCTCAGAGCGCTATATTTAGACAGAGCCGAGTAAGTCGCTTCATCTGACCACTCCGAAACGCATCTGGCACACTCGATCCATAAGTTATGCCAAATTATGTCCGGGACCAGATGGACACCAATACTGGAAATCGCGATCAGACAATTGGAATATTCTTTTTGGAATACCACGACCACAGGTAAGGACTATCTGACATCAATTTCAGCTTGATCCAACAATGTTTTCATATCCATCCAGCTGATCGGCTTCTGAGGTGTTCAACACGAATGCCGTTACTGGCCATCAAAACATAAAAAAAAATAACTATGCCCCCCCCCCCCCTTTCTTGCATTCATGATGAAACATAATACTTACTATTATATACATTTGATTTGGAAATAGTAGCGTGTCCAGGCAAGAAACGCCAACGCTTATAGTAGAATTCACGTTGCGCCCTATTACTCGCTTCCCAGGAAATATCCTGGATCACTCTGAAATTATACTTATATTCACCACAGGATAACGCGCGAACGTATGCATGGCAAAATTATCTCTTTTTTGCATCTTGGACGGAAGAAAGTCACCAAATGACCATAGTATTGTCCCCATAGCTATAATATAGAATATAGATATAGCAGGCGGCTGAGTGGCGCAGTGAGCAAGGCGCTCGTCACTAACGCAGGAGATGCTGGTATCGAGCCCAGCTCTCTGCGTTGCTACCGGCTTGGCCGGCCGTCATACTAACACAATTGGCAGTGTTAGAGGGTGGGAAAGCTGGTGGGTGGGAATTGGACGTCGGTTGGGTGACACCGGTGCGGCGGAAACAGGAAGTATCGGGGGCAGCGTGAGCCTCCCACGTGTTACTCCTCGCCACTGAGAGTTCGAGCTGCTGCGGTGAAAAGATGCGACAGGCTGCCTCCTTGTGTACCGGAGGGGACACGTGATGCAAGGCTTCTATTCTCACTACAGCCGACCAGTGGGAGGCATAGTCTAGCAACGTTCAAGACAGGGGAGGGAAGAATTGGAAATACGAAATTGGGAAGAAAATGGGGAGAAAAAGTGGATAAAAAAAAAAGAATATAGATATAGCTCTCCAAACATAGTGACGCACAGTGAAAATATGTAATGGAAACCTGGCACGTTAGCTACAAGGCCAAGATTAATAGCTGCTGCTGAATGAGTTAAATGTCCCCTCCACTCCAAAACATGTTTATTTTTTTTTATTTTTTTTAGCAACAACATTTTTAACATTTTTAGCATTTTTAGCCCCTTCATGTTCAAATAAAAAAATAGAGGTACCTTCAGATCGGTAAGCTCCATGCGACTGTGTGTCTCTCTCTCACTGAGATGGACACTCTCCAACAAATCTGACTCCATGCTGAAATGACAGCAGAGACTAGTTAGTGTATGAGTGTGTGCTTGTATCTCTAAGTAAGCTGGGAGTTCTCAAGCTAACTTCAGTAAGGTATTGCAAGATTTTAAGTACATACTTTTGAAGTGACTTAGTTCATCAGCATCAGTTTAACGAAAGGTTATTTTATAACCTAGTTATATGAATACTGGCTGAGCGTCTCGCTCTGCCAATGAGATAACCTCTTATCTCCTTGCACATAATGTGCTCACGAAACAAACAAATGCACTCACATGCACGTGACCAAGCCACGCCCCTGCATCTCCCTATATGACGCCGGAAATGGTCACGCTCCACCTTCCTCAGAACGATTTCCATACACGGAAAAACCATCCAAGGGACCTCAGGGTGCTAAGAGCGAGACACTCAGCCAGTATTCATATAACTAGGTTATAAAATAACTTTTCGTTATATAGCATTACTGGCAATCGCGTCTCGCTCTGCCAATGAGATATGGGGCAGAGCGGACACGTGGCCCGACAAGTGTACCCCCTGAGGGCCCGTAAGCCCCAGCCAGGGAGGAGGCTAGTCCCGTCCACCCGCCCGTCCTAACGAAGGGGGGGAGGCAGTCAACTCCACCAAAGTGCGAAAAAAAGGGGGAACCAGGCACCCCTGAAAACGCACAGCACAGGCGGGACCACATGTGACACAGCACCCGGTGGCCCACACCCACACACCCCTGCTAGCCCACCAATTGGTGGGACGCAGGAGAGGTCCCAGACCTCAGAACCGCCTGGGAGACAGAACCCCCAGTCATGTTCACCAGGTAAAACTTAACGAAGGGACCCGGGGAGGACCAGGAGACCGCAGCACAGATGTCCTCCACCGAGGCCCCCCCTAACAGGGCAGCAGAGGCCGCCACTCCACCAATGTGACAGGCGCTGCTTGAACAGCGCCTTACCCGCGCGAGGACCACCGTAACAAACGAACAGTTGATCGGAAGCCCTGAGATCCTGTGTCCGACTGAGGCAAACCCCCAGTGCACGGACAGGACAGGGGGCCAGCTGCCCCCTACTGCGTTGGCCCGACACGTCCCCCCCCCATCCCGTGAGGGAGGCGTCGGTGAAGACCATGACGTGTGACAGCCTGCTGCCCATGGGGACCCTGCTGGTGAGGGCACCAGGCCCTCCCCAGAAGACGAGGTCCCCCAGTATTGACATGGGAACCTTCAGCCGCTTCCACTTGTCTCTCACCGGGTCCATTTCCATACTGGAAAAAACCACCTCTTTATCCTCCTCATGAAGAGGAGGCCAAGAGGGACCACAGAGTGAGCAGATCATACCGAGCAGGCGCATCACGGACAGCGCCGTAACCATCCTAGGACGGAACCTCCCGAGCGCGCAGAGAACCACCCACTCGCCGCCACTCTGAGAGGGATGCCCATATAGACCTTGAGCTTAGAAATAAGCCCAAGTACTCCACCCGTTGACTGGGAAGAGGAGTACTCTACTTCCAGTCTACAGCAAAACCCAGGCTGGTGAGGAATTCCACCACCTGCCTGGTATGAGACCTGGCGATCTTCCCTGACCGGCCGAGGACCAGAACGTCGTCCAGGGTAGAATAAAATTCGTATCCCCCGACGACGCAGAGGCCCCAGCGCGGTCTCCACGCACTTGGTGAAGATGCTGGGAGCCAGAGAGTAGCCGAACGGCAGCCTCTGGTACCCGTACGCTAAGCCCTGCAAAGGAAGCGTAGGTATGTCCTAGGATGGAAGATCGGGATGCGAATACGCATCCTACAGGTCTATGGAGGTGAACCAGTCCCCCACCTGATAGCGCCTAACAGGTGGGAGACGGTCAACATTCTGAACCTTCCATGGGACAGGTCCAGTATGGGTCGATTTCTCGGGCACCAGAGAATACCGAGAGGAAACGCCGCTCACCGCGTCCTCTCATGGGACCACGACGACGGCCTGCTTCGCCAACAGAGGTTGGATCTCGTCGGCCAGAGCTGTCACTGCTGCGGACCCTGACAAAAGGGTCTGTACCAAACCCAAAAACGGAGGGTGGGGTTGTGCAAACTGCAACACAAGCCCCCGCCTCAGCGTTCTCTCCATCCACCTCGACATATGGCACTGCTGTAGCCATACGTGATGATAATCCCAAAGCGCACCCGCCGCCAACTGGCGCTGGTCCGCCAGGAACTGTAGATAGGAGGCCCGGTCCCACCCGCTGTGCGTTGCCAACCCTGGACTCGCCAACCGCGCGAGCAGGGCGTCTTGCGGAGCCGGGATATCACACCCTGACACTACCAACGAGGCAATCGCACCCAAGGGGGGACCCCGACAGAAAGGGCCGGTCTGATAAGGAGAGAGCGGCCATCACACTTGGTGACATAAGCTCCTCGACTGAACATCTTCTCGGCATGGACTGCTGAGGATAGCCTGCTCTGCAAGTCAAGTCAAGAGTTTTATTTGTCACGGCATACGAGTATACAATGAAATGCGGGTGGTCTTGCCCGCAACGATGTGCATAATACAATAGTAATAACATATAATATAATCCAATAGAACGACATTGTGTAATAAAACAAGTAAACAGAGTAGGGCATATCGGTATATGTAAATAAGTTATTTACAGAGCATGGTAGGACATGCTAGGTCCTGTGGTAGTGCAATACACTGTTAGCTACGGATGAGGCACTGGGTCTTTCTGTACATGCTATATTATACAATCTCAGTTATACTATACTATTCTTAAAGTGACCTTTCCTTAGTGGCCATAAGTGTGGGCGTGTGCAGCATGAGTGTGTGCTTGCTCATGTTAAAGTGGCTGCTAGTGTGTGAGCGTGTACAGTGTGTGTGTCGTGTGTGGGCTCATGTGTGCTTGTGTGTGGAGAGTTCAGTGTTCAAGGCTCTGATGGCCTGGGGGAAGAAGCTGAGCCGAAGTCTCTGTCCAATAGCTGGTGTTCGCAGGCGTCTGCCTGACCTCAGCAGCATGAACAGGCTGTTGTTGGGGTGGTGAGGGTCTTTCATTATTCTGCAGGCTCTGGATTGAGTAGGGTCGAGCTGCAGCCTCAGAGCCTCGGTCCAGATTGGAACTTCCGCCCTGCCACAGGATTATTACTCCTGTGACAGGGCAATGCGCTGATTGGCGGAAAGTACGGAAGTATCTGGAAGTACGTCTGACGTATCTCGAATTACGTCTGACGTTTCTCTACGTTAGCGAACGTTAAACGTTGTATTCATAAAATAATATAAATTCAGCAGCATGGGGAGGGCCGGGGGGAGGGGAGGTACAGGTAGTAGAAGACATAGAAGTACAGGTCACATAATTATAGTACAGTGGAGAAGTAAAAATAGAATAAAAAGGCAGTGTAAACAATATACAATATTATTAACTCTAATAATAACACGCCTTGCGGGCTCATTATAATACGAGAGCCGTGGGTCTGCATTGTATAGAGCGGATCCCCCGGCCGTATTCAAGCGCTGGAGCGCTTTGCGATGGATCAAACTGTATTAATATAGTAGTAATAATAGTAGTTGGCTAGTTGCGCGCTTCTGGCCACCTCCCGCAGTGCGCGCATACACACATACTGTCTGTAGCCTATACAGTACGTGCAAAATTAGTTGTCAAGAGCCAATCGCACAGGTTGCCTCATCTCATCTGGCTCTGCAAATAGATCTAGAGTCTGAATATCATATATAGCCTGCTGATGATCTCTCGAGTCAAATCCATTCTGAGAACGGAATGCAGTGCCCGCAACGAGGGTCTTGATTGATTGATTGATTGATTGATTGATTGATTGATTGATTGATTGATTGAAAATTGTATTAACAGATCATGCTGGACCTACAAAAGGCCTTTGACACTGTCAATCACTCCATTCTTGATTGAACATTTTATTAACAGATTGCAGAATGGGTACAGTACAGTACAGCTCAATACACACAATTGTTAAGGGGATGCAGACCAGAGAAAGACTTTCGCCTTGGGGGGGGGGGGGGGGGGGGTCGGGTAGGAGGGGTGGGTGGGTGGGGGACACTGTACAACTGTACAAGCAAAACTGTACATTGGAATATTGACAAAACCATACTTGGTCATTTACTGTACATTGGAGGGGGTTGGGTTACAACCAGTGATGGGAATAACGGCACTATAAGTAACTTCGTTACTAACGGCGTTCGTTTTTTCAGTAACGAGTAATCTAACGGATTACTCTTCCAATCTTAATAACGTCGTTACCGTTACTACAAAAAAATGCGGCGCGTTACTATGAATGAACCTGTTTCTTTCATCAGACATATCTCTGCGCCGAGAGGCAATAATATGTTCTTCCTTGTTTAGTGGACAGTGCGCGAGCCAAGCATACATGCTGACGATTGGCTGAGGTTGAATACAATGTCATGGTAAGCCAATCAGAGGTGGAGGTGGGCGGGTGTCTAAAGCATCCAGAGTCTGACACACAGCGCGACAAGACAAGCGATCACTGATCAGTCAGCATGAGACCGCGGTCCGTGTAGTGTACGTTTTGTGCTCAAAAACGAATCCAACGAACAACACAATGTCAACATGAGACCGCGGGTCCATGAGCGGTTTGTGTTCACTCTTTGCAGGGGCACTGAGTGGCTCTACTGCAGTGCTGACAGCCTTATCAACAGTGCTGCACTTCCTGGTTTAATAGCACAGGCTTCAGCTGCTCAGAGATATATCTCTGTATGTCATGCATGTCTTAAATGTAATGATTAGATTAGTTTAGATGATTCGATTAGCTTCTTATATCTGTATGTTGTGTATGTCATTGATTGATTGATTGAAAAGTTTATTAACAGATTGCAGAATGGGTACAGTACAGTACAGCTCAATACATACAATTGTTAAGGGGATGCAGACCAGAGAAAGACTTTCGTCATAAATGTCATGAATTGAAAATGGGGGACCCTGATGTAAACAAGACGAAACTCTTTCTCTGGTCTGCATCCCCTTAACAATTGTGTGTATTGAGCCGTACTGTATTGTACCCATTCTGAAATCTGTTAATTAAAATGTTCAATCAATCAGTATATATTTGTTATTTATTTTTGGTATAGTGCTTAACAAGCATAATTTAATGTTGCCCAGTTGTGGCCTGTTGAGGGGCAATACATATCAAAAGTTCCAAAACATCTATTCTGTTTGTATTTGTATGATCCACTATATAAACATAGTAATTATAATATCTACATAGCCTACATGGCATTTGATTGGAGGCTAGTCTCACTTTGTCCCACAACAACATTAAAATAGTTTAGATTTGTGTATGTTGTTTATGTAAAAAAAATCTTGAAAGTAACGCAATAGTTACTTTCTGAAGTAACTAGTTACTTTTATAATTTGTAACTGAGTAAGTAATTTAGTTACTTTTTGGAAGAAGTAACTAGTAACTGTAACTAGTTACTTTTTTAAAGTAACTTGCCCAACACTGGTTACAACACAGGAGCAGAGTATAAACAACAGTACAGGAATGAGAAACAGTACTGTACTGTTGTTTATACTCTGCTCCTGTGTTGTAACCCAACCCCCTCCAATGTACAGTAAATGACCAAGTATGGTTGTCAATATTCCAATGTACAGTTTTGCTTGTACAGTTGTACAGTGTCCCCCACCCACCCACCCCTCCTACCCACCCACCCCCCCAACCACCTCCAACCACCTCCAATGTGGCCTTTTGTAGGTCCAGCATGATCTGTTAATACAATTTTCAATCAATCAATCAATCAATCAATCAATCAATCAATCAATCAATCAATCAATCAATCAAGACCCTCGTTGCGGGCACTGCATTCCGTTCTCAGAATGGATTTGACTCGAGAGAGATCATCAGCAGGCTATATATGATATTCAGACTCTAGATCTATTTGCAGAGCCAGATGAGATGAGGCAACCTGTGCGATTGGCTCTTGACAACTAATTTTGCACGTACTGTATAGGCTACAGACAGTATGTGTGTATGCGCGCACTGCGGGAGGTGGCCAGAAGCGCGCAACTAGCCAACTACTATTATTACTACTATATTAATACAGTTTGATCCATCGCAAAGCGCTACAGCGCTTGAATACGGCCGGGGGATCCGCTCTATACAATGCAGAGGACCCACGGCTCTCGTATTATAATGAGCCCGTGAGGCGTGTTATTATTAGAGTTAATAATATTGTATATTGTTTACACTGCCTTTTTATTCTATTTTTACTTCTCCACTGTACTATAATTATGTGACCTGTACCTCTATGTCTTCTACTACCTGTACCTCCCCTCCCCCCGGCCCTCCCCATGCTGCTGAATTTATATTATTTTATGAATACAACGTTTAACGTTCCCTAACGTAGAGAAACGTCAGACGTAATTCGAGATACGTCAGACGTACTTCGAGATACTTCCGTACTTTCCGCCAATCAGCGCATTGCCCTGTCACAGGAGTAATAATCCTGTGGCAGGGCGGAAGTTCCAATCTGGACCGAGGCTCCGAGTCTGCAGCTGGACCCTATTGTCTGGATTTGCACCTCTTGTTGTATATATATTTCCTTCTTCCTCTCTCCCAGAAGCAGTCGCATTTTTATCTCTCCCACCCTCCAGAGAACACCTCAAGGCCTCTCTCTTATCCGCTTGGAGACGTCCGTACCAGCCCTACAGCTCCTTTCCCTAGAGCCTGGATCTGCCCTCGCTGGAGACGCTCGGCAGTTTTTTGACCTTTTTCTTCTTTTTCTTTTTACAGCAGAATCCTCAACTCGACTTGACTTTTGACCGTAATATGGATCTAATAAGCTGGGCTTTTACAGCGATTGATCGCATATTCTCGACAAGGAGGCAGAATGCGGATGACCCATTATGCCCTCTTGGGAGCTATCAGGCGGGATACACCATAAATTCATACGGGACCTGGCTCGCGATATGCTTTTTCCCGTTGGAGATAAACGACGTTGAGGACGTATATCTTCTAATTGTCATGCTGCTCGGCTTGGGCTCCGTCAGCTGTTGGATCTGGTACTGTCTGAATCTAATTCGGAAGAAGTTGATTCCCCTGGCCAGGGATATGGCCGGGATCAAAGACAACCAAATGGAACTGTGTAAAAGGGTCGCTGACCTCAATACCCTGCGCGGTGATGAACAACTGAGCTCCAAGACCATGTTGGAACAAGGCGAAATCTACCATGTAGACAAACAATCGTGCTTGAAGACAATTCTTGAGAGACTTGCTTCTAACCACGCAGAGGAACTGTCGCGGTCTCAGGCCATTCTGGACATCACGTCGGAAATTAGGGACGTGAAAATAAAGATGCCACCGTACTGTGCTAATAGGGGGTACGATGATGGTGACGATGATTAAACTAAATTGACCGAATTCTGATCATATGCGGCAATCTGCCTTGAGCTGCATGTATCACCCCGCCCCCCCCCCCCCCCCCCCCCTTATCCCATTCTGCTGTGAAACCAGACCAAGGCCGAGGTCAGCGCGGGGGAGCGACTCCGGTGAGGTGATTCCGGGAAAGAAGGAGACGAGCTGTGCTGTCTGGAGGCGATAAGATTGATGAGGCCCCCGCCCCTCCCCCCTCCTTCCACACCCCCTTCTCTACCCACCCGTCTTCGCGAGTAACTGGCGCCTATGCCTATTGGACGGCCTGCCTCTGATGCGCGTTGGTGGGGGCCCTTAGGCTGCTTCATTACCAAATTCCTGTCCCCCAGTCTCCCACGTCCCCCCCCCCTCCCTTCATCCCACCCTCCCTCCCGTCACCAGGCGCGATCCATATGGTTTACTACTCGGTGTTTGAATGCTGCCGACTATCGCGCATACGGTGTCTCAGGCCTCCTGTAAGATGACATGTGTCAACAAATGTACATGTCTGTTGAATTTATGCTGTGCCATTGTTACTGTAAAATGTAATGATTGTGATGTGTTGTTATTCTTAATGAGACGTTGAGCTGTATGTGTGTGTCACGAATTTCCCCAAGGGGATTAATAAAGGAATATCTTATCTTATCTTATAGAACCTACAGGGGTGGTAGTGCAATACCCGTGGTACGCTCGGCTGAGCGCACCACTCTCTGTAGGGCCTTCTTGTCCTGTGCCGTGCTGTTTCCATACCAGGCAGTGATGTTTCCAGTCAAGATGCTCTCTACAGCTCCGGAGTAGAAGGACTGGAGCTGTTAGACTCCCAACATTAGACACGATTGACCGTCAGCATGAATGGTTAAGAGGAGGGAAGACCTTTTAGTAGACAGCCCTCGGCGGGGAACAAGGGGAACGGCGCCCCAACATTGTAGCATTAGCATTAGCTGCGCGCGCTAGGATACTCGGAAAACATCCAAAAGAGAGTCATGTTTTCCCAAAATATCCCGCCCCCGCACCAATACATCACTCGTCTCACGAGACAACGAGCAGTATTACCCATGCTAGTATCGGGAGCATGTCTATGTTCCCCGGGTCCTATGTTCCCCGGGTTATGTTCCCCGCTTTGATTGATTGATTGAACATTTTAGACCACCAGCCCTGATTCCAAACTATAAAACCGTAACCAGTTCAAAAGAGGGCCTAAGCTTAACCAGTTCGAAACAAGGCGGACATTAATAATTAATAAAATAATAAAAATTTATAAAAATGTCAATCTATTAATCAATCAAGCGGGGAACATAGGACCCGGGGAACATAGGACCCAGGGAACATAGGGATGATCCCCTAGTATCAATGCCTGATAGCGCAGGCCCTACCTGTGCACGACTTAGCTCGACAGCTAACCGGCGTGCGACGTCCCTCAGTCCGCTGTCACGAGACGAAGAAACCCAGGACAGGCCCGTTGCGCTGTTAGGATGTGCTGAGAAGGTTCCGGGGGCTGGTGAACTTCTGGCGAATACCCAACATTGTGTAATTTCTCCCTACGTTTTCATAACAACTAGTTCACGGAGTGCACTGCTACTTCCGTGTTGGAAAGAGGAAGGTGGAGCGTGACCATTTCCGGCGTCATATAGGGAGACGCAGGGGCGTGGCTTGGTCACATGCATGTGAGTGCATTTGTTTGTTTTGTGAGCACATTATGTGCAAGGAGATAAGAGGTTATCTCATTGGCAGAGCGAGACGCGATTGCCAGTAATGCTATATAACCACGTGTTCTTTGTTGTCTGTATGGTCTGTGTGGCTGAGGAGTCAGTTTGTCCATGTCCTGCTCTGCCTCCTTGTTGTGTTGCTCTATCATCCCCCTGGGTGATAACTTGTTGTGTTGCTCTATGATCCCCCTGGGTGATAACTTGTTGTGTTGCTCTATGATCCCCCTGGGTGATAACTTGTTGTGTTGCTCTATGCTCCCCCTGGGTGATAACTCCGATAGATATGCATGAATGTATAAAGTACAAATAAAATATCAAACCTATGTAGCATGCTTGACATTGAGAAACAGGCTGATATAAATTGTGATGGTGGTAATAATCTGAGCTACCGTTTCTGTCTCTCTCTCTCCAGGTCGCTCTCCTCTTCATTCTCTCTGCTTTGTCTCAGTCTGTCGTTATCTCTCTTAATATCATCCCCTCTTCTCTCAATCTCCTTCAACTGGCTCTGCAGAGAGACCACCATCTCCATCAGCCTGGACAGACACACACACAAACACACGCACACACACACACACACCACACACACAGACACAGACGACAGGCGCAAACACACACATACAGGCACGCATGCATACACACAGACACAGACACACAGAAATGCATACAAATGTAACATAGGGTCTATGAGGTCTTGTGGTGTTGTAATGGGCGTGTGTGTGTGTGTGTGTGTGTGTGTGTGTGTGTGTGTGTGTGTGTGTGTGTGTGTGTGTGTGTGTGTGTGTGTGTGTGTGTGTGTGTGTGTGTGTGTGTGTGTGTGTGTGTGTGTGTGTACACCCACCTTGTCAACATGTCTTGTGTGTGTGCAAGGTCTTTTCTTGCAGTCTGTGTGTGTGTATGGAGCTCCTCGGTATCTTCTCCTAGCAGAGTGATTGTCTTCTTCAAGGCTTCTCTCTCCTCTCCAGACCTCCTTATCAATACATCCGCCTCCTGGAAGGAAGACACATACTGTATACTGTCTGTCTGTCTAGCTCTCCATCTACTTACCTTGCTATCTATCTATATCTCCCTCTATCTAGCTCTCTACTTCTCTGTTAGGCCTTTCACACCGGCCGGGCTCCGTGCTGGAGCCGGTTCCCGAATGTAATCTCGCACCGGCCGGCGCGTTCACAGAATATTGGTTCAGAACGTGACAAATCGGTGCTCAGCTGGCACCGAACATTTTTAGTTTTTTCCTCGCAAACCGTGACATCATCAGTGGGCCTGTCATATTCTAGGCTGTGAAGATAAGCGTAAACGGGGGAAAGTAGAGGGTTGGCATTGCAATCAACCGATCCATTCAACAGTATTGTATCTGAGGATACACAATCTAACAGTACTCTGGTTGTTATGTTGTTGTCTCAACAAGATGTAACACTCTGTAAAAAATGAGTCCAACCAATCGCTCAATGTCTTCCGATTCTATATTTATTGAATAATCAGTCAATCAATACTTGCTCACAAAACACTTGATGTAAAAAGTTCAAGCTCTGACCGGCACCCAAAATATTCTAACAAAGATGTCCACCGGATGTCAACAACACGTCTTCCGTGATCTCTTTTGGCAGCGTGAATATGAATTTATCGATGAGGGCAGGGAAGTGACATCACAACAGGTTTTCTTCAAATCTCCAGCCGGCTATTTTGAATTGGAAAATCTAGGCGTGGCTTACCATTAATGGCTCTGCTTAACACTTTGAATGCCGACAACGTGTATTGTCGTCTTAGCAGACCCCCCGTTGAGTGCCGACGACGTGTATTGTCGTTTGATTTTTTTATTAGCGATCTGAATTCATATTTCATCAACCGAGTCTCCCGTTGGTACAGCAGACCCTCTAGGAGCTCAGATGGGAAAATACCGCCCGCTATCGTCTATCCCTGTGTAACTGCAGGTCATTCGATTATACTGCTGGATCTGTAGAGGTGGAGCCAACTGGCTCCACTGTGCTGGCAAGCCGTCTGATGAACATGGAAGTGATCGCGAGATGGAAAGCAGCCTGGAATATATATTTACAGCAGCCAATAATCAATCAATAAACACGATCGATATTTGGAATGGCGATCAGGAATTGGAATAATCTTTTTGGAGGACATCTGATCTAAGGTAAGGAGTCTATGTTACCAGTCTTGGGGTAATGAGAGCTGTATTCACTGAGATAACAGCGTGTCCCGTAAGTGTATATGTGTGTGTGTGTGTGTGATCTTGAGGAAATGGATAATAGATTTTTCAGCCCGCCTCTATAGCGTGCATAAGTACACATATACTATCGATAATCTAGCGTTTATTTGAAAACGATTCATAAATAGGCCGACAAATGACAACGTGTCTAGTGTATTCAAGAATATTCCAATAAATGCCGTTTATGGGGGAATCTTTAAATTTTCCCAACATTTTCGAGAGAACGATAGCTTTTTGAAATGCTATAAAAAGGATATGAACCGATTAAAAAACAATCCGTTTCGACAATGTTGACTGCAAACAAGTCATTGATAAGCGACTGGCAGATTACACATAGCCATAATTTAAAACATAGATTATGCGTTTTTAACGCTAACATTGAAGTGGATGATAGCATTCAACGGGGTAAAAAGGTAAACAAGGCCTGCACTGATAGTGTTAAGACAGCATTTCTTTCCAAATGAGTTTAAGGCCTAATCATTGTCACTATTATATTTACCAAACATGATACATAGATATTAATGTAATTCTCTCAAGGACACACATGTCAACATAAGTCATTACTCATTTGTGCCAAAGTAAACCCACAAAGCTTATAGTCACATTAGTTATTTCCATTTCAGTGTATAAAGATTGCATTTCATCATTTGACTTGTTCAAATTATTCACCTAGATTCCTTAAAGTCTTAAACCATGCCTTTCTAAATAATGATATTATTCAATACTAATATAAACTATTTGCAAGTGGTCTTCCATTAATCCTGTGAATTTGACTATAAACCACTCCAAGTTTAATATCATTCTGTTCCCCGTATTGAACACATCATTTCATTGATAATTGTAGTTTAATCAAAGTTAAATTGAATATAGAAAAATAAATTTCTAATGTATCCTGATTACTAAATATTAAACACTGCTTCCTCCTCTTCCACTATCTGTGTCTCTGTGCCACAGAAGGCACTGAAACTTGACACTCTAACATGATCAATGATTTTCTTTGTGTATTTTCCTTTGAAGCTGTTTTCAACAGGGTACTGTAGCTAGTATAGTCACAAGACTAGGTTACCTCCTGTCCTCTGTCTTGCGATCTCAGCTGTGACTTAGTACTATATTCAAATGAACCATATGCTTCCTATGGCTCAGTCACCTGAGAATTTACTTTAAACCTTTATCTTGAGTTCCAAAATGGAAGTTAACCATGATTACTTAAGAACAAGTATAATTTAACACAGGCAAATTATACTACAACAGGAAGCGATTTGTGACTGCTCTCAAAACGAGATTATATTCAAATGTATTGTTATGATACAGCAGAAGTACAATACACCATCCAACCAGAGTGGATAAAGAAATGCTCCAGAAATGAATATTCATAGGGAAAGGCTTAGCAAGTCAGTGCGCGAGCGGACACACAAAAACATACACGCACTGTATACGGGTGTAACGGTACACAGAAGCCACGGTTCGGTACGTACAGGGGAAAAAAATTATAATAATTATATAATTTTTTTAATTTTTTTTACATTATATTTATGATAATAATAATAATTATTATTATTAAATAGAATAATTTTCTATAGGCTTGCCGTGGTAGTCAGTGATACTGGTGTCATTCTGTGTTCAGGCATCCACTTGCCTACTGCCCCTTTAACAACTTATCCTTAATTAATTAACTTCACGACGAGACTGAAGACTAGAGAACAGATGTTACTTACAACAATGGCAGAGGATTATTTGGATTTAAACACAGTGGAACTCAGATGATCTGTCCGGAAAAGTATGTTTCTTCTTTTTATTTGATTGTGCCTGTGAGTCCGGCGGGGGAGAATGTTGATGTGTTTGTTGGCGCGCGTGTGTGTGTGTGTCGGCGACGCGTGTGTGTTTCTTTCCATTGGTTTCATTTGGGTAACGTTATTGAGCGAACAAGAAAACGACCCTGCAGCTGTTCCAATGTAAATGTGCCTTTCTCGTGCACTTTCGCCGCTCTGAACTGAAGTCAGAGAGGGAGGGATGCGGAGCGTTTTACGCACGCTCCCGACTGCGTGTGTGTTTCCCCATGCGCGCTGTGTATGTGGGGTGCTCCGTGTCCCTCTCTCCCTCTCCCTCTCCCTCTCCCTCTCTCTCTCTCTCTCTCTCTCTCTCTCTCTCTCTCTCTCTCTCTCTCTCTCTCTCTCTCTTTCTCTCTCCTTCTCTGTCTCTCTCTCTCTCTCTCTCTCTCTCTCTCTCTCTCTCTCCCTCTGTCTCTCTCTCTCACCCTCTCTCTCGCTCGCTCATCAGAGTCTGTATCCCGACTGTGACGGTGTGTTTGCGCTGAGGCGTATTCGCCGTATGGCAGGCGTACTGCACCGTGATGGCCGTACCGTAAATTTGCGGGACGAATACACGTACCGTTACACCCCTACTGTATATGTTTGAAATTAATCGTTCCAGCAAAGTAGGCTTCTATTATTCAAATTACTTGTTTTAATGGGTATCATATAGTAAGTGACGTCCTACTGTAGAACATGACATATTAGCATGACATCTGATTTATTAATGCCAATACTGGACGACAAGCGCAATTGGCTCTTGACAATTGTAAATTATGGATTAGTCAGTCTCAGTTAATATTGGACTGTTAGCTCAACTGGTTAGTGCAGCAGCTTGTGGATCCAATGGTCCCAGGTTCAAATCGGTTGGTTACACAACTCTTTTACTTTATTTAATTTAACGTTAATTCATTTATCCACTCTGGTTGGATGGTGTATTGTGCTGTATAATGACAATACATTTGAATCAAATCTCATTTTGAAATCGCTACCTGTTGAGTGGATCACAACCATATGAACACCACAGTGAAAAAATTATTATGTGCCCTATATAAAACAGCTTCGGAGGTAGGCATTGCACCATGCTGATCCACTCAACAGGTAGCAATCTCAAGACGAGCTCCTATTCAAATGTATTGTCATTATACAGCACAAGTACAATACACCATCCAACCAGAATGGATAAATGAATGAACGTTACAAAAAAATATATGTAAGCGAGAGATTTGAACCTGGGACGATAGGATTCACAGGGAGCCACACTAAGCCATTGAGCTAAACGGTCCGACGGTAACTGTTACTGACTAATCCATAGTTTACACTTCAAAAGCTAATTGCGCTTGTCGTCCAGTATTGGCATTAATAAATCAGATGTCATGCTAATATGTCATGTTCTACAGTAGGACTTACTACTATGATACCCATTAAAACAAGTAATTTGAATAATAGAAGCCTACTTTGCTGGAAGGATTAATTTCAAACGTATACAGTGCATTCTCGAAATCAACTTCCTGTCTGTTGTTGCTACGCAACTGCAGCGTGGGGGGAAACTGTCCCGCCTGGTACATTGTGTACGCTTCATTTAGTGGAGAAACGGATCGTTAAAGCGGCAAATTAAAGACAATCAAGCGGAATTTTCTTCAGTCCTTCACAATGCCAAAGAGCTGCTGGTTTACGCGTTGTACTAATGACAAAAACAGAAATCCAAATCGCAAGTTTTATACCATCATGGAGGAAAAAGTGGCTGGCAGCTAACGTTAGCTACGTTAACCTAGACAAATAGCCAGTGATGGGCAGTAGCTAGCTACAAGTAGCGACGCTACATAGCTTAAATACATTTTTCAGTAGCGTGATGGTAGCGTCGCTACTTTTGAATCAAGTAGTGATCTCTGTAGCGCAGCTAGTTTTCTAATCAAGTAGTGCCGTAGCGTCAGCAAAACGCTACACGCTACATATCCGGAGAAACAGACACAAAAAAAAAAAGAGTGTCTTCGGTCCTGAGAGTGTCGTGTTCTTCTGTCCTGCAGCTGGATGCTATTGGAGAAAACCCACTATGATTGGTTGGTTGGTTTACATATGAGTATGACGACTCACGATTAGGCCAAAACATTCTGGGTAGGCCAATCAGAGGCAGGATAGGGCGGGACATGCCACTCCAGCTCGGCAAACCAGGAAGTAAAAAAAATCTAAACACAGAGTAGACCATGAATGAATGAACGAACCGTTAGTCCGCGCGAAATAGCAGAAGGATTCGATGTTTCCAGGGCTGATGGCATTGATGAAGATGATGTCAATAACAACAACATATGTGTTTATTGTGTCCGCCAAAAACGAAGCTTCTCTCAACATCCCACACGGCCAGCACTAACTTGAGAACACATATATTCAGGTAAGCTGATGAAAAGCTTTCCCAAACATCACACAAGTCAGTGCACTTTTTGTCAACAGATTTAACTAACATGTTTCACTGTAGGCAGAAAATGAACAATATTATGGGGGTGGAGAAAAGAAAAAACAAACTACCATAAATAGTACATACACTAAGAGGGAAAATATCACCTAGAGCAGTGGTTCTCAACCTGTGGGTCAGGACCCCCAGGGGGGGTCCCCACATGATTTTGGGGCCATGGAATGTTTTGTGAGTTACATATTTAAATACATTTGGTCATTTAGCTGACGCTTTCATTCAAAGCAACTTACAAATTGTGTACAACAAGTCAGCAGAAGTGAGTGGTACATCTAGCAGCCAAGGATAAGTAGTATTGTTTGTCTAGCAGTGTCGAGCTTGAGTGTTATACTCTTGAGTACATACTGTACTGTAGTAGTATAGACATATTAGCATAGTTGGTGGTAGTATAGACATGGTAGCATAATAGTAAAATGCAGTAAGACAGTTATTATTAGTTAAAATTCAGATATTGAAGAAGTGTGTTTTTGGTTGATAAAGTGGGCAGGTTTCAGCTAGGAGAGGGTATCAGGCAGCCAGAAGATGCAGAGTTTAGGGATAAATAATACATAAAGATAGAATAGAAAAGAAAAAGACCATTACTGCATCAAAAGTAATCAACAAACTATACTATAAAAACTGATCAAACCAAATGGTCTCTTTCTTTTCTTTTGTAGAGGCTGCACCCAGCTAAACTTGCCTTCCTGGATTTTGTACATAATACAAGTTCATGTTAAAAGGATGACACAAAAAGCCAGACCGAGGGCTTGTTTCAGTTTTATAATAAACAATCAAACTGAGCATTTATTTTGCCTGTCTATTTGTTTGATGTAAACTTGATCATGAAGTAAAAAAAAAAAAAAAAAAAAAAAGTAGTGCCGATGTAGCTAGCTATTTTTGCCATATTCTTGTAGTGTAGCTTGCTACATTTATCTGGGGATAGCTTCCATTGTAGTTGAGCTATATTTAATTGAGAGTAACTTGTAGTGTAGCTTGCTACATTTTCCAAGTAGCTTGCCCATCACTGCAAATAGCTACCTGCTGAGCTAACGTTAATTATATCATATCGAACCGATAGGAGCTTATCTTATCTAATCTTACGTGGATGTTTGATCGGGTAGTGGCACACGTGGTATACCACGTAAGATTAAATAAGATAAGCTCCTATCGGTTCGATATGATGTAATTAACGTTAGCTTAGCATGTAGCTACCACGACCACAACACCAGAGGGAGTTAGCCGCCAGCCACTTTTTCCTCCGTGATGCATCAGCTGGTATTATATAAAACTTGCGATTTGGATTTCTGTGTTTGTTATTAGTACAAAACGTAACACAGCAGCTTCAATTTGGGTATTCGAGAGATGGCCATGTCTGCAGGTGTTTTGTATGGACATGATGTCAAGTCAATCAGGGCGAGCTTCTTTGACTCATATCTCGCCTTAGAATCACCAGAAAGGCTTTCGAAATAGTGAAATGCCATGTTGGCCTCAATATTTTCAAAACAAATCGTATGAAAATGTTATGAAGTGAACAAGAATGTGATAAAACATGTAATAAAAACGGAGCTCAACGCATGCATTTGATGGTAGAAATCCATTTGTTACCCTCATACCAAGATGGCGGCGGTCTCGTGACGTCAGAGTGTCTTCGAGAATGTGTGTGCGTGTGTGTGAGGCTCGCTACAGCCTTTATCCACGCATTATGTTTACCTCCGCCTGAGGTAAACGTTGGTTCTGCTTAAATAGGTGTAAACGCCGGCTGGTTCGCCAGAGAGCACCAAGGTTCAGAGGCTCCAGTACGGAGCTGGAGCTTGAACCAGAGCCCTGCCGGTGTGAATGTGCATTCTATGTGACACAGCACGGTCTAGGCCACCACATCTCAGCGGAGAAGATTCTTCAGAAATGCAGAATTTTTTTTGTGTGATTCAGATATAGGTAAACATTTTGATATTGGCAATTTTGAGTGCTTTGAAATGTTCTCTATCGGTTTCCTTATTTGCTAAACTTAATACGACTTGTAAATGTGTTAATTATTGTTAACTTGTCCGGCTGTATAATTTCCCTCGCTGTTTAAAGAACTACAGTTGTGTCGTAGGGGAGGGGCTGAGTACTTTCAGTCTTAGGTGTCAGAGACAGACGTGCAGAAATGACCAAATCCATTCCGAGACAATGGACCCAGTAGGCTACTTTGTTGGCAGTGTGAAAATATCTTTAGAAACGTTTGTGTTAATATTGTATCTCTCCATCAGAATTTAAAGTGTATATCTCCGTAGCATAAAGTGCGCATATATATATATATATATATATATATATATAAGGCATATAATAAAGACTTTGCTCCCATTCGCGTAATTCACTCACAGCTCGGGCTGAGACTCTGAGGTTGTTGTGCATCCGAGTCTCCCGAAAATGTAGAGACAAAGCAGAGTCGATCAGAGCTTTCTACGCTATGGTAACTTGTGCGCAGTTGCGTACCTACCGCATAATACCCGGGGAGGCATTCACAGGTAGGAGTAGGTGCGGAAAAGTGACCATATCTCAGCGTAGGACGCTCTGATCGACTTGGGGCTTGGTTCTACGCGTTCGGGAGACTCATGCGCATAAGAAATTATGTTCATGTCTCTACCACAACAGCCCGAGCTGTGAGTGAATTACGCAAAGGGGACAACGCCTTGTCTCTCTCTCTCTCTAGCCAAACGTTACACTATAAAAACGAACTGGATAGTTGATTTAACTTCATTAGCTGAAATATTCTAAATATCAAAAAGCAGGGTAGCCGGACCAGCACTCTCAGGTTCAATGTTTTTAATGGCAGCCTGAATAGATAGCAGACATGTTTCGGACAATGTCCTTCTTCAGTGATATGGCTAGCATGTTTCGGACAATGTCCTTCTTCAGTGATATGGCTAGCCATATCACTGAAGAAGGACATTGTCCGAAACATGTCTGCTATCTATTCAGGCTGCCATTAAAAACATTGAACCTGAG